>NC_050176.1:30530611-30845611 GCF_008315115.2 Sander lucioperca
AGTTTATTCACAACCAGTCTTATCATCTGATGGCTTGTTTACTGTCTTGTCAGATGTATGTATGCTTCAACAATACTATATGATGTTATTAATTAATCCACTTTGATATTGTTTAATAGAGTATTGACATCTAATATGCAAACTATGCCTTTATATCATTAAAACCAATGCATGAAGACCTCCAGGGTCTTTGGGAAATATCAGGCTTTGTTTCACTGATCCTATGGAGCCTCTTCCTTCCCTTGAATAAGCCCATCAGCAGTGCTCCACCCCAGATACATGAGACGGACTGGCCTTTCCTTCACTTATCTTTGCCTCCAACACTAACGCTCACGTCTCCAAGGAGAAGTCCTGGTTTCATGTCATGTTTCTTATCTTACAGTTTCTGTTTAAGCTGATAGGCACAGTATTTAAGATATCCAGCTGTGCAGTGATGGTTCTGTCAGTGTCTGTTTGTTAGCAGGAAGGGCTGTTTGCTTACTTATGGCAGTTGTACTGTGTGTATGTAAAGGTAGTTACTGAGCCTATAGCTGGCTTAGTACTGTCTCTGACTGTCTGATTTGTTCCCATGTGAATATCATCAATCTAAACACTTAACAGTGTAATAGAATATTGATGACAATTTAATGGCTTATTTCCCTCTGGGAAGTTTCATTGGCTTCTATTTTTGTACTTCCTGTTGCTGATGAGTAGGCTACTCGTGACACCATTTTTTCTGCTCTCTCTCTGGTCAAATTATGCAACATGGAGACAGTTTTCCAGTTTGGTTCATTAATTGACCTAATTCCCTTAAAGCAAGACTGTGTAGTAGAAATAACACACTCTTTCTCTTAGAAGTTGAATCCATAAACATTCAAATGCATCCTTCCTCAATTCAATACACTCCAAGGTTGTTCTGCTTCAGCCTAACTTAGTTATGGTGGTTAATGTTAGTTACCCAAAAATACCTACCTAACGGTTGCTAACATTTCTGAGACACTTCACTGACTTCTCGTCTTCTCTATTTGTACTACTATTGCACTACAACTTAGCCACAAAGCTATACTAATCAATATATTCTACATTAACAATGGATCAGTTGACAACATGAAACGTGAAAGAGATCACTCATCAAGTCACTGAGCATTATGGGCTCTATGGATCATTTTAGCCTCTTCAACTCCAGTCTCATCGACCTTGTTTCCATCTGCAGTAGCAACTAGCTGTTTTTAGCTCAGAGGCTATGATAAACCCACTGCATGCTACCTGTCCAGTGTCAAACAGCAGACAGACAAAGTGACACTATATATATATATATATATATATATATATATATATATATATATATATATATATATATATATGTATGTATATGTATGTATGTATGTATGTATATGTATATGTGTGTATATATATATATATATATATATATATATACACATATACACATACATATATATATATATATATATATATATATGTATGTGTATATATATATATATATATATATATATATATATATATATATATATATATATATGTATATGTGTGTGTATATATATATATATATATGTGTGTGTGTGTGTATATATATATATATATGTATGTATATATGTATGTATATGTGATGCCTGGCAAAATGTCTTATTTATACATCATGTTTTAATGTTAACCATACAGTGACTCCTTAAGCTTAACTGTATGGCTACCTTACATATAGTAGTAATAGTATAGCTTATCTTCAGTGTCTAAATTAAATGTTTAGTTTTTTTACAAATAGGCCAGTCTGTCATTGCTATTAATATGTCCCCCCCCTCTCCCTGCACTAACTCTGATAGAGGAGACATACCAGCCCGATAATCGGCCATCGGACCGTCTCTCGAGGTCGGTGACTCGAGTCTGTTCGGTGTGTCCCGTGCCGTCGGTCGTCCGAGGAGCCGTCGGCCTTCATTTCGGCCAACCCGACATGTTCAGTCTGGAGACAGGGCAGTCAGGACTCGCCCGGAAATGGGGAGCAGATGAGCCGCTCAAAATCTGACGAAAATCTTTTAAACTGACCTTTGTCAATCTGAAATGAAGACAGATTCAGAAACTGCATGGCCTATTTCTCTCTTAAAATGTTTTCAGAAACACGTTTCGGTGAACTGTTTTAGTACAATATGAGATCGTATTCTGAACAAGCCGCCATGACAGTCTGGCTGTGAATTTCCGGAGAAAAAAGAACCACGTGACGCGTTCGTCCAATCAGCTGCCGGTTTTTTCATTTTCTGGGAAATAATCAGACTGTTAAAGGAAAGAATACAGAGCAGCGCCGCCTTCTGCTATGGAGACGTATTACGTTTCGCGCACACGCAGAGCGTACGCTCAAGTCGGCGTCGCCTCAGTGTGTTCTGAGGTATTTTTTTGGACCTCGGGGCCCCGACTGATCAGTCCGACTGGCTTTTCTGCCGACGGTCGGCCCATCTGGTTGGTGTGTCAGGGCCTTGAGGACCCCCTAGGGGTCACGGACCACATGTTGAAGATCTTTGCTTGTTGTTTATTTAAATCTTATTGGTGCTTTCTGGAAAGTGTTTGTGTCATTTCAACATTCCTTTCTCCTTGAAACAATGGTAACTCAAATTTAAGGCTTGTAAAGTGGCATGACTTCATCAAATCCTCTGTCTTAAGGGAAGGTGACAAACTGTGTCACAGTGACTAAACAGTTGCATCATCAACACAGTTTAGTCAGGCTTCCTTGCCCCTGTCTCTGTTTTGGCAGTGTTTTCCTCAGCCAGCAGCAGCACGTGGCTGTAACTGGTATGTGTAAGGAGGACAAGACTAAGAATAGTTTTATCAGTGGCCTTCTGGATTAGCACATGTCTCTGTAGGTCAGTTATGTGTCCACTTGGCGATATTTGTGCAGAGAATAGGCTAATACAGCCTAATACTTGGTACTTGGATCATTGTTCTGTCAGCTCCCAAAAAGAAAGAGAAGATAATCCCCTTATCTGAAGATACATGTGCCAACCTACAATTTAACATCCTGGTTTGGACATACTAACACAGCCAGTAAAATCATTACAAATCTGTACACCACCAGAACTGAACACAAAGCCCAGTGTACTCTGAAAGAGACCCTCCACGTATGAATTCCTGCACTCTGGGTGGCTTAAGATGCCTCAGGCTAGAAAGAATATTTTCAAAAAGTATTTAATTCCCACTCCAACAAAAATTTTGAATCTGAAATTGTAGTTTATTTTCATTTGTATAAGATGGCACTACTGGTGGAGGACATTCCATGGTTTATGTTTCTGTATGTTTTCAGTTCCCCTCAGCTCACAAAGTGTTTGTGCGTCTTTCAGCATTCTGAATGCTACCTGCCCAGCACCAAATGGCAGAGAAAGTTAGCAACTAGCTGCTGAATATAGTGGATTTTAGCGTTTAGCAGTTAAAGAGCCAGATATTAGTTAATGGAGTCATTGGAGACCAAAAACAGAGGTTAAAGCTGAGTGAATAATGGATTTACATTCATCAGGTACAGACAAACATGACTCTAAGTGGAGGCTTATGTTGCTCAGTGTCTGGTGAATGTGTAAAGAGGCAACTGTTTGCTAATACGTTCATCATATCAGCTTTATAGGGTGATAATATTGTCAGTGTTGTGTTTACAGTACGTTTCCACTGCCAAATAGTGCCCAAAAAACAAAACAAATCTGTTATAGCAGGTTTAAATAGCAATCTGTTATGCATATTAGATAATTTAGATGTATTTTTCATTTCACGTTAAATGCAATTTTTCTGCATAAACTGCTTCTCTCTTGTTGCTCTGAATGAAATCAAATAGGAAAATCAGTGTACTGTATGTACTGTTATGCTCTGTTTGGTCATTGCAGGTGTGAAAACCCGCGTGTGTTCAAGTTGGGTCTGGTCTCAGGGATCTGGTGGGCATTGGCTCTGCTTTGCTGGATCAGTGACAGGATATTCTGTGAGATGTGGTCATCTGTCAACTTTCCCTACTTACACTGTGCTTGGTAAGCTCAAAGACAACACAAAAGAGTCGGTCATGTACACTTGTGACACAAAAAGTTATTGTTAGTAAAACATTACTGTTACACTACAAAAAACTCCATCTTTTCAAGTCCTTTCTGTCTTTAATTAAGTCCCTAAAAATCTTTTTTTCTTTCTTTCTAAAACTAGTGAAAAAAGATCTTAAAACATGAAAGAAAAGGGAGTGCTGCTTTAGAATGAATAAAAATTAAAATTGCAAACTATCAGACAAGATGATTTGCATTGAAAACAAGTAGAATTGTTTTTACTGGGCTTACAGACTGTATACTAGAGATGGTCTGATACCAATTTCTTGCTTACCGATTCCGATACCTAAACTTGCGTATCGGCCGTTATCGAGTACCGATCCGATACCAGTGTGTCTTATATTTTACTATGTTTTAACAGCTGTATACAACTATCCCTGTATGGATGATTACTATCATTGTAAGGCCTGGCTCAGATTGCACTTTTTTGGGAAACATGAACAAACACAAACAATGAATGCCATAGAACTTTCTTTTATTATCCAGTTTGACAGTCCATCATAACAGAAAAAGAACATAAACTACTTTAAAAGTAGATTTTCGTCAGTGGCTAAATTACATGGTATTGGATCGGTGCATAAACTCAAGTACTTGCCGCTACCGATACCAGCATTTTAGGCGGTATCGGAGGCTTTTCCGATACTGGTGTCGGAACATCTCTACTGTATACATTGTTAATCTTTCACTGCTGGTGACTGCATTGCTTCTATCCTCTAGAAGCTATCTTCTAAACACCTGGATATATTTAGAGAGCCATTTCTCTGGCAGTTTGGTTCATTCAAACTCCTCTTGCTCTTACAGGCACATCCTCATTTGTCTGGCTTCCTACTTGGGTTGCGTTTGCTTCGCCTACTTTGACGTCGCGACTGAGGCCCCGGAGCGAGGACCTGTCATTATGTTCTGGCCCAACGAGAAATGGGCCTTCATCGGCGTGCCCTACGTTTCCTTCCTCTGGGTCCACAAGAAGTCTGCTATCAAGGTGACTTAAGGTGACCCAAGCCTGCTGCTCTTCTGGCCGTGCTTTAACGCGTCTCACCAGGATGCATCCACACAACATGCCAACTTTGTGGCCACTTGTGCTCTTGTGACCGGGTGATGGAGGTGAGGCACATTGTGGCTAACCGTGAGGATTTATCTTTTCCTTTTTCTATCCCAGTCTGGTTTCATTACACGGCAGTGTAATATGCAACTCTGTCAAAGAACAAAAAGTGTCACAAATTAGTCTAACATGGCAATGAAAGGGTGACTTTTTAAAAGACACAGCATCAAAGCCAAGAAACATTTACAGTGTTCCAAACATATTCTCAGGCTTCATATGAGATCATGTAAGTTAGGAATATGCATTTCAGCCTTCTTTAAAAAGAAGATTTTGTACATTTTAACTCAGAAAACCTCATTATAAAGCATTTTATTGTCTTTATAAACACAAGTATAGCATCTCATAGGTGCAGTCTGGCCATTATGAAAGCATTTAGAAACAATAATTCACTGGATTCAGTAACTGTGATTAATGCATAATGCATTCATTGCTTGGCCAATCTTACTATGCCCAATGAATCAACAAGCTGATTCATAAGATGTTACAGCAGTGTTTTAAGTATTATCACACAACGCCTTATGTGTTTTTAAAATACATAATGGGTTCAGGCTCATAAATCTGCCCTCTTTGTGAACATACCTTTTTATTTAAAGCACCAGAAACACAATAGGCTTTTTTTCTGTTATGTGTGTACTATGTTTTGCTTCCAACATGCCATTGTGATTGTCTAAGATAGTATATGAGAAATGTCTTCCAAGTTATCCTGTATATTTTGTAAACTAACAATGTAATATGCAGTCATTTTCCGAGGAAATTCATATCATTCATCAGATTACTGAATGAATAGGTACCCTTTGATATTGGCCAAAACCCAAAGTAAAAAACAACTGAATGTGAAATCAAAATGTATTGAAATAAGATTGACTAATCAAGGAAATGATTATGTATTTTGCACAAAATGAAGAATGGTTCTCAAAGCCTTTTGGCTAAATGCACACACTGCAGTGATAATTAGTTATGTATTTAAAACTTAGCCAATATATAGCTCTTAATACTGAAGTTTTCACAGCTGATCTTTTTCCAACTTCAACTCACTCAATCAATCAAGTCTCAACTCTTAAACTTCTCTTCAGGGTTATTTATGCCATGCTCAGTATTTTAGACGTTGTGCTAAATATTATTGAATAATATGAAAAGTGTGCAAAAAGCCTTAATCAAACAGGAAAATGGACTACAAAAGCAAATGAAGGTACATTGTGTCCTTGTGTGATGTAGCCAATCTGTTTGCTCTAAAAAGGGAAATGCAGTGTAAAGATTGTGTTAAATAGCAAATGGAAATGAGCTTTAGGTTATAGCAGGTATAAGTTGTGGGACAGATGAGGTTAGTATTAATAAAACCTAGTCT
This sequence comes from Sander lucioperca, assembly GCF_008315115.2. NCBI lineage: Eukaryota > Metazoa > Chordata > Actinopteri > Perciformes > Percidae > Sander > Sander lucioperca. The sequence goes on from NC_050176.1 coordinate 30,537,108, forward strand.
AACTTGTTCTAATGTGTTCATTTGACAGAATTTAATAGAAAGTATGTATGTAGAATATACAACGGAAGTATGTTGGGTGAAAAAACAAGGATCGCCAAAGCTTTTTCACCACAAACCATTGTTTTAAATGTTGTTCTTGAAAACTGCCTCAGGCTGTGCTAACTAATATAATTTCACCCCCATCCTCCTGCAGAGGCTTCTGGGAACTCAAAGCGCTAAAATAACTTTGAAGGATCATGATGTAGAAAGAAAAAAACAACAATTTTTGTGAGATTCTGAAGTATTTTGTTAAATCCAAAATTATATATATTTTTCTAAGTGCAGTGCAGTCAAAATTGAAGGGTGAATGATTTTTGATATTGCATGATTAAACTATTTTTTTTTTTTAAATTTTTTTTTTATTTTATCTTTAGGAGAAACTTTATTGAGACAGTATTGAGAATGTGAACAAAGCTGTCGTAGTGCCCACGGATACTTTCATTGTGCTGCAAAATGATATTGAACTACACATCTGATCCACAGTGGTGGATTGTTTGTATGAATCACCCTCAGAAAAAGGAGTTTGTGTGAACAGGAGATCCTGTTACATGCTGCCCTCTGGATCGTGATATTTGTCTTGGCACGTGGTGTCAATATGATCTCATAACAATGAGTTAAGTCCTTTTTATGGACTTGCATTTGTATATAAATCTCAGTCTCTTCTCTGCCTGCATTGACAATACAGACAAACTGCACAGAAATATTTATTTTCATAATTTATCCTGTTTTGTAAACAAACAGTAATTTGTTTTATTTTATGCAATAAACCAAGCCAATACTCAAAATGTTTGCTGGTGTTCATTTAACAGATCACATACAATATCATGTTGGAGTAACGCATGCATCAAAAATATTATTCACGATTAATTATATATTTTGTAGCTTTATGTCACTTACATTAACTGAGCGGTGTTTGGACTGAGACTCGCGAAGAAGCAAAAGACATTTTTTGCCACCAGGGGGCAAAACTTTTCCACATCTACTTTATTTTATTTCACTAAGGTGTCTGAGTATGGAAGGATATAAGTCTGAGTAAATGTGTTCAGATACATTCCACCACTGCAGATTTGTGGGCATACAGCAGACAAATTAGACTATACACAGTGGGCCTACGTACATGCCCCTTTGAAGACGCTTCTTGATTCCTGTATGCGCCATGAAGGCTGGACAAAGGCATTTTATGTATAACTGTGTGGCACACTGAAGTACAGGTGAACTCAATGTGCTTTCCAGTAAAATACATATAGCAACAAGAAACATGTACAAATGAATAGAATAAAATACAAGAAAGACAATTACAAGAAAAAAATACCCTCCAAAAGAAATGTACACCCCACAAATATAAACTACACTGTTAGTAATTATATTGAAATTTAATTTAAAGATGGGCACAGGTGATACATTTCAGGCACTACCAAATAACTAAAAGACCACCTTTAATAAAGCTAGATCTAAACTAGATATTTGCAGTTGTGTAAATATGAACTTAAACATGACATAACCGTAGTTGTGATAGATATCTAAATCCTAAAAATATGAATAAAAACAGCTTCCGATGTGTTACACAACATGTAAGGATGTAAAAAAAAAAGTATAATGAGGTCACTGCTGAGCACCACTTAAGTTAAATAGTAGCAATTTCACTTTTTTTTCAATTGAGATCAAAAGTGTTCAATAATAAACAAAGAACTACAACATTATGAAATGATATGAATGAATGCAGACAATATTATGACATGTCATTTTATCCTGCTTATTTTCACAATTCTTGAATGCAGATCTTTTTTTCATTTCAAAATGTCCCTTTTTCAGTCTTGATTGACAGATAAAGAAGACTGTAATGAAAAGTGGCACTGAGAAATAGCACTGTGAAATAAAAACAGACTTTGTAAAAAAACAAAAACAGCTGGAATCAAAATAAAATGACCTAAAATAAACGCTGTTATTGTTGGTTTTATGTGTTGTCTGTATCTGTATTTCCATAATGTTTACTGATGTATTTATTACTGAACACGTTGGGTCCCCATTGCCCAATAGTTCTAATAAGGTTTAATTTTATAGTCGTATTTTCTATTGTAAGCCAAATGAATTAGTCAGCGATGAATACATTATAACTTATGTTATATCATTGCATACTGTATTCTACGGTCATACCATTGGCTGTAAAGTAGTGGACAGAGCAGTGGCGCCATAGAGTGGCGCCCTCTTCTGGAGGAAGTCCCGCCTCCTGTGACCACTAAAGACCCTCATTGGCTCCCACACATGTCAATCAAATGACAGCCATATTTGGATTATGGGTCAGATCAGCGGTTTTAATCTGGTTGATTTTAGTGGATTTATTTCACCGTTATACCTTTGGAGCTCCATATCAGGAATAAACTGATACCTTTACTGATCCCGACAGACTGAACGCTCCTTTGCAGCTTCACCTGCGCCTTTTGTCAGCGGAAATACAGGACGATGTTTGTTATTAGACGCTGAAACAATTGACGGCGCGTTTGACGAGCCTTCTAAAATAAGGCTTTTCCACAACCAGGCTGTCAAACACTAGAAGAGAGCAGCATAGATGTGATTCATTTCCCACTGCGGGCGGCGTTTAAGACAAAAACCTATCCAAATGATGTCAGGAAAGCATTTCAAGGCTCATGAAGTGAGCTGCTGCATCAAGTATTTCATCTTCGGATTCAACATAATATTTTGGGTAAGTCCCCTCTTTGCCGTGTTTGGACTTCAGGCCTGGTAACCTCAGCTAAGTAAATACACACTGACATGACATGGTTTTTTTTTCTCCATCAAATAAAGCTTTGGTTTCGTGAGTATGGAAGCCGTTTTCTTTCTTCCCGTTAGTTTTAATAGGAGACAATGATTCCATCCCCTGCAATAGGCTCACTGCCTGTGCACTTGCTCGCACTGTCACCTTTAGGCTTTTGTTGTTGTGTAGACAGCATCAGTGTGAGGGAGCTCTGAAGAAGGGCTTTCCTGACTGTTATACATTCACATCTTAGGACATTTTATTGTAGTGTCAGTGATGTTTGGGCAGAGCAAACTGTATCTTCATTCCTGATTATCCTGTGTGAAATCACAGGCAAACACCTCCTCTTGTTCTTTGAAACCCAACAGTAACCCCATTAAGGACTTCTGGATGTCCCACTGTGGGACAGTTACCAATTTTAGACAGAACCTGGTTGGTTGGGTGCTTTTTCTGACACTGTTACTGTAGAGAAGTAGGGTAAGGAATGCCTTTTTAAAGGAGTTATTGGGGATAACAAATGGAAAAATCTGAAAGAAATGGTGGGCGGTATTGATTAGAGCTGCCATGATTAGGCTAGTTAACTAATTGTTTAGTCGATATGCAGGAAAGTAACATGATTCATTGTTTAAAAATGCCAAACATTTTAATAACCAATTACCAATCAGGGCAAGGGGGGGGGTGTCTAACTGCGTGTCAGTCACTGTTGTCGATGTTCACATTTTTTGGCTAAGTCCTGGATCTTCGCAATCCTACCTACGGCACCTTTAATCTCTTAAACTGATAAACTGATTAGGTGGCAGCTAAAAATAATGTATTATTGATAAATCTATCAATTCTTTCTCGATAAATTATGCCTAAACGTCAGAAATTGATTGTTTTGTCTGACCAACAACCCAAAGGTGTTCAATTTACAATATAAACAAAAGAAAAGCAGTATATCCTCACCTCTGAAAAGCTGGAACCAGAATTTTTTTGCATTTTTGCTTCATTGACTGCAATGATTAATACATTATCAGAATTGTTGCCAGTTAATTTTCTGGAGATTGATTAATTGAATCAGCTAGCCTAATTTCTGCAGCTCTAATCATGATATCAATATGTATTGTGATATTAAAAAAATGAGAAATTGTGAATGGATGAAATAACCAAATGGAACTTTCATTTGTTTTGGCAAATCCAGTAAATTAAATATCCAACATTTTGCAAAAATGCATGCAAAAATCATATAAAAATCCAATATCGCCAACCAGCAGTCCTGCTCATTGATTTGAAATATTGTCAACATGTCTTCTGTGGAAAAAGGTCTGCTGACTCAACTTAAAGGAGAACCATCCCAGTATTCTTTTATGATGACGTTGTTGTTTGAATATGATGAGTGAAAGTGTGTCTATGTTTTTTACTTGTTATTGTCTTTGTATTTATTTTGAAACCACGCTGCTGCCACTTGCCAGGATACTCTTATAAAAGAGATTTGTAATCTCAAGGAGTTTTTATCCTGGTTAAATAAAGGTTTGAATGAATGAATGAATGAATAAACAAATGTTTGACAGTTGACAGTGATGTCTTGAAATTGCTGCCTGCCTCAGTTTGACCAGTATCCAGAAAATAAGATCAAAATATTTATATAATGATATGAAACAAAAGCAAGTCTTAGCACTTGTGAAAATATAACCATCAAATTAGTGTTGTAATAGAATACTAAAATGAGTAATTAATGGAGATTGTGTTAAAATAATTATAATTTCATGGCTATTATAATTCTAATGTCATCGATGCCTTGATTCCTAACTTTTAAAATCCTGAAATGTGGTTTTGAACTTTTCCACTGTAAGTGGAGACTTGTATAGTCATAATGCGTTCAGGCTGATAGAAGATGCTTTCTAATGTGGGAGTTTCCTGCTGATACTGCAGACCAACACAAGAAATATTTAGTTAATGGATCACTGCCAGGAAAATCTCTCTGTGGTTTCTCTTGTGTGCTTCTGTGTGATGACTCCATGTTGCAGTCACAGCAGAAATGATCATGCTCTCTTGTCTCTTTCTTCTTTGTCTGTCTGTTAGTTCCTTGGAGTGGCGTTCCTCGGCATTGGGTTGTGGGCATGGAGCGAAAAGGTGATTTTACTGCTTATCTTTCCGTGTAACAATAAGTTGAATCAGTTTATTGTGTAAATATTTTCACTTATGGACACCAGCATATAATCTATGAACTAAGCTGATCATTTACATTCATCTCCTGTCGTTTACATCCGTCTGACTGTAAGATATAATAGCAGTGGCTTTACTGAATCAGAAAGGAATGTCATGATTTCCGGTGGGACGCCCTTCTGAACAATGGACAGAAGGGATCTGATGCATTTCACAGATTCATTCATTGTGTAGTCTCAGCACTGGGGTTGTAAAAGGGGACGGACAGTCTAGTGAGTTTTTATTCAGTATTTATTAATCAGAGGATTATCGTCTTGATTACAAATGTCCATCACAATTTCCTAAAGCTCAAGGTGACGACTTCAAATGTCTTGTTTTTTAGTCAAGGATTCAATTTACAATGATATAAAACAGAGAAATGTGCTAATCGCCACATGTGCAGTGCTGGAACCAGCAGTCGGTTAGATTAGCTTAGCACAAACACTGCAACCAAGGAGAAACAGATAGCCTGGCTCTGTCTAGTCTATATCCTCGACCTTCCACTTCCGGGATTGCTCCGGTGCCGCAGGAAATTCCGCCGGATGCATGTCTTTTCGCCGATGTCCGTTTCCTTCCGCTTTCTCTGTGTTGGAATTTTAAACTCCAGCGGATTTCTGAGGACTATGGTTAACTGCTCCTCAGATCTCTGCAGGGTAAATCCAGACAGCTAGCTAGACTATCTGTCCAATCTGAGTTTTCTGTTGCACAACTTTTGAACGTACACGTTCCACCAAAACAAGTTCCTTCCCGAGGCAATTTTGCAGCGGCTCCATGTGGAGCTTAGCACAGCCCATGACGATTGTGATTGGTTTAAAGAAATGCCAATAAACCACAGCATGTTTTTCTCCCATCCCGGAATGCTGTGTGGACTCACCAGACCCTCCTCCGCAGCTCTGCAGCTCCGCAGCGTGTGGAGGAGGGTCTGGCAAAGCGAGACTAGGCTCTGTCCAAAGGTAACAAATTCCACCTACCATCACCTATAAAGCTCCCTAATTGACACATTATACTTGATTTGTTTAATCTGTAGACAAACTAAAGGGTAAAAACAACAATTTGCTGTTTTATAGGTAACTAAGTAAGTCACTACTCTCACCAAGAAATAATCCAGCTCATAACCCCCATAAAACCACAACTTGTTGTTTTGACACAAACAAATATACAATAGAATGTTGATTAGTGAGTTAGAAGTGCTGGTAGGTGGATTTTGTGACTTTTGGATAGAGGCTGGCTAGACATTTTCCCTCTGATTTCAGTCTTCATGCTAAGCTAAGATAACGTCTGTTGGCTCCAGCTTCATATTCATATATTCATATTTACGTACAGATGTGAGAGTGGTTTCAATCTTCTCATCTGACTCTCGGCAAGAATGTGAATACGCACATTTCCTAAAATGTCAGACTATTCCTTTAAGTGATTATCAAACTAGTTGGCAATGAGATCTCTGTCACTGTTTCAGCTCATCACATCATTGAAGTTGGGACTTTGGGAGGGTGTAGGACTACACCACAGGCTCATGGAGACAGATTTCATGTGATTTTACTTGTAATGACTTCAAGCCTCTAACCCTTCACTATGTTATTCCAGGGTGTTCTCTCCAACATCTCGTCCATCACAGACCTGGGGGGCTTTGACCCAGTCTGGCTCTTCTTGGTGGTGGGTGGTGTGATGTTCATCCTCGGATTCGCCGGTTGCATCGGAGCGCTGCGAGAAAACTCTTTCTTGCTCAAATTTGTACGTTCCCTTATCAAACACATTGTTTTTTCTCAAAGTTTTTTTTTTTAATCTTCTTCTTGGTCTCATAATAATATTTGCTGAATGTATTTCAGTTCTCTGTGTTCCTGGGTATCATCTTCTTCCTGGAGCTGACTGCAGGAGTCCTGGCCTTTGTCTTCAAAGATTGGATCAAGGACCAGCTCAATTTTTTCATTAACAACAACATCCGGGCCTACAGAGACGACATTGATCTGCAGAACCTGATAGACTTTACCCAGGAATATGTGAGCACTCCACAGTTCTGATTTCACTCCAGTGTTGTTTTTACCATTTCTGTTGGACATTGTTGACATATATGCGAGTTCTTTTGTGTCTCTTTTAACCTTGTAGTGGGAGTGTTGTGGAGCGTTTGGAGCTGACGACTGGAATTTGAACATCTACTTCAACTGTACTGATTCCAACCCAAGCCGTGAGAAATGTGGAGTGCCCTTTTCCTGCTGCACCAAAGATCCAGCGGTATGTCGCCACAAAAACTCAACACTTTCTAATCCACAGCCAATTCATTTCACAACAAGCCTATGGGTGTAATTTGGTGTTTCTGTGTCTTAAAGTTGGAGAGCAAATTGAGTAGGTCACTTTCTAACATGTTGGAACCTTTAGTTTGAGGGAAATTTGTGAGGGTCCTCCCTGTGACTCATTGCTATGTTATCTGCATCCTCCAAAAGGCTGGTAGCCGCTGTCAACTATCATGGCTGGTCTCCAAAATGAACTGGAGGCCTCAGTGTTTAGTCCTATCAGACTCTGCCAGCACAGCAAAGTCTGAAAGTGACTGGTAGGGGTTATCTTGACCAGGGCTTTTTTTTTTTGGCAGAAAAATGCTCAAACTGCTGCTCTCTGTGTAAAACTGGCGTGCTTCACTGTAATGAAAGTTGCACAAGAGTCTCTTTTATTTGCTGACCCAAGGACATGCTGTTCCACCCAGGTCATCCTCTTTGAGAGCAACACTTCATAACAATAAGCATGACTATAAAATATAATAATATTATTATTAATAATAATAATAATAATAATAATAATAATAATAATAATAATAATAATAAGCTTTATTTATACAGCACTTTTCAAAACAAAATTACAAAGGTGGTTAAAACAGGAACAAAACTCATGAAATCAGACAATCACAACAATACAAATTTAAAATGGAAATAAAATCAGGCCCCTGGGTAGCTCACCTGATAGAGCACGCGCCCATATATAGAGGTTCACTCCTCGACGCAGCGGCCACGGGTTTGACTCCGACCTGCGGCCCTATGCTGTATGTCATTCCAGGCTGCACTCTGGCTCCTAGGGGAGCAGCAGTTTAGCAATGTAACTGGGAGCCGAACCCAGCTTTAAAAGTAATCAGTGAAATCTTTCATGATCTGATATGATCTTGTCTTCCAGTGTTTGTTAAACGCAGAGCAGATGTGTTTTGTTCCAGCTGAAAGTGTGAGATGTTTTTTTTGGCTTAACTCTGAATATTCAGTGCATTGCAATAATCTAACCGAGATGAAATAAAAGCATCTGGGACCTTCTCGAGATCAGGCGGACAGAGAAAAGACCTGATTTTTGAATGCTTCTCAGCTTAAATAAACATGATTGAATTACTTTTTTTTTTTTTTCAAATGAAAGGTCATCACCCAGGTTTCTGGCTGCAGATTTAACATTTGTTGACAGGGAGCCAAGATGTTTTTGTAAATTAGGGCTCGACCGGTGAAAATTGTTTCTGATTTGTTTTTATTTAGCTTGAAAAGGTTTTGGGACATCCAGCACTTTACTTTCTGACAGACACGATTTAACAGATGATTGTTGCCTCGTGTTAAATGGGAGTTTAACACATTTCAAAATGAAAACACAAGAGTTCTATGCAGAGGTCTTTTTAGGGCTTTGAGGCAAGTCACAATTTTCCATTCTGCAAGTTAAGTTTCTGCTTGCCTGTTTCATTGGGTTTTACTGGTTCAAAACATTAGTGTTGTCTCACAGCACTCGAGTCCAAATTCCCAATTTCTGTGACCTAAATCCAACTCAAATCCTAGTCTTAAGTCTCAAGTCTATAGCGCTGATCTGTGCAGATTTTTGCAGGTTTAGTTCAGTGGGAGCACTGCTGTCCAATACACATCTAGTTGCCTAATCCACTTCTGTATTACGCTGGACAGCAGTGTTCCTTGGGATATAATGGTACGCCATGTTAACCTCGACAGTGACAAAAATGAGGTGGTTGAAATCAAGCAGCGTTACCGTTTTTACATTTTGCTAGCATATGATCTAAATTTCTTGACTTTACCTTTTGAAAAAAATATATGATCATGAACCATCTTCTCTTCCCAGGAGGATGTCATCAACACTCAGTGTGGCTACGACATCCGAGCAAAAACGGTGAGTGGCTTAACTAGGGCTGTGCTCGATTAAAGAAATTCTTAGTCGACTAACACTCATTCAATTGTATCGACTAATCGATTAGTTGATTTAATCGACAGATCTGTAAATCTGAGTTTCTCTGCAAAGAGTCATGCAAAAGCACCACTTTAATTCTTGTGTTTACCAGAGATGTGCTCGTACGTTTCTTGGAAATAAGTCATTCAGCATGAAAAAAGCATAAAACATGACTAATCGACTAAAGAAATCTAAGTTGACTAAGACCAAAACGACCGATTAGTCGACTAATCGACTAAGAGGGAGCAGCCCTAGGCTTAACAGAAACTTAGATTTATAACAGAGATTGAGACCCTGACCTAAAAGTATAAGCCAGTGCTATAAATCCGTACGAAGAGTAGAAATGGCTCTGGCGTATTTTGCCTCAGGCAGGTTTATTTGGCTACATGAGGTCATCAGGTACTCCACCCTGGGCACAATATTCCTCTTTCAATATGTAACTCCACAGTCTTCCAAATACAGCAGTTGGCTCCCCATCACCACTTTGGACCGTGTGGTATTACTCATGCTAAAGAAATGCACTGGGAATTGAACCCCCTCCCCCATCATTAGCTGTGGCCGTACTCCATAATAGCATAATGTAAGGAAAAGGCTGTTTGTTTTCTTGACTTTAAATTTGAGGAAAGCCAGAGTGAGGTAATTGTTTTTTTGTTTTTAACAAGAGTCGAAAAACAGTGGGCTCACTGTGTGTGTTAACAACCAGGCAAAATTAGTTCTGAGAGATTTTATTGTGAAGGGCTTTTGAGGAGACCACAGAATGAAAAGGAGAATTATGCACTACCGACAGTAACTCTGAGATTTAAAACTTTTAAGAGGATAAACAAAGTAAAAGCCAAAACATTTCATCTGCACTTGATTGTTAGGCTATAAACCTGCTTTTTATATGTTCTGTCAGGACTCTGAGCAGCGGACCTTCATCTATATTAAGGGATGTGTTCCTCAGTTTGAGAAGTGGCTTCAAGAAAACCTGACAGTGGTGGCAGGCATCTTTATAGGGATTGCATTACTACAGGTGAGGAACACTGCGAACGGTTTGGTTTATTATCTCATCTCTGTCGACTTTTAATATACCTAATGTGAAATTTGTTCTTTGTTTTAGATTTTTGGCATCTGTTTAGCACAAAATCTTGTGAGCGACATTGACGCCGTGAGAGAGAGCTGGTAGGTGGCACCTTTGTGTTCATTCAAGCACAATTTCACCTGGTCTGGGAACAATGATGTAACAATAATTAATGGAGTGAAATTGGTAAATAAAATAACTTTTTTACTTTAGCTGCAGAAGTGCAGGAGCCTTAAAATAGCTGGATGGTACATAAATGTGGTACCAACATTAATATTCCCCTCAGGATGGTGTCAAAAGCATCCACATTCATTACTCAGGTAGAAGTATAGATACTATGGTTTAAAAATACTTCTGTAGAAGTTGAAGTATCAACTCAAGCTTTTTACTCAGTAAAAGTGTAAGTAAAAGTAATGTAAGGGGAAAAAATGCCATTAAGGACAAAAGCTTAGGCAGCACCACAGGGGCCTATAGTGCACTACCCCACCTCCACAAAAAAACATTTTTCTAAAGGCCATAACGCCTGGCCAATAAATGCTATTGAAGGGCGGGGCGGGTCTTGGCGTTGCCATAGTGGGATTCGTAATATCGCTATCCGCATGGTGCGATTTATCTGGATAGGTTTTTTTTGTGTGTGTTTTTTTTGAACGATGACAAGCCGGAATGAAAACAAGCCAAACTGAAATAGGAGTAACGAGGCTATTTTTAAAACGTAAGGAGTAGAAAGTACAGATAATTGCGTGAAAATGTAAGGAGTAGAAGTAAAAAGTCTGCTGTAAAATAATTACTCCAGTAAAGTATACATACCCAAAATTTCTATTTAAGTAAGGTAACGAAGTATTTGTACTTTGTTACTTGACACCTCCTGAACTTTTTTATGTACATCATCTCCAGATATCAAAGTTTTAATTTATTTTGTGAAATATCGTAACATCTATTGGATGGATTAGCACAACATTTTGCTACATACATTCATGGTTCTTAGAGGATGAACCCTACTGACTTTTCTTACAGCGCCACATTGAGGTTGGCATTTGTGGTTTTGAGTGCAATGTCCAATACGTTTAGTTTATCACCAAATACCTGCCATCTAATGACATTCCCACCATCCCCAGCTGCACTTTGTGTTTACTGCTAATTAGCAAATGTTAGCATGCTAACATGCTAAACCTAAGAGGTTGAACATAGCTAAAATTAAAAAAGAAAATGTGAGCATGTCAGTGTGCAGACTATAGCATTTAGTCCAAAGTCATTGTGGCTTAAGTACAGCCTTAAGGGTCAAAACTCCAGCGACACTTGTAAGATTCATAACTCCTAATTGTGAGACAGATGCATTTCTTGTGGCCTTCATCAGGGTCCATGCACCTTGCATGCAGGTGAAGTTGTGCCAGATAACGTTCTTTACCTAAACACAGCCTCACAGAACTGCCTTGTCATGCAATTGTCAGTTTTATATCTTCATTTTATTGCATCTGTTCCTAAATCTACCTCTTGTTTTGTGCAGTTTGTTTACCTAAGACCTCCACAGAATCTCCAAAGGCAAGAAGGATGTACCAGGTAAGCACTATTGGATTTCATAATTAATGTTGCGGCATGTAAATATTTGTATTTATATTGATTGATTCTATTGATTTCCCCCTCGTAGATTGCCTTTGCACTGAAATGTTTTTTTTTTCTGCAGGACTCTGCTGTTTGGACGCCACCAACGAAGGGAAATAAATTAATCAGCTAATGCTTCCAGAACAAAGAGTCTCCTTCACATGTAAATAGCAAATGTAGAGTTATTTTTAGACTTATTTGTGGCCCTGTTTCTGAATGAAGCACAACCTCTAAAATGTATTGTAGCTCTCATACAGTACAAAATAAACAAGTGCAATGTAAATGCTTTAGAGTATAAGCAGCTATGATGGTGAAGTGGCTCAAAGTCCCAGTTCAGATTTCTTTAGTTTGTAAACCTGTAAATGAGGAGGGGATAGGGTCATAACTTTTAAACAGGACAGATGATGGTAGATTGGATGTTTTATCAGAGGTAGTGCTTCATTCAGAAAAGAATTGATTTTATATGTCTCACAGCTGCAGTTTTTAACACTGCATGTAAGGGTTGTGTACAAAGATATAAAAGTGATTCTGGAAATGCACTGCATGCCTACTGTCTACTGGTAGGACATTGGCTCCCCTAAATGTATTTCAACAATGTTAAGTATTTTAAAAGTATTTGTAAAATATTGACTATAGTTTAGCGTGAATCGGCTGGTTAGCACTTTGTTGAATGTTTAATGGAATCTACTTAAAGCGACGGAGAATTTTACTTTAGATTAATTTCCATGTGGGACATTATGCTCATATTCTACAGGTACATACAGTTTGTAAGCAGAGTTTTGTGAGGCTAAGGTGGATATAGTAACATGTAGTATCACAACAGGATATGATTGATGCTGTAGGCTTTTCAAAGTTGCAGTTTGTTTGCCAAAAGTTTTGGCAGTGCCATTTAAACAAAAATGTCTAAATATCCTGAAAGAGACCAGAAGATGTGGCATCCAAATCTAAACTCAGCCTTAAGCACTTTATTATTCATATAAGAGTGATTTGTGTCATGTGGATTATTTAAGTCAAGCAGCAGCCACTGGAGGGTGCACTTAAAAGCATGCATCTGTAACTTCATGGGGCTCCATAATGTCAGATCCTTTTTCCAAAAGCAGTTTGACAGAATTTTTTTGATTTTAGCACACTATGCGTGTTGCGCCATTCCTTGCACATTACCTTACTCTCAGTGTTTTTCAGTGATTTTCCAGTCCAGTTTTTCAGTCTTTTAGTTGTTGCCGATGTGTTTCATCAATGGAAGCTGCCTAATTAGATACATTTTGTTTGTTGCGTTAGATATTTTTGATTCGTAAGTTTTCACTGGAAAATTAGGATACAAGCTATTTCCAAAGCACAACATGAACCCATGCTGGTGCTGCTTGGTGGAACTGACCTCAACTGAACATAGAAATGATTTATAGCCTACATACATACATACTTGAAAATGGAGAACACATGCTCTCTCACCAGCATTATTTTAAATGCAAACTTTGGAACTGAGATACAACTTATGTTATGTTTTTCTTTGTAAACATTATCTGAAAGCATATCATTTTGTATCAACCCATAGAGCTGTACAGCATGAAAGTAAAAGCAGCCAATTTATGTATAGGCGGGGTGAACTTGCAGTATGTTACACAGCTTTTCCTTTACAGTCAAATATTCTGCAGCCTTGGTTAATGAACTGAACATCTTTTCAGAAAATATATGTATACTGTATACTATATATATATATATATATATATATATATATATATATATATATATATATATATATAGTGAAAACACATATATTTAAATCTTATAGTAATACAGTAATGGGGTCAAATATCCCTTTTTCCACTAAAAGCTTCATATGATTGTTGACTGATCACACTTTTTCTTACCACTCAGTGCCATATTTGTGAATTATACATACTCCTGATTATAACTTTTGTTTCCTGTGTACTCCTGATTCTTGTAAATAACTGGATCGTGACAAGTTGTAAATATATATCTGAATAAATGTGGGCCTTTGTAAACTTTTGTCTGCGTATACATACTGTATGGTATAGATCTTTGATTGAGTTTGGCCACAGTTCTTAATAAATCTTTATAAACTTTCAAAAATACAGCTTACTCTCAGAGTAAGTGATTATTACAGTTATTGGACTATCTTATTTATGAGAAAATATCAGTTATTGGTCAAAAGAAAACTCCATACCACCATCTAGTGTTTGGAATTAATATGACCAGTCTCAGTGTTGAGCTGCTGCAAGTCAAAGGGAAAAATAAAACAAAATCCATTGCCCCGTCACTGGCAACAAAATAAATCAACATGAGAGCAATTCACTTTTGTCATGCTGTGTGTTTGACATTTGACTTACATTTACTAAGGATTTCTGCAAAGGATCATTATTTCAAATTAATTCCTTTTTAGTTTTTCTGCCTGGCACACTTGACAGCAAATCAAATTGCATCAAGAAGTGATCCTAACTGAAGAGATGGACACTGACATGGTGAAAAAAAAGAACTCAATTGCACATTAGTGTTTGTCATAAACATGACACGACAATAAGTCATGACATCTCTGCTGCATAAGCCTTTTTCACAGTGGACATTTGAACTTGTCATAGAAGGTAAAGCAGAGGTGTCATTAATAACAATAACGATGGCTTTGTTGGGTTCAAGTATTCCAGTAAGTCATGAAAGTGTGACAGTGAGCCTGCATGCACAATACCAGGACCCTGAAACCAAAGCAGCGAAATGGAATTCAGCCATCAAGTCAGAGCGGGGCTTTGTCTCTCTGCTGTTCATGTGTTGTCTCAAACTGTTTTCAGCTCATTAATTGTCATCTGTGGATTAGACTGAGGTGGAGTCATCAGGCCCTATTGCTGTTTTCTCTTAAATTAAACATTCGCAGAGAGAACAACAAAGATTAGTAGGTCACACGCACGCACGCACGCACGCATGCACACACACACACACACACACACACACACACACACACACACACACACACACACACACACACACACACACCTTTCTTTCAACACAACACTTATCATTTGTTATTTAGATACCCAGTTTACATAACGTAAGTGTTTGCTGTGTTATCAGGGATTGATTTCAAATGATCGGACCTTTGGCCAGATGCCTCAGCGTTACTTCCGGCACTTTTCTAGACTCAACAGAGAACAAAAGCAGACTCATTCCTTCTGACGTAATCAACCTTCCTCTTAAACACATTCACAACTCACTCTACCAAAATGCTTTATCAGTGCTAAATATATGTATGTATATATATATATACACACATTTTAATATAACATGTAATAAGTTAACTGTAAACTCAGTACCTTCCTTCGGATCCTTTTATTATCCAGATATTTGATGGGACAGTGACACTTTGATGTGTGTTTCTGACCAAGAATTGTCCAAATCACATCCCTGCTGGAATATGTAATATGTTTTTCCTTCTAACTAAACACTACAGAAGTTGATTTCACTGATTAGCACACAGCCAAGGACACAGGGATAACAACTTTCACATAGTAAATAGATTATCTATTGAGCTCTGACCCCTCTAAGACATTCAGGGTCTCTTTTATTTTATTTTTACATTACAGTACATTTATTTAGCTAACACTTTTATCCAAAGCGACTTACAATACAGGCATTCAATCATGTGGATTTACAACCCAAAAATGGCAAGAATCATGAGACAGCGAAAGCGTTTACTTTGTACACATTACTTCTATTTTAGCTCCCTATTATTGGCCCCTCACTTACTCATAGAACTGATTTAAAATGTTATTGTTAACTTATAAATCCATTCCAAAGTCTCATCCATTCATAGTCTTGCATCAGTGACCTCTTGATCCAATATGTTCTTGTTTGTCACCTGGAGTTTTTAATAGCACCTTTTCTGGATCTTTGCAGTCAGGAACACCTACTTTAATTGAAAAAGGATTTCTACAAGGTGATCATTCTTTGTGCTTTATCATTTCACCTCATTTTTGTATAATTAATGTATGCCTCTTCAATTAACTATTCTTGTTGTTAAATGGTCTACTTTATGTGTACTTTGTATTTCATGCTTTATCTGTTTGAACTATTTTCACAGTCGCTGAAGGAAAAGAAAACATGCTTTGAATTTATTGTATTGTACTGTATGTTATAGTTTTGTACTCTGTATCCATATTCTAATATATTATTATTATTCAATCTGGATTCAGATCCACCTACAGAAACTCCAAACTGGTAACCATCCATCAACAACAGACAAACACTGACACCCACTGGCTGCTCGGTCAAACTCACATTTACTGTAGTGCTGCTGTGCTTTAATCTGAAAGTTTTTTATGTTACAGAGTTCAGTGATGGGAAGTTTAAGTACATTTACTCAAGTACTGTACTTAAGTACACATTTGAGATAACTCACTTCCATTTTATGCTACTTTATAGTTTACTGCACATTGTACATTTCACAATAAATTATTGCACTTCTTACTCCACTACAGTTATCTGACATTTTAACAAGTTTACAAACGCATGCAGCGCTGTGTTAACTGTGTGTGTTGTATCTTATTTACTTATTTATTACATAAGTAGAAGTAAAACTGCTTGTTTACTGTCCTGTGCTGCATCATTGACTAAATATGGATATAGGTGTAAGAACATTTAATCTTCTCACTGTATAATATGTGTATGCCAGTATACTGAGAGCTGTTGAGAACCAGAACTAAATTACTTTGTAGTATGTGTCAACACACATTTGGCCAAAAAAAGTTGATTCAGGTTCAGATTTTGAGCATTATTACTCAACTTTAGTGTAGGATATAAATTAAGGTTTTAATGTGAGGAGACTTTGGACAGAAAGTTTTACCTTTAACTAAAGTGAAGGGGGGGCTGGTGTACTGTAAAATTAAAAAAACAATGTAATAATACAGTGGGATTCCATTTAATCTAAATGAAATCATGAGAAAGTGTGTGAAGTATATTGCTGCTGGTGAAAGTGATGAATGATGCCATTAAGTGGAATTGCCCCTGAAATGCTCCATCCAACCACTCACTCACTCACTCACTCACTCACACACACACACACACACACACACACACACACACACACACACACACACACACACACACACACACACACACACACACACACACACACACACACAATATATATTTCATTAAAGGCAAGGCAAGTGTCTCTCTCTCTCTCTCTCTCTCTCTCTCTGTATGTAGATTAAACATTAAACACCTATTTCTAATATTTTAACTTTACAGACTGAGGTTTCAACTTTTAGGCTATACTTAGCTGTAACTCAGTATAGATTGATGAAGTATGGGATGCATTAATTGGAGAAATCAGCAGTAGGCCTATCCTTACTCAAACAATGAACTCACTGATCTAAACAGATTTGTAAAAATATCACATATTCAGTATTTCACACAGACTGATACCTCTGCTGAAATTTGGCACACTTTTGGGTCCACTGAGATGCTGTAATTTGAGCAGAGGGCTGGTTTCACTGACAGACTGCCCATTTCCTCCAACCAAGACACACAGACAAAGTACTGGCTGTTCATCCCAAGAAGAAATTAGGTGAAAGGTATCCGACATGAGGACGTCTCTCTGCCAACGCTTGGTAAATATAATTTGCATATACATATATATTTTTTTTCTATCAAAATAACTTTATTGATTGTTGACTAGTCAGGGTATGCACATTACCGGAAACCTCAAATCCATACGGCGACTCTTACTTGTCCCTTGATCAATTGAATCAATCAGTTAATCCCATTTCATTTGATTAATCAATCGCATGGCCGCGCGCAGACGCAGATACTGCCCCGCTGTTTTAAAAGGGGTTCCTGTCAAATCTGTGCTCCTCAGGTTAATGATTTGCTGGTTATCTCGTACTTAGTACTTGCGCGTGGAGTTTGGAGTCTGCCCTCCCCTCCGATAAAACTTATTAGGAGAAGCTCGTACTTGCTTTGCCTTTCTTTTTGGCCCTCTAGTGCAGCTTCAGCCGCTGACTCGGTTTTTGTGTCGGTCTTGATTCTCCCGGCTACAGAGAGAGGACACACAATGTTAACTCTAGCTGTGCTCTTGCTTTGTGCAGCCTCCTCTGTCTCAGCTTCAGGTGAGTTGATGTTTCCTTCTTCTTCTGTGAGTAGTGATAGTTAGTGGTAGTGTGATGTTTGGGGCCAACAGACCATTTTAGACGATTATTTAATAAAGGTTGAATTAACTTATTTGGGGCCAGAAAATACCTACTTCATGCTCAGTAAGTAGAAATGTGTCAAAAGTCTTTGTGCTTTGGAGGCTTTTTCTTAGAGGAAAAGTTGGAAATTATGCATGATCTAAGCAGGCCCGCTGTCAGGGGGTGTCAAAGGGCACAGATAGGCCCATGCAAAGATCTATGGTGCTGGATGAGGGGCCCTATTTGGAAAATGTTGTACCCCTGTCCATAATTCCTAACAGCGGGCTTGGATCAAATGTGTAAAGCTCAATTATATTGGGCCACAGAGATTTAAAATGAACTCACAACTTACAATGGGCTCAGTCTCCCATTCATTATAAATGGAGTAGGCTATCTTCACATAGTAGGCCTACTGCTTTGTGACATCACTGACTGATAAGAGGTGAAAGAGTATAGTCAAGAAAGATAAAAACACAACACTACGGAACAAAAAACACATTATTTCTGTTGGTGTTTTGCTTCTGATGTTCCCTAAGAATCTCCGTCAGCTGTTGACAAAAGACCCAGAGTTTTATTTGTTGAATTTCAGCTCCACGTTCCTCAGTGGCCGGTGATGAAATCAAGTACTGACACGTCAGTCTGCCTTCCCTCAGGGCCAAATGTCCTATCTATGTCATATCTCTCAGGTTAAGCACACCTTGTTAAATGGCCGCTGGTTGAATTACCTCAACGCTATGCACAGATATTATTTCTGTTATGGAAACCAAAAATCAAAGAGAGAGCAGTTCTTCTTTGAAAAATACTTTCCTATAAACACAAGTGTATTTGGGAATCTATAACCAGAGCACCTCAGAGGTTATGCGGCCACAAGTGAAAGATAGCTGGAATTAACTGGATAAGACAATGCAACAGCATGTTTGATATTAAATATAACAATACCTTTTTTAAGAGAGGGTTTTAGTAGTCTTTATTATTAAAAATGACCTGAATTATTAGAATTAAAGACATAGAGCTTTCAAGTATTCTAGTTACATTCATAGAAGTAATCTTTATTTGTATTACCGTTGATGGCAAAGCAATTAAAAGTGTGGATTTCTATATTAAATTGATAGCCTATGTATTGCACATATTTGGTAGTTTGATAGTGAGAAGCTCTGAAATCTGAGATTTTTTAAAATGTAAGAAATTACGAAAATGACATTATCCTTCCCACCTTATCCATGTTTGCTCATTGTTTGTTTCCCACTTTTAATTTCTGACCACACAGCCACAGTCACTCACTGCTCACACCTTGTGTTATTACATGAGGATACAGTGACAAACAAATGAAGATGGCTGAATGTCCATGGTGATGGATTGCTATGTCAAGTTTCAGGTTTCTACTAGCTGATATTTATAAGGTACAGACATTAAAATGAAATCAGTGGTTAGGTATGAAAACTGTCTAAAATACTATAGTAGCTTTGGAAAATTTAAAGCATATTTCATGTTTTAAGTCTCCAGTACACTAGCAGACCTGTCTTCACACTGCAATATGATAACAGTCTTATTGCAGATCATTCTCACTTTCTGCACTCGTGCTCAGCAGCTGTGTTTCCTGTGTTTCTTCAGGTGGTGCTGCTGGACCCCGGCTGAACAACAACCAGCTGTACAAATTCAGCTACACCACTGAGGTGCTGGTGGACAGAGCCAAGGGGTCCAAAGAGGGCAGTGCTGGCTACAGGATCTCAAGCGATGTGAACGTCAACCTAGTGTGGAGAGATCCCAGCAGCAAAGACAACCAACTGATTCAACTGGCGGTATGTCTGTCCAGTCACATGTTGAGACAGGACATGATGTCATTTCAAGACTTTTCTTCTTTTCTTACTACAAATACACTTCTGATAAAATTGGTAGTAAAGTCTGCATGCTTCCTTTTTCTTCAGTGTAGCTGGTGGTGTGTTGACAATACATAAAAAATGTTATGCCAAAAAAAATGCAGCCTTTTGCTCAGATTAATTCATCTCTCATTCATAGATCTCAAATGTGAGGATTGACCATGCGACCCACCGATCAGAAAAGAAGAATGTCCTCCATGGATCCACTGCAGAAAGTGTTTTGGGGAAAACAAAACTAGCAGCTCTGACTAAACCTTTTTTGTTGCATCTGAAAAATGGAAAGGTAAGAGCATTCATTCTTTTTTTAGTCTGTGATTTATTAGCAGTTTGCATGCAAAAGTTTCTTTGAGGTTAAACATTATGTGCTACACCACTTATTGCTGGTATTATCTGTACAACCTCATAGTCTATTACTGTAAGAGGTTTGGTAAAAATTAACATAGTTTATAATTACTTTAAATAATAACAGCCGGAAATTGTCCAAAAACAGCAAATCTTATAATATTCAAGAATTTCAGTTTTCGGCTGATTTATGATCTTATATGTAAGAAATGCTTGCATAAGTAATGTTAGAAAGTCAGTAGTGTACTTCCAGCGCTCCACTATTGTTAACTTCAGAGAATTAGTGAGTTTACTTTCATTGTGCTGGAGTGATGATGCTGGCAGGGGAAATACCAGGCGTGCGTGTGTGTGTGGTGTGGTGTGGTGTGGTGTGGTGTGGTGTGTGCAAAGGTCAGCAGTTTAGATGGTCAATGAATGATTTAATAAGCCTGACTTAAAGAGTGGCTCCGGGTTGGTGGATAAGGTTCATGCTGTCGTCTTACTGTCTGTGAGATGTTTGAGTTCAAGCCAAAGTAATTCGCTGTTATCACGTCATAATCACCGTATGCTATTCAATAATGCATACTGGTAATTGCCATCGGAAGAATAACAGCAAGCCGATTGATAGTTATCTCATTTAAAATCTCAGATCCCTTGACACAATGTTTAATGTTTCTTTGGATTACCTGTTGGTCCAAACAGTAAAGGCTTGGGTACTACTTTATAAATAGTTTATAAGTTAAGTAACTAAGGGCTCTATTAATGGTTCATTAATCATTTACAAGTTTTATAGATCATGACTAAAAAGATCCCTTTGACTAATTGTCTTCAAAATCAGTGTATTAACAAATGGATTTGAACATTTATAATTGCATTATTACAAAATAGAAAGGACTTTGGTACAACCTGGCGATCAAGTGTATTTTTATTCATGCTTATAACTGATCTATAAGGCTTTAGTAAATGCTTAATTGCCATTAATAACAGTTGGTAACAACTTATCAACAATTTATTAAGAAGTGGTACCAATATTTCTAGTATGAAGTACAGTCAACATAGAAATGTTTGTTGTTCATATTGGTTTCACACAAGGCCTTCAGTGGTGTATAGCGGTACAATATACTATGTATTATATCCTACTCTGACACAGTTGTGTAAGTGTTGTACAGCAGCTAAACAAAAAGTATGCTTATAGGTAATATGTTTTAGGATGAATAATGTTTCAGTGTGGAGTAAAGAAGGTTGAAGAAGAAGAAGAAGGTTGGACAGTGTGGAACAGGATAGATCAGTGTCTCCCCTGGTCTTATGTTCTTTATACTGATGGCAGGCTGCGGCAGGAAAGATACAGAGTAGCTGTGGACAATCTATTTATGGTGGTCCTAGCTGATATCATGGTTGAGTGCCACAAATAAATTACATACTGTATAGGAGACACTGTTGGATGATGTAATAGGCTGCTTTCTCCACTCATGAGCAGGACACAGAGTCCAATATTGAGCCAGACTGAAACCTCTTGGGAAAACCAAACTGTGTGGTGTGATAAGATATTTCCCAAATTCATTTGACTGAGCTTTGGTTCCATTATTTTAACATGAAATCAGCTACATAAGTAAACATGACTGACTGATATTTCATACTGGTCAGTGATGTGTACTTATGTGTATTGAAGCTATAATTAGAGGTTAAGGTAGACTCTTTTTTTTAAATTTAAAGTGATAATACCAAAGTATTCTGGTTTTGTTTTTGATCTGCACTTCAAAGAATATCTTCTTTCTGCATGCAGTGTAAATAGCATCTGATGTCATGACCATGCATTTGTGTACTCTTAGTGTTTGTGCAAAGACAAACTGACACCTTGAAAGCCCTTGTGAGATGCAGCACGTACAGCACTGTGGGTCGCCTCCCTCTTTATGTGCTGGACAAAATGCCTCGGTATCCCTTGTTCAAAAGCATGAAATTTGGTTTGACATGTTGCTTTCTTTCTAGGCAAAAGCATTTTATTCCTACTGGGCCGAACCTGCAACCATCAAGAACCTAAAAAGAGGGCTGGCCAGCCTACTGCAAGTACAGCTCAACACTGGGAAAGTTATAGAGGTAAATGGCATGCTAATGCTCCCATTACATTTATTAATGCTTTTCATATTTAATTAAATGTAGCTAATGTGAACAAACCTAATGTCTGGGCACAGAATGACGTGTCTGGAAGGTGCACAGTCGAGTACAAGGCAGTAAAAGGTCAAGTGACGAGAACCAAGATCCTGGAGACGTGTAAGACGGCGGAGACTGGATTCACCACACACAGTCAGGTATGTCAGTATCAAGACAAGCTCAGCGTACTAAAATATGAACATTACTGAATCACTAATGAATCACACCTCGATGTGTCAACCTTCAGGTGTTGGGTGTGAGCAGGAAGTCCAGTTCTGTAACAACGTTCACACTTGAAGATGGTTTCATCCACTCGGCCGTGGCTGAAGAAACACACTCACTGGCTGTTAACGCCCGCAGATCTGCTGCAGCTACTGTCGTGTCCAGGTAAATGCCTTAACAAAGAATTAACGTGTGCTGCCATTTCTAATATGGGCACGTATTCAATTTTCAATTTCTTGCTTCCCAGGCAAACCTTCACATTTGTAGGGACAGAGGCTGGACCGCTGGAGGCCGCTGGGAAAGACGTGGCTGGGGTTGTCAAGTCAATCGATGCCAAACTGGCAGCTGTTGGTATCGTTGCGGAGAAGGTCAAATCCCAGTGCAAGGGCTGTCCATCAGTGAGTACCTGTTGACTTTCACGCAACACAGTTTTACTTTTACAAACACATTTTAACCACGCTCTATAAATGGCAATGTTGGTCCCCCACTTTGATTCAGACTGAAATATTAGCATTTAATAGATTGCAATTTTGTACAGACATTCATGATCCCCAGAGGGTGTATCCTAATGACTTTGTTGATCCCAAGTTTTCCTCTAGCTCCACCATGAGGTTGAAATGTATGGTTTTGAGTCAAATGACTCAACAACTATTGGATGGATTACCATTAAATTTGGTGCAGACATTCATGACCCACTCAGGATGAATCCTAATTAACTTAGCAAAACACTAGGATGGTGAACATGGTAATGATTATACCTGCTAAACATTAGCATATTAGCACTCTTATTGTGAGCATGTTGTCATGCTAGTGTTAGCTTTTAGCATGTACTGCAAACTTACAGAGCTGCTAGCATTGCTTCCAAATAAGTTTTGTTAAAATCTGTATGATCATCTGACTGCTTGTTTCCTGCCCTGTTTGACCTCTTATGGCGCTGTCGCTGCATTTCCAGATATCAGGAATCAAAGACTAATGACAGGAACAATGAACCAAACTACAAAAATAAAACTGAAGTTGTAACAAACTGGAATTGTTGTTTTCTTCTTTATTGGAGTTCCCATTATTATGGACCATGTGCTACTGTAAAGATCAGTAACTGGTACGATTCATATATGACCATTATTACAAAATGACCTGAATAACACAGTAATAGTAAATAGATACTGTATGTTATTGTAGTGTAATAAATAGACTGAGGACGGTCTCTCTTCTAATCCCCTGTGCCCTGTCTTTTCCCTCTTAGCTTTTTGAACATTGGCAGACTCAACAGAAGCAGCTGGAGCCAGCGAGCCTGTCGAAAGCCACGGCTCCTCGCAGCTTCCTGGCCCTCCTCCAGAGCATTAGGAAGGCGTCCAAGGGCGAGATCCTCACAGTGCTGAAGAGTGCCAGCAAGACATCTCTGTAAACAGACTCTAGTCTTACATCTTAATTTGCTTACTGACTCCATCACTCTGTTGTTTCTTTCAGTTAGTCTAACTTTATAAACTCACCATCAGTGTGTTTTGCCTTCTTTCTCCTCAGACCTCAGGTGGTGGATGCTGTGACCTCCTCTCAAACAGATGCATCTCTGGATGCCATGCTCGAATTCCTTAACTTCACCGATGCCAAAGGGTTGGTTCTGCAGGAGAGGTTTCTCTACGCATGTGGCTTTGCGTCACATCCCAACGAGAGAATGCTCCAGGTTCTGCTGGTGAGCGTCATGTTGTCAATAACAGAATTGGAATCTTTTCTTGCTTATGAAAGGAAAGAATAAGACCTGCTGCTGTCATCTAGTACATCAGTGAAGAAGAAAAGGTGTGCTTCACCTGCACAGAATTTCGTCTGCTTTTTTTTTACCAGTGGAGCACAGACTTTTTTCTGAATGGAAACAAACACATTACCTAGCAATGGTATCTTCAAAAAATGCTTTATATATAATATATTGCTTATTACTACTATATTAAATGATATGTCTTCAAATTTTTAAACTTTAGTCTTAAAGAACCAGTGTGTAGGATTTAGGGGGATCTATTGGCAGAAATGAAATATAATATTCATAATTATGTTTTCATTACCTAAAACTAAAGAATTGTTGTGCTTCCGTTAGGTTAGAATGATCTCTTTATATTTACATAGGTGGAGTTTGCCGTATTTCACTGCCATGTTTCTACAGTAGCCTAGAACAGACAAACCAAACACTGGCTCTAGAGAGGGCCTTTTGCTTTTGTGTTTTAACATTACCTGAAGACCACCGTAGGTTCTACTACACACTTGGAAAGGGAGGGGTATTCAGTTGGTTGCAATTTGCAACCTCACTGCTAGATGCCACTTAATTCTCCTCACTACTCCTTTATCAATAAGTCTTTATACAATTCAATGCCAATTTAATGTTTTCGGTTAATTTTAATGAGAATTGTTTCCTTTTCAGGATATTT
Source organism: Sander lucioperca (assembly GCF_008315115.2). NCBI lineage: Eukaryota > Metazoa > Chordata > Actinopteri > Perciformes > Percidae > Sander > Sander lucioperca. Next base: position 30,562,085 of record NC_050176.1, read on the forward strand.
CAAAGGGAAAGATTGGCAGCACAGACATTAAAGAGTCAGTGGTGATCATAATGGGAGCCCTGGTCCATAAGCTGTGTCAGAAAGGAGGATGCAACTTACCGGTGAGCTTCTAAGAAGATGACAAATTACATGTTAAACAGAAATGTAGTGCCTATTTTAAAGTAAAACTGATGTCACATTGTCTGTTTACAGTCCTGAAATTTCCTTTGTGTAATACTCTGGAATCTAAACCAAATTTGAATGAATCTAAGAGCGGAGTGTTGATATCTGCTGTGTATTTACCTCTCAGACAGTGGTACAGGTGAAGAAGCTGATTTTAGACGGTCCTGGCAGCACACAGGTAGAGTCCGAGGTCCAGATGTATCTTCTGGCTCTGAAGAACTCTCTGCTTCCCGAGGCCATTCCCATCTTTACCAAATATGCAGAGTCAGAGGTGGGAGCTTACAGCACCATCGCCCTCACTGCCCTACAGAGATATAATGTCAATCTCATGACTGATGCGGTAAGCCATAATGTACATAATACTTCATTTGAACTGATGTTTATGTGTGTTACTGCTACAGTATGTTGAGCTAATCAGCATATAACAGATACTAAAACCAAATATGTATCTCATTTTTAGGTGAAGCAGACAGTGAACAGGGTTTACCACCAGAATCGACGAGTCTATGAGAAAAACGTGAGAGCTGCCGCTGCTGACGTCATCCTCAGTAGCAACCCCTCATACATGGAGGTCAAGAATCTGCTTCTCTCTATTGGACACCTGCCTCATGAAATGAACAAGTACATGTTGTCCAAGATCCAGGACATCCTCCACTTCCAGATGCCTGCCAGGTGTGTTATGGGACATCCAATGGACCAAAAACCAAAAAATACAACTTTTTTATAGAGGTTTCTGAGCTAAACACGAACATAAAAAGAGATTTTTGTGTGAAAACATAACATAGCAAGATTTTACCGATACATATTGCTGCCATTTATTGTATATTATATATGCATTCTTTTCAGTAAAGTTTTGCGACAGGCTATGAAGGACATGGTTTCCTGTAACTACGACCGTTTTGCAAAAGTTGGGTCATCGTCTGCTTTCTCAGGATTCATGGCACGTAAGTAATCCATCCTCATCTCTAAGATGATTTAGAATCTGAGATGAAATGAAGAAAAATGTTAATGTTAATAGAATTCAAGAGTGACAAAAAAATGTCATGAGTCAACCAAGTAAAATATTGACCTTTTAGGGTAGTTGCACATTTATGCTTATTTGGCTCCTCAAAACTCATCATTTTGAGTCTGGCAGTTATTTGCATTTTAAAACTCCCCTCCAACAGAATCTGCTGATGTGACCTCCACATACAGTTTGGACATCCTGTATTCAGGCTCTGGGATCATGAGGAGAAGCAACATGAATATCTATGGTGCAAGTAAAGGAGCAATGCTACATGGACTACAGGTATAACACCACATAATGAAACTAAATTGCAGTAATATACGAAACAAGCTTAGCAGAAACAGGAACAGGGATCTATTTTTTTATATATATATATATTTTTTTTACCAAAACAAATAAACTTGCCTTGCCTTTAATGAAATATATTGTGTGTGTGTGTGTGTGTGTGTGTGTGTGTGTGTGTGTGTGTATGAAAGATCTGTATGGATAATTATCAAATTGCTGATTTAAAATAATGTGGATATTCTTCCTCTCTTCCAGGTGGCAATTGAGGCCCAGGGTCTGGAGTCACTGATTGCTGCCACACCTGACGAGGGAGAGGGGGACCTGGAGTCGTTTGCTGGGATGTCAGCTCTGCTCTTCGACGTCCAGCTGCGGCCCGTCACCTTCTTCAAGGGTTACAGTGACCTCATGTCCAAAATGTTCTCCATGACCGGGGATCCTATTAATGTAGTGAAGGGTCTCATCCTGCTGACGGATCATTCTGAGGTAAGCAGCTACAACTGTGTCTTCCCATCAGTGCTTGTTTACATGCAGTATGGTTATGCACCAGAGCGACAACCAGTAGTAATGAGTCATGCATGCAACAAGTAGTCCTTGGTAAATCAAATATGAAGTTTATCAAAGAGAACAGGACCTAACAACTGGTATTTGATGCCCAGTGATAAGCTACACAATGCTCTCAAGAAATCTTTATTCTCTTTCAAAACGGTCTCTCGGAGAAAACGACAGCAGAGGTTTAGGTGTAACTGTAACCAAGTCTTTTTAGTTTCCTAAAGTTATTAATGTACATTAAGTAGCAAGACGGTCTTTTTGGGTCATTTTGGAAGGCACTGGCCCACAACCTATTTTGTCATGTAGGTATCAGGACTTGTTTACTTGGTCAGATGTGTACAGTATGTGTACACAGGCACATATGACTCAAGTTAATAACTTCAGTTGTCGAGCGTGGTGATGTGAGTGTAAACAGGGTCTAAATGTGTACAGCTGACACAAGTATGTGGCATTTCTTATGCCTCATGCTGTGGCTACTTTAAAAGTGCTTTTACAGTCTTTTAAACATATGATCTATGATTAAAATAATCTCAATTATCAGGGGAGTCAGACATAACTGAGTCTTCCATTTTGTTGTTTTTCTTTCCCGCTCATGTTCGGCCCTCCAGGTGATCCAGCTGCAGTCCGGTCTGAAGGCGAGTGCAGAGTTCCAAGCAGGGTTAGCTATTGACATCTCTGGAGGCATGGAGATCAGTCTGTGGTACAGGGAGTCCAAGACCAGCGTCAACAACAGGTACAGTCCAGAGTCAACCCAATAAAACGACTGTGGTAGATGTTTTTGTTCTGCAGCCGAATTGGGGCGTCAGCTTAGCTTTTTCATGATGTTGTGTACCGTGTTTATATGTCACAACCTCAAGTACAGACTTAGAATGATAAATTATCTCACTGAGTATGTTTGAAGTGTTGTGTGTACAGTATGATGTAATACACTTGCAGGGCTAAGGCCTTTGTGATAGACAAGACAATTCTTAGAAACAACCTTTGTGGCTGAAAGGAGAGTTGTTTAAGAGGTTCGAGCCAGTGTCACCACACTGCAAATAGTTTTCTGTTGATGTTGGATTCATGTGATCTTTACATGGTCTATAAGTGTTGTCTGATTCATTTGTTCCACCGGCACGTTGGACACGCTCCAGTATTGTGCCTCATGTCTGTCTCAACTGTAGGTTTGTGTGGATATAACGTCAGTTCTGTCTGGTTCTCTATTTTTAAATATTACAGTCAACGCACAACAGTAGCTGCAGAAAATAAAGCACATCATCATGCTGGTCAGTTAGCTTGCAGCATCAGGTGATGCAATGCCACTAATTTTTAACATTAAAATACAGTGCGATTTTCCTGTGCGAGTCAGAGCTGTATATGCACCTCAGCACTTTTAAGTACTGACCACATTTTGTCCATAACTGTCTTCAAAACTAAAACTCAAGAACCAAGTGTTTGGTCAGATTCTTCATCCTGTTCACTTGTATTATGGTCAGATATTCCCTGATTTAATGTATTTTAAGATTATTTTGCTAAATGGACAAAGTTCTTTGCAGAAAAAAATATATACAGCAACATTTAAAAAAAATCCAGAATGAAACTTGGGTTTTGTACTGGCACTGCATCAAATGTTAAGCAACACTGTGCCCTAGTGCCTTCATAGTTATGCCTGCATTCATGATTATAAATTTCCATCGGAATAACTTACAAAATGAGGTGATTTTGATGCTGTGGGATTGATACTTTTGGAACAGCATTCTGAGAAATGAAAATATGGTTTAAGACAGAAAAAAGAAATATATTTCTGTTTTGGGATTTCTTCCCACTTTTCGACCACTGTTAAAGGTCACATCTTGAATTTGAACTTCAGGATGATTTGACCCGTGTGTGCAGCGGAAGGGCAGAGGCAGGTGAATGGATCAGCATAGTTGTACCTCTTCCACTCTGATAATAGACTGGCAGGCTATCTATAGAAACAGAACAAACCACACTGGCATCTTTGCACGTCTCCACTCCACGGGCAAAGTTACAGACGTTGGATGTTCAACTGGCACTGACACGCTTTGATATGAAAAATAAGGGGGGGGGGGGTTGTTGCTTTACATGGTAGTTAAACTCTACTTGTGTTAGTGTCTGAGATATAGTGGACTTTTGGTTACACTTTACTTGAAGGTATCTACATAAGAGTGACATGACACTGTCATGAATGTGTCATAAACATTATAAACAAAGCATAAACGTTTATGACATAACACTTCTTTTAGTAAGTGTCATTTGGTTTTTGTCATGACAAGTTAGGGTTAGGGTTAGAGTTAGAGTTATGGTTAGGGTTCATGTGTCATGACTGTGTCATGACCGTGTCATGACCGTGTCATGTGTTCATGACCGTGTCATGTCACTCTTATGTAGATACCTTCAAGTAAAGTGTTACCGGACTTTTAAACCACTAATACAAACTGTATGATACAAATACATATTCACAAACGAGGACCATAAGCCACAGGATTTGGGACAAGGCTAAAGAAAAGAATCGTTTCTGATTGGCTGGAAGCTGTCTGTTAGAATATTTCAGAACACCTGACACTGAAATCGAAGTTTCGAACACCACTACAAAACGGCAAACTATTTCCGTTTCGAACACAGCTAGTATGTTAAACTACAGGTAACCATAGCAACAGTTGGTTTGTTTTTACATTATGCTTACTAGTTGAGTGGTAACTGCTGGTTAAACAAAGGTTTAAAAACACATTTTCACTTGGTTTTCCCTTTATGGTTTCAGGGGAGCGTTAGTGCTTACTGGCAATGTTACAGTGGACATGGACTTTATGAGAGCGGGCGTTGAGGTCAGCTTTGAAATGGAGGCATCGCTGGACTTTATCACCACTGTCCAGTTTTCCAATTATCCATTCCTGGTATGCATGCAGATGGACAAAACTACCTTCCCCTTCAGGTATTGTGACACCCCTGTACATAAAAATAATTCAGTACTCTTTGGGGTTTTATTGTTGAATCATCTTATACAAAAACTTATTTTCTATTTTTGATGTTCTGCTTTCAGTGAATACCTGACCAAGTATGAGAGCGTGCCGTCAGGAAAGAGCGCTGTGTCGCATAAGAGCAGGAAGCAGCTCGTTCCCGGCTCTGAATTCCCTCTTCACCAGGAGAACTCAAACATGTGCAAGAAGGTTTTCGACTCCAGCTGGTAGAAGAGATATCATGAACTATCCAGGAGCAAATATTATTACTCAAAGAGGGTTTAATACATTCAGGGACAGCTATCACACCTCAGCCTCATGCAGTTAAGGTACCCAAGAGAGAAAATGGTGAGTGTATTTGTTTTTTAACAGCACATGCAATGTTTACATTCCTGTGAATATTTAAGTCATTTTAATTTCGACATTTTGTTTAAAATCAGGAATTCTTGCATTGTCTTTTTATGGATTTCCACGAAAATGTATTTATGATGGGCACACACAGGATGTATGTCTTATTTGGGTAATACTCAGCATGAATAGTACCACTGTAATTATCCCAACACAGTTTTAGTAAAAATGTACATGTAAATATCACACTGGAGACAGTGGATTAACTGTCCCCCATGAATAGAAACGCTCCTTTCTGTTAACATTCCTTTGTTTTTTGATTAAATGTTTGGAGTAATTTATTGTTTTATGTCACTGTTCACACACTTGAAATAACTTATTTAGCAAAATAATATCCATTAATTCCATTTTTTATGATCATGTTGGTGATTTATTTAATTGTTCCTACAGAGACGATGTGTGTGCGTCGTCTTTACTTTGTACTTTGAAGATTCGAGGTGAAACTGGAATCTCCGAAAGTGAAAACATCAACACTTGAATATATTTGTTTGTACTTGGCTGTAATTGCTCTATTTGTCTGAAAACATTTGGGTAGTTTTAACTTTTGAGCTACTCTGAATTTGTGTTTCCATATTCTGGGATCAGTCTGTTAGATTTGTTGGCTAACAATAAATGTGCAGTGGAAACACACACACACACACACACACCTTTTGACTTGGCTTATGGATTTAGATACAGCTAAATATGTATGAATTGTACAATATGTAGGCCTAGATTAACCCGCTGTTCCAAAAATGGGATTATAAAGTTTGAAAGACGCTATCAGGATAGCTCGGTCTCTGCTGCTGTGATATTGACCCATGTAGGCCTAAGTCCCCCAAATTTATGGTAGTAGGCCTTGTTGTGTAGCGTAGCCAGAGCGTCAAAGATAGGCAGGGAGATTTCTTGAATTCCAAACAGTGCAGATTTATTTATTTACAGGGTGCCAGGTGCCAGCACGTATAAATCATGGAAAATACAAAAGTTGAAACTAACAAAAGAAAACTGGAGCAAAACAACACAATCTACTTGACAAAATGAGACAAGCATGCAATTCTAGCAGCACAACTTCTCATCTATAGGCTGTACCAAAAAGTCACTGAAGCACGTGTTTGTATCAGCACAGCTTCCCTCTCCCTAAAGGCTGTTTTATGCTTCTGCGGCAACTCCACGCTGTAGCTACGCCGTCGCTCCTACGCTGTTGTGACCCTTCAATCATGAAACTCTGCCATTTCCGACAAAAGAGAGAGAGCCAGTTTATGTTATGTTAGCAAGCAAACTTTAGCAGAACTGCCCACAAAGTACTGCTTGCTGGCGCAGTGCTAATTTCAAAACGTTACTGACATATAGACACTTTACAAACGGATAACCCCGTCATTGTAACAAAATATGTCTGAGTTTATTTGCAAAGCTTATGTCAGTGAACTAGCATGTTGCTACTCCCCACAGTAGGCTGCTTGAAACACCGACTATCAGCACACAGAACAAGTTGACCAATCACAGTCCTTGTGGTCTGCGTCGCCTCGACGTGAAGTTACACATTTTTGGAGGTGCGCGTCGAGCTACGGCGGAGGGCTCTGAGAGGGGTTCACGTCGACGCAGAGGGGTCTGCGGGGGTACACCGTCAATTTGACGCATAAGCATAAAACAGCCTTAAGCAGCAAAATGCCACTGCCTTTATAGGTCTCTCAATCATCCCTGGACTGCACCACTATCTTTCAGTGGTGAGTCTACCAAACATTTCTAACTTCACCAAAATCTGGACAAAGCTAGACACAGTTTGCACTCATTTACACAATATAGAAAACTCTACAAGGGTTGTAATTTATATCAATTACCCCTTAAATGTCTTAACCAAACACCAAAATTAATTACAGAGAAAACCCCCTTGGCTTGGTTTTGTCTAATGATGTCACTGATGACATCATCATTACCATAAATATGCTGTTCATGCCACATGGGAATAACAGGGACCACCCCCCGATTACGTTGTTTTTCCGACTGCCAACGTTCACATGGTTGGGATGTGTGTTCTTCTTCTTCTTCTGTTATATTGGCGTTTGGCATAACAACTTGTTGCATGACTGCCACCAACGGTTGGCCGTAGCCTAGAGCATCAGGTGTGTGAAAACATGGAGGCCACAATAACAAAAGATTTGCTGCTGTTTTCTTATACGAGCATAGAAACAGCACATGGACAGGTGTTTGTTTGTGTTATCTGCAAGACAACGGACGGGAAAGGACATGGATAACGTTTTATTTTTTTATATATGGGCCTATTTATGAATAATTTGAAACATGATATGTTTCTTGGCAGAGGCATTTGTCCACAATAAACAGTTTATTGTCATTGAAATATGTTCAGTAAACCAAAGTCGCCTACATCAAACGTCAGTTGTCAACAACGCGTCACCAACTGGGAAACTCGGTTAGCAAAATCTAGCCCGAGTTTCCCACCTCCGATTCCCACAGGAAGTGACGTGAATGGTGACGTTTTCACTGGGAAAAATGTTTTTTCGATGTCTATGAACGCAGCACAACACCATGCAGCTGGGCGGCTCCTCCCCAAACATTTCTGCACAGTGGACCAAACAAAACAACAAAGAAAAGATAAGTATGAAGAAGAAGCAATTAACTGTTCAAACCTGCAACTTAATAAATCTAACTGAAACTAAACAGTAGTTGTGTGTGAAATAAATACCATTTAAAATAACTAGAGCAATGTGTAAAATAAATATGGACAAATGTACATAAGCACAAGGGACAAGTGATGAGTGCATCACCTACTTGGTCACAGGCCTACTTAACAAAATTGCAAGAGTATTCATCAATTACAGTGCTCATGGTAACTGGATAATATTTTGCCTAAAGCCTCAAAGACCAACTGGTGCTCCTGGGATTTATTCTATCTGGCCCTTGGTTCACTGTGTGTAAAGTTTGGGATATTTGATTAAACACAAATGTATTTAGGTATTTGCACCATGTAAGTAAGCATAATACCACAACACAAGGCCTTAACATTAGGTTGAAATAAAGGACCTACCTTAAAGCCTCAATTTGAGTACTTTAGTAGCGCATATTTGCTAATGCATTAGAAACTAGAAATGCTCTCGAGACTGCAGACATCTGCCAAGGCCATGCCCTATCTCGGAATGTTAATGAAAGGTAAAAATAATGTGTTCATCCGCTCCGTGATTCGCATCCGCTCCAAAATGTAATGGGTTCTTCCTTGGCCCATGCTACACCCTTCCACCAAGTTTCATGAACATCAGGCCAGTAGTTTTCCTGTAATCCTGCTGACAGACAGACCAAACCAAACCGGAAACATCATGTCCTTGGTGGAGGTAATTAAGTAGGCTAAATCACCACAAAGTACTTGCCACATAGTAAACCAGGGGTTTTTGGGGGCTCTAAAAGTCAGGCAGTTTTCCCACACTTTGAGCTAATTAGCTAATGTTAGCATGCTAACTAACTAAGTTGCTAACTAAGATGAGTAACATGGTAAACATATCTGCTAAACATCAGCATGATAAGACTGTCACTGTAAGCATGCTGACATTTAGCAAAAGGCACTGCTATGCCTGAGTAAGACCCTTACAGAGCCACTAGCGTAGCCCTCTTAGAAACCAGTTATCCCAGTGTAGAAGTTCTAGCATTGCCTGTTGGTTTCAAGTGAGAATTTACGTATCTGGCGATTAGATCTTTTTAAGATGGAAAACTCATAAATTTGAACCTATATAGATTACAGCGGATTTTGTAAGGTTTTCCACATTAGCATGTGTTTTTGTTTGCTGTACTCTTTTACATAAACCAATAGCCCTCATTTGTGTTGATAGTTATGTCCAAGGAGACAAAATGTACCTAAATGTAACACACTTGGTGATCCAGGTGAGGCAATAAATCTTGACTTTTCTTGTGTCACAGCTGTGACATCAGAGCCCCTCTTGGCATTCAAATACAACAACTGGGCCTTAATGTAGATTCTTTAGAAACCACAGGGAGCAGCTGGGGGCAAACCAGTGTCTGCCAGTCTCGCTGCATCCACGGCAACCGAGTAAACACAGCAGCAAACTGTCAGGTTAAACTTAAGCCTCGGCCCGGGTGATGTTTCAGTGTTACCAGAAAGCTAACCTTGCACGCCCGCAAATGCCAAAAGTGTTGGCATAAATCTGTTCGATTCCCTTTGACCCTTGTCATTTATTTATTTTTTGTAGGTTTTTATTGGTGAAACTTGATCAGCCGTGTATCAAACTGCAGAGGGCCATGATAAAATGTAAATATGGTCAAGAAAATAAAACAGAATAAAAATGTGTGCATGCTCAGAAACTATCTATCTATCAAAAAGTCAAAGTATACAACATGTTAGAGGAAGAAGATTGTTCATTTTAAAAATGTAAGTCGTCCAGACTTTTAGCTTTACTGAGAGACAACATAGTGTGGTTTTTAATTTATTTTCTTGTGGTAAATTCAATCAATTTATATACTATTTTGATACTACTTTCTTATAAATCACCATTCATAAAGGGTTTATAATTTGCAACTACAATTGCATTATTAATGATTAATAAATCATATATTCATATCAGTGGCTTATAATACATTAATACATGTTTTTTAATCATTACTAAAGCCATTAGTTACAACTCCTAAACCCTTAAAAAGAGTGCCTCATTAGAAAGTATAACTCTTTTTTTTTTTTTTTTTTACTATTCTTAACATCCCTTTGAGCTGTAACACAAACAAAAAGAGTGATTTGAATACATGTTTACTTTTAATTTCTCTAACAAAGACTTCATGTGGGATTTTCTTTAGTGGTCACGTTAGGTTCAGACAGCAGCAAAATGTGTTTCATTCAACCACAACTTGACCTAAATTCATGGACACAAACATGTTGAGTAGCTTGATTTTGAATTTATTGCAAACATATGAAGGCTTGTCAGTCTACATTACACTCATTCATCATATTCATTACTTTTCAAGATGTAGGTGCAAACACAGCAGCACTCACTTCTCCTTTTAAGGCATCTCTCCGCTGTCATCCTGACCTCTGTCTTCTTCTGGGGCAGTCACAGTTGACATCAGGCATATAATATATGCAATACCACATGACAGAACGACCATTAAGGCATTTCATTCAAATATGTGCCCTTTTTCTATGAACATTCATAAATACACTTATCTCAGACCATCTCACCTTTGGTTAACTCTCTTTCTTCATACAAAAGCAAACTTTGATACAGTCAGTTTCATATATGTTACCTCAAAATCAGCAGTTTGCTGAGGGACATCTGGAAGAATGTTTTAAAACAAATTATAGTATCTATGTTACAGTGCATCTTTGGGCAAAATTCATCAGAAACCATTAACAATGTTCCATTTTACAATTAACAAGTCCATATAGTACTCCTGCTATCACCAATGTTCACAGCCATTTGTTGCTGTCAGTGTTGGTGACAAAAGAGTGATAAGTGCATTAAGTACATTATTACTCACAGATAAAGGTCTTAAAAGAAACTATTAACTTAAGTTTTATGTTTATGACAACATTAAAATAGCTGGTTTACTGGAGCTTATACATTATAATTTAGTTTTTATTTATGTTAATCTTCACAGGGTTTCAAAAAGATATGTAAATGTGCTTTAATTAATAATCTGAAATGAGAGAAATATGTGTTTTGGATAACTTGCTGATGAAACATAATTTTACTGGCACGAGGTAGTATCATATCTCACAATTTTCACTTGTTCATATTTGGATATCTGGCAAAATGTCTGGCTAAACCTTTTTTTAAAGTCATTTCTTTACAAAAGATTCATAATTTCTCAATACATTTTTTTGTTTGCACTGCTCACAACTGCCTTAGGGGCACATTAATTTAAAATTATAATTCAAATATTAAGTTTAGTACAATGGGTTATTAATTAAATATACAAATGTTAAGTCACATTTCACCTCAAAATGCATTAAATGTTGTTACATCAAGTTGTTTCAAAGAGTAGACCATGTCCAATCTACTGCACAGTCAGCAAGTCTTTCAAATCACGGCATGAATTCATAATACTTAAAATGAAATCAACTCATATGGTAATTTTAACATGTATTTTACAGAATTACGGTACATAGACTGACCAGCAGCTCCAAATACCTTCAATGTGTGTTTAGATTTGAAACATTAAAAATAGCAGTCAACAGTTTGCATTAATCCTACATGGGATGCTGGTATAAATGATGCACAATGATCTATGATGCCCCACTGCATATTCAAAAGGAAACAGAACACATGAAAACATGACCTAAGAACTTCACTATACAGAAAGCAGTAATAAGGACGTCATCAGTTGGTGTGTCTTTTTAATGAAAACCTCAATTCATACACATTTGAACTAAAAAGGTCAAGGGGGTTAAAAAAGAAAAACTGACATTGCTGTGTGTAAAGTGTAAAGACACACCCAACACATGTGCAGTCTGTACGCTCCTGTCTACAGTGAAGTAACATGACTCCTTGTTGTATGCTCACAGAATACTGAAATGTCGTACATAACTGCCAGCCACGAACACGGACACATTCAGATATACACACACCAACTCCCACCACATTACACAAAACTGTAAAATATACCAACACCAATAGAGGATGTTATCCCCTAAATGTCTCAGCTGGCTCTGACTCATTAGGCCCAACACTACTTAGGAAATACTGACCTAAGTACATTGTTAAACCAGAGTCCCAGCTCTGCTTCATCTGAGCAAAACACTTGGTGTGTTCCTCTTTTTTTCTCTATCTAACATACAAGGAGCGTGCTTTTAAAATATAAACATACACCACGTCATACAGCATGTCAGTTGTAAAGGTATTAGCAGCATTTTGTAAGTCATGAGACAGAGGTTACACATACATTAAGTAGAATATGAGCCACGCACTCCTAAAAACATGGAAATGTTATTGTGAATGTGGAAAATTTGTGTTGGAGAGTAATACAATGATACATAACAATGTCAGATATTTACCATTTACTTGGTATATCTTTAAAAATATATTATTTTGAAATAAAATAATTGAACTTGGGGTGATTCAGCATAACCCCTTAATCTGCATTTTCTTTTAAATTCAGTGCAGACAAATGGTCCCTGTCCTCAGAAAACTATTATTATAGGTTGTATTCACCATAAGTAATTATCGTATTGTGTGAAATAAAGCAAGACTATGTAACTTTTAAATACCAATGGCCACTGTGGCCACAACAGCAAGCAGGATAATGGCATATTTAATTCCCCATCATTTCCCAAGATGTGATAGTGTTCTGTAAATTGTTTTCCATCCATAGGCATCCAGGAGGAATCTAAATCAGATGCCCGAAGAACCTTAGCTTACTCTTTTCAACATGAAAGAGCAGCGGTCCTACTCCAAGGTCTTCCAGATGTCTAAGCTTGTCACCCTCTCTGAGGGTGCGCCCAACCAACCTGCAAAGGGAACTAATTTTTGTGGCTTCACGCTGCCATTTCATTCTTTCAGTAATTACCCAAAACTAATGATTACAAGTGAGGGTTGGAACATAGATCAACTGATGAGATAGAGAGCAACGCCATCAGGGTCAGCTATCTCTTCACAACAACAGTCTTTTACAGCGTCTGCATTACTGCTGGCGTGGCACCAATCTGTCAGTCTCTGACTCCATCTTACCCTTACTTGTGTTAAAGACCCCAATATATTGAAGTACTTTACTTCGAGCAGTGCCACACACAAAACTCAAAGGAGCAATTCACCATTTCCTGGCAGAGTAACATGGCATCAGACTTGGAAGTACTGACCCTTGTGCCTACTACTGTACACCTGGCCACAAACCATCTCAGTGCACGCTGGAAGTCACAGTCTGATTAAGCTAGCAGAACCACATTATCCACAAACACTCCACATCTTGGAAATTATGCCTAGAATTAAAAAAAACAATGGCCCAGTACCCTATACTCCCGCAGTACCCAACACAAGATACAGTACCTCGAGGGAAACAGTCACAAGCCTTCTCCAAATACACGAAAGTTAACTTGATGGGCAAGCTCCCATCACCTCTCTTGTGTCTTTGCAAGGGTAAAGAGTCAATCCACTGTTCTACAACCAGGACGGAATCGGCATTGCTTCTTCTTGAAACTTAGGTTTGGTCGGAGCCTCTTTTCCAGTAACCTGACGAGCCAGATAGTTTGTTACACAGAACTGTCTGAGAAGCCGTCATGGAAACTGTTTGGAAAAGGGCAGGCCCTTTCAAAAAATAGCTGGCAGTTGATTTGATGAACGCATGCCATTGTTGTTTTCATATCTTGTGATATCGCAAGAATTCAGCTACTGTGCAAGGTATCCTCTTTGGTGCCATGGTATAATTTTTCCCAGGAACGTTGAGTATTGTGATACCCTAATAGTTGGAGCACATCCTCTGGTCCCCTTTTTAAAAAATGGGAACCACCCCCCACTTCTGCCAGTCCACAACCACTAACCCTGACCGTTAAACGACATTGCGGAGGCATGTCGGTAGCATCAAGACAGCCCCACAATGTCCAGAGCTTTCAGCATCTGGAGCATGTGGAGCTTTTTTACTACCTCAGTGATCTCAGTTTTTGCATCTGTGACCACAGAAGCTCCAGTCCTCCTGTCCTCCTGATACATGTCTGCTGCCTCAGGAATCCCTTTTGTCAAACAAGCCTGAAAAGACCCATTTCTGAGTTTAACAGCCTCCTTCGCCACTGGCAGGTTCTTTGGTTGCAGCACAACAAGCACAGGCGACCTTTTGGCCACAACTCCATGCAGTCCCTTCTGCAATGGAGGCTTTGAACATACAGTAGCCCACTCTTGATTCAATTTCCCAAGCTTGGACATTTAGGGATTATTTTAGTTGCAGTACCTTGTTGGGCCGCTGGAATAAACTGGCAGCAAGGCTTTGTGGTAAAACCAATGAAACGTTAATCCATGACATCCTAAAATAGAGTGTAACAGTAGCACAACTGGAGACATAATGTCAGTAAACTGACTCAGTAATGTCAGTTACACAGTAATATCTATCAAGTTTGCCGACATTAGCTACTGTAACATGGTCAAACCAAAACAAGAGAGGTTGTAGCTATTTGTAAAATAAAGATGTTTTTCTTTTCAAAAGTTACATAGACTCGCTTTAAAGACATGGTAACATTAAATTCATAATAATAAAATAGTGGCTTAGCAAATAATGACTAACACTAAACTGTAATAAAATGCCTGCTTTGTTTCCTTTTGAATAGACATGTTGCAGGGCCCAAACAGCATTTCAAAAGTTCTAGACAGCAGCTGAATGGAAAGTATTACAAAGCAGCTTCATATAGCAACATGGCAGAGCATCAGCCCGAGGACATGGCTTAATGCGTTTACCCTACAAAGTGCTGCAATGCATAGGGATTACAGTAATGTCTGCTGCAAGGATAAACAACACAACAGAGTGGGGATAAAAATATTGTTGTTGGTGAAAGTTGTCCTCTGGAGTAGATCACAGGTGGGTGGGGTGAAAACTACCTACTACCACTTACGGTGAATGAAGGCCAATTCTTCGGTGGAGATGTCTGGAGGTGACATAAAAGAAGACATAAAATGGGTGTTAAACTCTGATGTATGCAATGAAAAAAGCTGGGATTTTAGAGGAGAAAAACTGATTTAGTTTTTGTCTAGTTTATGATAGAAGTCATTGTCCTAAGGCATTGTAATATGACTTTTTAGCCTGTAGTTCCTGGTTCTGAATCAGCTGACCAGATTCAGTCAAATCACTGCCAGGGGCACGCTGCTCGATTTGTTTACGTAAGAGTGCTGGAGGTCGACAGCGCTCTCCACCTCCTTCTCCCCATTTAGGAAAAAGCAGAAGGGGAGGGGGCTATTAAAAGTTGACCCCATCTCAGCCCCGCAGACTCGCTTCCAAGCTGGAGCTGCAGCAGCATCTGATCTCTCCAAGCAGCTGTCCTCTTCCTGTATCAGCACAACAAATACTTTACATTGCCTGACCTTTTCCTCCTGCATCACTATCCCAGCCATGCCCCCGCGTCCCTCCTCCGACTAACACCCCCACACACGCACGCACGCACGCACGCACGCACGCACACACGCACGCACGCACGCACACCTTCTGTTCCTCTTCGCACCACTATTCAACCCCATGCTAGGCCCCTGCCTGCCACGCATCCAGCTGACATGTATCCTTCATGCACTTTCAGTTGTATTATTGCTCTGACACATTAGCTGAGAATGGACTGTGACTTGTTGTAAGTGTGTATATATACTGTGTATGAGAAACTGAGAATTAATGTTTTTGGGCTACAGCATTTAACGGTGTAAAGAGAGACGGAATTACTCTTTGTGTCCGTCTTTCTGTATTTCCTTCTATATTTCTGCATTTCTGCCTGCTTGTCCATTTAGAAAAATGTCATCACCAGCTGGATGGATTATTGAAGTTGTCTCCTGTCAGACCTTACCTTAAAATGTCTACTGGATAGCAAGTATGAAACAGGAAAATTGAGGACATTATTACTATTTTCAAATCTTTACACTGCTTTGCACTGCTGCAAAGTATGCTCCCTTGTCTTTAACTGCCTAGAGTCAGGACCAAACAATGGCAAAGCAACATTATTAATACTTCACACCGACAGGGCCAACCTCTAAATACCTTTCCTATCCGTTTGAATGATTTATTTTCTTAACCCCACTTCTATTTTAATCAATTCTATTATCCTTCTCGTTGTCTTTAAAATGTTTTTTGATTGTTTATAAAGTTTTGATTATAGAACACATTTTAATAATAACGCATGTCATAGTGAGAAAAGCACAGGTGTAATTCTGTGATAAAATAATAATGGTTGTATTTCACATTGGTGTTTCAGTTACTTGCACTATGCATGCAGTTCACAGCTTACTGGCACACTCAATTACTTTTATTTGTCACACCTGTGCCTTTTCTGCTGTGACGAGTCGAAATGTCTGCTGTGAGAAAGGAATAATAACTGGCTCGCTCTACATTGTCCCTTACATACTAAATGTGGTAAGTGTGTTGTGTGTGTGTAATACATTTTTAAACAGGATGTTAGTATTTAACTTAGCTCTACTTGAGACAGCTAAAGGATTTGAAAAATTGAATTTTTATTTCCAAGCAAGCTTAGTAAATGTGATATATGTAAATGTTTTGCTAATGGTAAGCATTGCATACTAACAAGCTAGCATTAAGCCCAAATCACAGCAGAGGTACACACTGCAGCTAAAGGTCAAGCTAGAGCTGATGGATATTCAGCTAACCCTGAAAAAGTAAAGCTTATAGATGAGCTTGACATGTCTGACATGTACCAAAGTGAACACTTCTTCTACATGCAGAATGTTTTGGTTTTATTTACTGAGGTTTTGAGATTTCTAACACTAATACTTATGCTACTAAGTCAGTGCAAGTAAAGTTGAATTGTATTCAAATTGGGGTACGAGAAACAATTTCCTGGCCACTCAAGATAATCAAGAGACCTCGCTATGCTATGCTAAGTATGTAAGTCAGTCAGACAAAGTTCTAAAATAAATCTATTGAAGATTGTGGAATATACTAATCTATAAACCTTTACAAAAAAACTAAAACTGTCTGCTACATACATAGGTAAGTGGACATTTTAGTTTTTCCTTATTTGTGTGAACTGAACTTTTAAGCTACATGTTTAGCTTATTCTTTATAAAATGCAAAAAAGGAACGAACACATTTATGAACTGTAACATTATCCAAGTAATTAAAGCATTTCTAACACTGATTAAGAAAAGCCTGATGTAAGGTGTCACTGACTTGAATACTTTCCTGTGACACTTTCCAACCCTGAGAATAAAGCATGTAAACAAACTTGTCTCACACTATTCAAATAGCCCGACGATGTGTAATGCAGAGAAAAGGGAACTCAACCGACTTGCTCCAGGCTGAGGCTGAAAATCCCAGCATGCCCAGTGGAGTCAGGTTACCTGTCATGAAGCTACTGCATGTCTATTAACACAGACATGCCACTGCTGAAGCAGCCGAGTTGGACTGCTGCTTTAGCAACATTTACAACCAAAAAATGGAAAAAAAACTCATGTAGTACATGTGATGACTGTGTGAGTGTTACACTGCACTGTACAATGAGAGCCCTTGGTTCAGCTTCAACCTTGAAACACCAAACCATATAAATCTCACTGTCAAATTAGTGAATGGATAACTTATTAAGATGAGCGGAACGTGACCAATTACAAGAATAGGCTCATTGCTGTAATTGAGTCGCTTTTTGACCTTATGAGCACGGCCCTAAAAACTATGGATCTCAAAAATGTCCATTTTTGATAAATGTTTACCTTTATGACATTTTTATTTTTTTATTTTTTTTTTTTTCATTATTACAATGGCCAATTTCCTCAATCCCTGTAAATAGCATTTTATCTTATTTTAATTTGACAAAATAATCTTAGCTCAAGGTTCCCTTTCCACATGCTAGCAGACGCTATCCGCTGATGAAGATCAGTGAGACACAGATGAAAGCTCTGGAAAAAGACCAAAGCTAGGCTATGGTCTTTTATGGTTATATGCAACCAACTAAGTCAGAGATGTCTTCAAATGAGACTACTTTTTAAGTTATCGTAGCTTTGCATACAAGTAAACATACTTCTACTTCAGCAATATGAGACAAATATTAAGAAATATTTAAACTGAGTAACATTACAACTTTGAGCGATAATACATTTACTTAGTACATTCTCCTCCCCTCTGTGCTATATGATGAATGTGACTGAATTGCACACCTGCATTACCATATAGCACACACAACTGTTTTTGCGCATTTAACCTTATGGATTTAATGGGTTCCGTAAAGTTGACAGTAAGCGTGTGTGCAACATTTAAAAAAATACACATTTTATCTGGTTTCAATCAGATGTATTAAAATGTTAAATAAATAAAATCACATTTACATTCACTTACAGACACAAAGAAGAATGGTAGTAGGAGTCAAGGGGACATATGTGAATATGTGCTAACTTACATGTATGATGAGATGTTGCCTTGGTCACCGATGCTCCACTACAAAGCTCATTGTTGTTCCATCAAAGGAGGGCGGTGCGATGATTCTTGGACCTTGTTGCGTTGTGATGCTGATAACTGGCTTCCTGTCAGAGGTCGTTGCACCTCCTCTGGTGCTCACATGTCCTAAACTTACAGGAAGCTGCAGTGGTCCTTGTGGAGCCTCACCTTTTGCACTGTAATACACATTCTCTGCGCCTGCTGCATTCGTTTCCGGCTTAGGGCTTCTGGCGTTTTTTACCTTTTCTCCACCTGCATCCTCAGAGTGACACGGTGACTGTGGCAACACCACCTGGGCTGATAGAGTGGGCGAGGGGATGAAGCCTGGGTAGATCATGTAGGTGGGGGCGTACGCTCCTGGGCTCAGGGCCAGGGGGGACAAAGAGACAGGCACAGGGGTGACAGGTGCCACAGGAGAATGGGGCATGGGTACATCCACATACTGGCCTGTCTCAGGGTCGAATAGTCTCTTTGTGGCGGCATGTATGGGCGTGTCAACCAGGTAATAATGGCCTGTTGTGGGGTCCAAAAGCATCTTGCGCTGGGTTTGTGGGACTGCCTCTCCAGTAGAAGGTGTAGGTGACACAGTCGGGACAGATGGAGAGAAACACAACACCTGCTGCTGTGCTTGAGGCCCTGTTGTTGGCCCCGAGTGGTAGATGCTTGAAGCTGGGTACTCCATGATTAACGGAGATCTTTTTTGCTCAGGTGTCTTCCTGTCACCTGTTTTGATTTGGCTATTGTTTGAACTCACCTCCCTCAAAACAGGCTCTTGATTCAGCAGTTTGATTTCATTTGTGTACCCCAGCCCCGGTATGGTTAAATAGTTCTCAGAGTCTGAGCAGGCCTGTGTGACAGTGGGATTAGTGGGAATGATTTTGACCTTTCCCGGCTCCACCTGGCCGTGTTTTGGGGGCTCTATTTTCACCGACAGTGGAGCCACTGGTGTCTTAGAGCTTTTCATAGTCGATGATGTTTGCAGCACAGAGCTTTGTGGAATAGGGTTACTATCTGAACGAATGCTGACACGTGCCTTATTGCCAAAATGAAGGACATGTTTGTTACTAAATGTTTTACTGTGCTGTGATTGTGTTTGAAACGTGTCATGGTTATATGGAACATGTATGATATTCAGAGCTCCTTTATCTTCCTGTGACTGAGGAATCCTGTCAGTGTTTGCTGTCTCAAGCTCCTCTGCCCCCTGCTCCTCACTGGCAATAAGCGACAACACATGGCTATCTGTGATTGGTTGTGGAGCATGAGTTTTACGCTTCCATTCATTTCTATCAAAAACATAAAGCTGCTCCATTGTTTTGACTGCAGCTTTAAGCTTCTCTAACGCGGCCTGTTTTGGTATTTTGGGCTCATTTCTCCTTTCAGCCGTCTCACATGCAAACTTTTCCTGCCTCTGTTTTGTCAGTTTGGTTTCAATATTTGGCTGAATTTCTGACTGGTCAGGGAGAAGCTGCTTTGATACAACAATTGGCACCCTACTGGCTGTGCAATGTGATGGTGTATTTTCACTTTGAGATGTTTTAGATGAGATGCTTGCCTCTGCTTGTGTCTGTAACACCTCAGCTGTCTGTTGTTTAACATTTGTTTTTACAGAGTGACATTTAATCACAATAGGAGATGGTGATACATGCTTAACTGGCTCCTTTGTGGCCTCAAGTTTATCAGCTGCTGTGGAACATTTACTCTCACTACTTTCCAATGAAACAAAGCGATATGAACTTTTTACCAATTTACGGACATCTCTGACCTGATATATTGGTGTTTGAAACTTGCATTTGGTGTCTCTTATGTCTCTAACTGTGAAGTTTGGGATTTTATCTGAAGCAGACAAAACGTGGCATTTGGCTTCACCTGCTGCTCTGAATGTGTTCACAGTGTTGAAACTTAGTTTAGGGGTTAACAGGTTGGCAATATTCAGTGTACAGCCTTTATCTTCCTTCACACTCCTCAGGCATATTTTTATCTCAGGGGTTTTTCCCTCCTTCTCGTTTTCTTCTTTGCCTACTATGTTTCCATTATTGCCCGTTTGAAACTCTTTTACGCATTTCTGTGGGCCAGCAGGTCCGCCTGTGACAGGTGCACAGCTTTGCAAGTCTTTGGTAAAATCCTTCTCTTTTGAAAGGAGCTGGCAGCTTGGAACAAAAAGCAGTCTTGTCAGCATGCTGCTGGTGTCTAATCCTTTTGCTGTGGTCTGCGTGTCAGTTACAGATGTGGGTTCATTTACAGGTTCTGGCTCATCTTGTTTCAGTAAATTAAATGCACTACTTTGACTGTGGCTGAGAGATGCTTTTGGAGGCTCCTGTTGTCCCTTTTCTGAATCATCTTTGTTGCTTTTCTGCTCCTCTGCAGACTCACAGTAACCGGGTCTGCTGCCCACCAGGCATTGATCATCAGCAGAATTATAACCTGAACCTGATTCTGATGTCTGTCTTCGTAAGCCCCTTCCTTGACTACTGTCTTTCATCCCATCTTGATCTTTGAGGTGAAAAGTCGGGGAGAGAGCTGGGTATGTGTCACAAATTTCACCCCTCTCCATTTTGCGCTCCTGTTCAAACTGCATCTTTTTGGAAATGACATTTTTCAGTAGACTTGATGCAAAAACTGCTCTTTTGTGTGTATCCTCCATGCTATCTGTGTGATCACATTGCATTTCACACCCTGACCTGGCCAACACAGCCCCAGTAACCTTATTGGATTGTGCTTTCTTGGAGCATTTTGGACGTCTGGCGCCTTCAGGCGCTTCAACATTATAGCGGAAATTCAGCGTGACTCCATGCTGCTTTGACTTAACAGGATCTTTCAGTTCGATCTTTTTGCTAGAAGAGGAAGATTGTTGAGAAGATGTTCTCTTGTGTAGTGCGTACATTTTGGTTTGTGGAGCCTTCATGCCGGTAATTGACCTACCATGCTTCTTACTCTCCACAGTCTTATTCATTTCCCAAGTTGCGCTAGAAGTCTTGTGCGCAATTACGCTCCGCTCTCTTCCCCGCGATATGTTTCCATAATTCCAGTCCACATAAGCTGACCACTTATTTAGCCCATACTCAGACATAGAGGACTCACTAGAGGTACTAAGATTAATGGCATCGAAGTATGGACATGCCAAGCTCCGGAAAGACTTGGCGGTTAAATTACGCACCTCTTTGTCAGCGTCGTCCAGCTCACTGATGGAGCTGGACGCTCCGCTGGAATACTCATTAATATCTTTCCGTCTTAGTTTGGATGCAAGGTGCTGACGGCCCGGAGCAGGGATGAAGTATTGGGCTCTGTCGCACAAGGGCCCCACTCTGGAGCCAGAGCTCACAAAAGAGACGTGGCTCCCATCTCCAAAGTGTTTTGTGTACCCACAGGTGCTGTTATCAAAGAAATTGACAGGTTCATTTACCGCCCTGGAGGATGCTTTTATTGATAAATGAATTTTCCCCGCATTAGCTTCTCCGCTGTAGCTTTTGCACACGCTTTCATCTGAGCTGGCACATTTGTCCGAGTCACAAAGATCACTGTCCTCCTGCTCGGTGCTGACAACTGCTCCACCAAGATTAGCCTGCACTTTCGCCTGGCTCCTGCCCTCAAGTATCAAAGTCCCCCCCTGCGTTTCATCGCTTTCAAAAGACGCGTAATCCACAAAGGAATACACCAGGTTGTCGTCTTCAAGATCCCAACAGGTTCCTCTCCCCAGGTCGTAATCTACGTCGTGATCGAGCTCGGTCAGCTGGATTTCGTGCGTGGTGATATAGTGAGACTCGTCCTCCACGGTGTCGGAGCCGCAGTGGTCGGACATCACCGCACTGGCACCATCATCAGACTCCGTCTTGCTGTTCAGATACATGTCCGTGTATTGGAGCTCATCACTCTCACTGCATACATGTTCACTGCAGTCACTCGGGTCGAGCTCGGCCTGGCGCTGCTTCTCATTCTCCAAGTCCTGATCGGTGTTGGGACGTTTGGTCAAAGTTTCCAAAGGAGGCTCACCCGAAACAGGCCCGGGGAAGGTGGCCTGCTTGTCCTCTAACTGCTCTTCAACAAAGTACTTTGAAATCATTTTACCCTCCTCGTCATGCTCCCCCTGCTTTGAACTATCGCATTTGATAACAGACAGCTGGTTTCCCTCGCCAGTGAAAGAAACTTTCACTGTTTTTGCGCCGTCCGGTTTCATGTCCAGGTCCACATAGTTGGACTCGTCGCTTTTTGTCTCTTTGGCGTGGCCCTTACTGCGCGTGTTGTCCTTATGCTTGTCCTCTGGGAGCAGCTTCCTGTGAAGTAGGGTGTCATCTCGGTAAGTGAGAGTTTCCTCCGCTGCTTCCATTTGGACCGGTCTTACCGTCAGGTGGTCCTCGTTTACGATGTTATCCCGACACAGGACGGAAAACTCTGCATGCTGGAGGAACGAGGAGGGTGGACAGCGAGGACGGTGAGAGAGAGAGAGAGAGAGAGAGAGAGAGAGAGAGAGAGAGAGAGAGAGAGAGATATGGGGGGGAGTCCCAAGGAAAATCCCACGATGATTTCTGGTGTAAATCTCAGTGTGGGGAGGCTGCAAGGGCGTAATTTTGAGTTCAACAATGTGTGGGGGGGGGGCGATCTCCACTTTCAAACATTTCATTTTCTGCATTCTGGACAATTTTTCTGCAACTATTTGTGCCTTTTCTGCATCAAGTTATGGCGCACATGTCTTTGTTTATGTAAAGGAATTTATAATAGGTTTTTGGGGTGGGTTGCACTGGCCAGTTTGGATTATTGGGGAGGTTGTAACCCCCCATCCCCCCTGTAAATTACGCCTATTGGAGGCTGTGTACCATTTTCAAACGTGAACATGAAGCACAGGCCTTGTGAAGAAGAAAAATGCCAAGATTCAGCACCTTTCCTGGAGGAACAGCTCCCCTCTCCTTCAGAATTTCTTAAGCACATTGTCTGATACATTTGCATTTCTCTAAACATTGCAGGAAGGAATCACCACACGGGTTTATAATATTTCAGTTGTCCCCTCATATATAACTTTATATAAAGTGCTTGTTGTGAATGGACATTGACAGCGACAGACATGAGTTTATTCAGCTGGGTTTAGTATAATTGGCATAACTACTGTCCTTTTGTCACAGTTCCTTAGACATGGCCGCATTGTCCCAAAAGCAGTAATAAAGGGAAATAAGATTGAGGTGGCATTGATGCACTGACTGAAGAATTTAAACTTCTTGAGTGAGTCACGGCCTTTTGCAGGACATAGTGTTGTGCTGCACAGTATATAAAATGGTGTGGTGATTGCTCCTATTGTTGTGTTTCAGTAAATGTGCTTAAGGAATTGTGTAAACTGTAATGTAACTCAGATACTCTTTTACACATGTAAAGGGGAGTTGTGCTTTTTTTTAAATACAGTAAAAATGAAGGTAAACATAAAGAGTACTAATAATATATGTGGACCAGAGAATGCCGTCAGTGCTCTGCCCCTCTCACTGAAACAGCTGCCTTTCCTTGATGGAGAAAAATGTTCCCCACCAGCTGGTGCCAGTCAGCTAAAAGAATTTACTACAAGTTCATGCTGTCGTCTGTAGATCTAGTTTGAGATTTGTGTCAGTCGACTCTAATCCTCCCCCACCACTGGGACTCATGGGACATTAGACAAATGTAAATGAAGGACTGGGCGAAAAATAATTTTAGATTAGATCGCTATCAGGGACAATGCTGAATAATGTTATCTTGCACAGTAATGATCTATTTATTAGAGCTCTAAGTGTTGAAGACACAAGTGTTGTTTCTGGATGGGGCCCTAGTTTGGTGGTATGCAGCAGGAAGGGGTTGGGCGAACAGTTGCTCCATGTGGAGGGCACACTGACAGTAATATCAAGGACAGAGGCCACCAGTATAAAGCCTTTGTCACCCTCAAATCCCACGTTTACCCTCAGAGTCATTCATGTGGTGCAGCCTCTTAGAAGCAATCTGTTTTACCAGAACATTTACTCAAGTACTGTGCTTAAGTACCATTTTATGGTACTTGTAAAAATGAATATACAGTACATGTATGTAGTAGAACTTTGTTTTTTCTTTTTCCCTCTCCGATTAATCATCTTACAACCTCTCAAAATGATCTTGTGAGCCTTTGGAGGGGCCCCTAGGTTGGGAACCACAGGACTAAAATACTCAACTGTATACAGCATGAAGTAGTTAAAACTAGCTCCACCTCCACCAGCTACAACAGTAAAATGCTGCATACATGTTGATGCATCAGTATCTGCAATATGATGTGCTGTACTTATTTATGACATGGATGGGATAGACTGTAAAATGAATTGCCCCTTGGGGATTAATACAGTTTTCTGTATATGTATCTACTGAATAATATATCTCTCTCTAGGGCCATTTTTCTGCAGAACAGGTACTTTCATTTTGAAACCACATTTTGATGATAATACTTTACTTAAGTATACATTTAATCCAGGCCTTTTTCTTGTAAT
Source organism: Sander lucioperca (assembly GCF_008315115.2). Lineage (NCBI taxonomy): Eukaryota > Metazoa > Chordata > Actinopteri > Perciformes > Percidae > Sander > Sander lucioperca. Next base: position 30,586,963 of record NC_050176.1, read on the forward strand.
GGAGTATATTTCCATTAGTGTAATTGTACTTCTTCTTAAAGGGGACATATATATATATATATAAACTCACTTTTTTAGAATATACTCAGATGGGGGTGCATCTGAGTATTTCCACCCATGGCTTGAGGACTACTATTGCAAAGGTGCATGTTTTTCTTGCAAACCAATCAGAGCAGACTGGGCTTTTTCTGGAGGGGGAGGCCCTAAAACAGAGCTAAAACGTATATTCAGACAGACAGTATGAGAAAAATGATTTTTAAACATGTAAACATGTTCTAGTAGAAACCCAAAATACAAGAATGAACCTGAAAATGAGCATAATATGTCTCCTTTAAGCCTGTTATCTTTTGCCTTGCAATGACAAACCGTTATTAAATGAAATAACAGTGCTTGAATACTGTTAAATTGTTTACTCAGTTTGCATTTGGACTTCTCCGTCGAATGTTTCAGTTTTGATAATGATAAAAGAAATGCAAATTAACGATAATTCTATATATAAATATCCATTCAATTATTGTACAACCACCTCCCTTATACTTAATAAAAGTCAGTGCTATTACAAATTTGATTTTCTCTTTCTGTGCCAAAATATTAACACACAGGTTTAACTGACCTCACAAAGCTGTTAAATTTAGGCAGCTATTTAAAATAGGGACACCGCTCACGCAAGCATGTTGAGATCAGTTTCTTACAGTGGCTACATTAAAACAGCAGGTGTTAAATCATGAGCACCATTAATCAACGCCATGATCTGTCCGCGTGAAGACCTTTTGAACCCTTGCTCCCATCAGATGTTGGTACAGAATACACAATATATACCTCCTCTAAAAATAACCATTTGAGTCTGAAGGATAAGTTGAACAGTAACACAGCAAATCTTCCAGCGTTAACAAGTGTTGATTTTACAGTGACAGATTTTGAGAGTTGACAAGCGTTGGTCAGACAGTTGTTTATCCACTCACAGAGCAGACGTGGGTCTATGGGCTGCTTGTAAGCGTTTGAAAAACTGATAGGTGTGTACTTAAGGAGCCTGGAGTCTGCCACTGAAGTAGTTGTAGATTTCTACGGTAATTATAAAAAAGTTAAAATTAGTCTAGCAGCAGAAGCAGGAGCTCTGATTGGCTAGTCTCCTAACAACGATTAAGAGCTGACCAGATGGCACACATCCTTAAATTAAAGTGAATACGTGATGGAAAGTGTAAATGACCTCATGCTTGCAGCCAAATATTTTTTAAACCCAAAATTTTATTTTACATTCTAAAATGATACACAGACATCAAGAACATTTCCATATGATGGAATGGTGCAGCCTTAAAAATGGTGAGGAGGATTTCACTCAAACATATCACACACATCATAGCTTTGATAAATGGGGAGTTGGAACAAGTTAAAATATATATCAAATGCTATCAGACTGTGGGGATTATATTTTTTCCAAATCTTAAAGCTACTTATCAAAACTGTATGTCAAGGTGTTAAAAAATGATCTTTTTACTTTATTACAGTGATGAGAAAAAAAGACTAAATTTGAAATATGTTAGATTACTCTGGATTTTGTAAAATACTTGACTTGTTGAATATAATGCATAATTCCAGTATGATATGTTTGTGTTTCGTGTGGGATCGTGCCTTCTGCAGCTCCTGAGTGGGAACTGGAGACGTTTGAGAGCTTGAACACCTGCTGTGAAGCAGTCACCAGCAGCCAGACACCGCACTTCTCCAGGTTACCCCTCCCAGCCCTCAAGGGTTTTATGGTTCAAAGGGTCAAAGGTCGTCTTTGGATTTGAAAGTGTCATATGTGAGCTGTTTTACTGGATGTAAGGGATTAGAGAGTTACCCTAAACCACCGATAATGACAATTCACTTAAGGAGGACAAATGATCACTGTGAGTATTTAGGTCACTTTTACTGACCTACTGGTGAAAGATTCAGCAGGTTGACCAATTTATAAATATTGCAAATTTAAAGAAGCAACACATTCATATCAAAATATGGCCTAAAGAGTATGATTGAGGAAAACCTGCCATATTGTTTCATGTTAAGTAAAGTCCATTTTATTTATATAGCCCAAAATAAATCACAAATTTGCCTCAAATGTTTTTACTAACTGTACAGCATACACCACCCTCTGAATTTGTAAAACTCAGATTATTCAAACTACTACTGCCATTTTTCTTTTTAACAAGGCACCTTCAAGGGTTTATATGGTGTAAGGGATGGTTTATCAGTTAATAAGTAATTTACCAAGCGTTTATAGATTATTAATACCATCTGGACCAACGTCCTCAAATTAGCAACTTATTAACATTTAGAACTGCAAAATTATTAGAAAGTTAGAAAAAAAATCTGTGAATTTTAATTAATACATTACAGAGATTTATTTTACATTATTACTAAACACCACCTATAATAAGCCTTATTGGTATCAATTTACTTTGGAAGAGTTAAAAGCACAGCATCCTTCTTGATACTGCCATCAGATGGCACCAAAGTGAAAAATCTTAGGGCTTTAAGAGAATATCTGTGCTGTAGCTGAACATAAAGTATCTGCAAATATACAGAGTAAACATTACGGTACAATAAAATGTATTATTCAAGTTTTCAAGTCCCTTAACTTATGTTACATATTGTGAGCTGTGTTTGGTCCACAGTCATTATTTGCTTCTTTAGAGTATCATAACTTCTATACACTTCAGAATCCGTTTAGTTCATTTTTAAACTTGTCCAAAGTAATTCATGGTGATATTTTTTTTTATCTGTGTAAAGATGTTTGATAGCAAGGAGTCTTGTTTCATTTGACACAAGACCAAGTTCATTAAGTTGTACAGACATCCAAAACATGAGCAAAATGTCATAATTTGGTGATGGTTGTCTAGTAAGAAATAGCATGAGCTGCTTGCTGTGGCGTCCTCTGGTTTCAGCTTGCACGTGTCCCGAGTGTTTCAGGGATACTCTAGCCTAAAAACAGCAATGCTAGATGCAGAGCTGTCATGAATTATGCCAGCAATGGCAGACATGTACGGTTGCCCCCTTCTGGCAATGGGTATTTGGTTTCACTCATGCTCATTAACTAGTGGTCCTCCAGCAAAGGTCAGCACCTTGTTAGGCCCTGCTTGGACAACTAACAACCCTATTGTATACTTCTTTCTATGAAAAATTGTACTATTTAGAGCAAAGATAATGTAGTTCATTTTATAGCTTTAGGATTATGATTGTGGATTGCAAATCCAAAGAATCAAGTGAAACAAAGTGTATCCCACTGTGTCTTCATCATTTGTTTTCACACTATTTAACAATCATATATTATTTATTGTTTTATCATTTTTATACTTTATTGACATACATCTACTACATTAAACATGTAATTGCTTGAATAACCATCAGTTTATCACACATTAATAACAGTTGCAATAGTACATATAGGCTACTAACACTAAAAATGAAAATAACTCTAAGAAAATAACCAGAAAAGGGCCTTCTTGTATGTTTTAGCAATGTGTATGCTATGTCAGTGTGTATGTGTTATATGTATGTTCTGCTTTTATTAGCCATCACAGCACATCACATATGTTGTGTTTAGAGAAGAGGTGTACGTTAATGTATGCGTGTGTGTGTGTGTGTGTGTGTGTGTGTGTGTGTGTGGAAGAGAGCAATAAACCTACCACACAGAAAGTAACAAAAGAAAAATTACATAAACCAGGTGGAATGAATGAGCTAAAACCAATACATAGATTACACCTGGGAATGTCTCATTTTTTCTACAAACAAAACAGAAGAGATTTTAAAATAATAGTTCAAACAAATAATATCACATAAAAACTACACAACACAGCAGATAACTTGTTTTCCTTTGTCAACCAATCTGTAACTTGTTCAGACTTTAGTTAGCATCAGCTACCCTCTAGTGGTATAACCATGTAACAGCACACATGGACCACCACTACACCACAGTGTGTGTGGAGGGTTGGAGTTGGCCCAGAGTAGAGCTCTTAACTCAGACAGGCATCAGGAATATCTATCCCAATCAAACTGAGCTGGAAAACCGACAGGAAACTGTAGCTTAGAGGATGTTTTGGGGCACAGGCACTAGGGAGAACAATGATTATATAATGTATGGCCTATATAGTTTGCATTACTTTTTAATGGATTTTCCTCTTTAAGGGACTTTCTGTGCTAATGAAGATACGTGTTCTGGTATGCAGAATGTATTACGGTATATAGTGCACGTAAATAATGCTCTCCATGGTGCTGAAATAACCCCTTCAGATCATGTTCGGGCTTTTATATCGTTCTTTGTGGTGCATTGATTTCCCCACCTTGAATATCACTTTAAAAATGATGTTTTTGTGCAATACTTCATATAATAACTATATATGTGTATATATATATATATACACTCACATTTTTTTGAGTAATTCTACTCAATAATTGTTATTACTGACGACTCGGCGTTTTTCCGAAACTGAAGCAGCCTTCCGGGATGCAGCTGCAGCCGTATCAGCCTGTGTCAGGGTTTTCCACTAGTGCTGCATTTTGATGTCGGCCAGGCGGTTAAAAGCTGCTGCTAGCACCACCGACCACGGCCTCGTTTACCACTATTAATGTTCAAGAAGCAACATGTTATCTATTCAGCAGTGGCTACTTGCCGGTTTTGCGCTTCTGTGTATTTATGGAGCAGTTGAACCTAAACGGAATTTCAGATGTCCTTCAGGATGCTCCTGCACCAAGGAGACCATCATCTGCGTCGGTACTTTACAGATCCCACGGACTATACCGAATGAGATCAACTCACTGTGAGTAACACGTCGTAGCCTGATTATCTCTTTAGTAAAGCACAAGGCAACCAATGTTGCGCTCAAGGAGACAATTTGCTTGCTGTTCTGTGCTATCCTGCAGAGTTGGCTCTTGGCGTGTCTGGTACAGAGTTCTAAAATGTCCCAAGCCGAGTAAGACTTTGATTTGTATGTGTTATCTTCCAACAGGAGCATGGTCAATGGGTCTATTTCTGAAATCACAGAGGGAATGTTTTCACTAATGCCCTCTCTTCAGCTGTTGTAAGTGCAATTTTGTCAAGTGATACTGTCATTGATTTATTGATGATTAGTAATTGACATTTTGTAGGCCCACAGTGCAACACACACAAACACAACAAGTAGATAGATTATTAATATTGCTTACTTGTTCTGTCTTTCTGTATGGTGGTTAGGCTATTTGTAGTTAAAAAAGGACAAGTTTTAGCAAAAGTTTTAATTTTCAGTTTACTCAGTTGTTTGGGTTTGTTTTTCCTTTACAGACTGCTAAATGCAAATTCTTTGACAACAATCAAAGATGATGCTTTCTCTGGTCTTCCACACCTAGAATATTTGTGAGTATTAGTTCACAAACTGCTTTCTTAATGTAACATGTCAAATGAAATCTTGTTTTTTGTTTATTTTTTTTGATTTTCTTTATTAATTCATATCCACAATTGATGCATAGGATGCATAACCGTTATTTTGGATATACCACATAATATTTAAAAATTATTATATGGGTCTGCATTACATCATGCTGTATTTTGTATAACTGAAATAACTGCAATGTACATATATATATATATATATATATATATATATATATATATATATATATATATATATATATATATATATATATATATATTCCTCAATTCACCCATCTCAATCTCCAAAACCCTCCATAATATTCTGACACGTGTATTGACATCTACACATTTATCCATTTACTGTAACATGATGTAAAATATGACATTATGCATTACCTTATATCTTTTACACAAATTTTGCTTTGATTAAACCTCTATTTTATGACTCATTGAACAGATTTATTGAAGGGAACAAGATTGAAACAATCACCAAAAATGCCTTTCGTGGTCTGCGAGATTTGACTCATCTGTAAGTCTGCTATCATTCTCTCTACCACCAATCATGCAGCCTCTGCAGCAGCAACACCTTACTATTACAGAGAAAGACTAAAGAAATAACAGTAATGTACATTTTCTGGCCTCTCTGTGTCTCTGGTTTAGATCGCTTGCCAATAACAAGATGAGGTTTCTGCCAAGAGATCTGTTTTTTGACTTAGATTCATTGCTGGAACTGTGAGTAAGCAGTTGTGTCAGCAGTGTGTGTGTGTGTGTGTGTGTGCGTGTGTGTGTGTGTGTGTGTGCGTTCCTAAGTGAAGATGAGTCAGGCTGGGTTTTGTGTTTGGTAGCATTTAACCCCAAGAATGATATGGATAGCACAAATATTACGTTTCCGTCATCGTTCTCCTCTATAGTGCATTTTTATTATCTTTTAAAATACACTTTAGTAACAAATTGTCTTTACAATGATGCAAAAGTGCTTGTCGGTGAACAACTGAAAGAACAACCTATTTGTAACATAAACTGTAGCTAAAATGATTGTTGATGTTATGTATAAAACAATCACCCAGTGTCAGTTAAGAAATTCTACAATTCTTCATCATCAAGCTAAACCAAATAGCCTACTGTATATTCTTGTTCCTGAAAAGTTTAGTTTGGAAGAAGCAAGGTTTTTATTTGTATGATGTCACACAGGGACTTATATAGAATCATTTTAAATGACTTACTGCACATGTCATGAGTTTTTTTTTGGTATTTCAACCATCTGTCTTTTCCTCTAATGAATCTAAAAAATAATATATATATTTATTGTTCAGTTAATGTGTCAAAGCTGGCTTTGTCATGTCATACATTAGGGATCTGCGAGGCAACTCTTTCCAGTGTATTTGTGAGAACAAGTGGCTGATGACGTGGCTGAAAAACACAAATGCCACAGTATCAGATGTCTTCTGCGCAGGCCCCAGTGACATGAAGGGCAAGCGCCTCAATGACCTGCCTATTCTACCGGGCAAGTGTATCTCCACAGGTAAAATTACAAGTACTCTATTAAAGGCAATTATGAATAGTCAGGCACAGCTGAAGATGCAATGTTGAAAAAAAGAAAAGAAAGAAAGATAAAAAGAAAGAAAGAAAGAAATCAATACAACTGTTAAATAATTCAACAGGACACGCACTAAAAAACAAACAAGCAGACTCTAGGCCTGTTAACATGTGTGCCTCTAAAAACACTCTCTCTCTTTCACGCAACACACGCACGCACGCACGCACGCACGCACGCACTCACACACACACACACACACACACACACACACACACACACACACACACACACACACACATCCACAGCTATGCCAGAGTCACATTACTTTAATTTCTGTGCTTATTTAATAATCATGGGCAGAACTATTATCAATGCAATGTGGACAGACAAGGCAATTGTAAACTGACATAAGAACACTTCAAATCATTGCATAACACTGACTTATACTACTACATACTACAAAACTACAATACTAGTATTAGAAAGTATGCTATATTAAAATATATAACCAAATATTAACCTATTTTAAACCAAGAATATGATTTTGATGACTCTACACAGTGTCATCCAGAAGCTTTTCACAGCATAAAAAAAGTAATCAAGGCAGTGAGGTTCTAAATATCGACTAGCAGTTTCTGTTTTTGTCTGCATCTCCAGACTTTGTGCGTCATCAGTCCATTCCTATCCAGTCTATGTCAGCGGACATCTTCTCCCTTAAAGAGGACATCTACGTGGCGATGGCTGCCCCCAACTCCAACAGCTGTGTGGTCATGGAGTGGGATCACGTTGAAATGAATTTCAGGAAATTTGACAATATAACAGGTTTGACAACACCCACCCAAAGTATTTTTTTTCAAAGAATGAGTCTGGTGATATATTGTATTTTTCTTATAGTCAGACAATCTCGTGAAAAGGCTAAAACCCACGATGAATTAATCCTATAAACAAGTATTGCCTGATACAGCTTGTTCCTTTTTATCATATTAACAACACATGTTGCTCCGGGTGACATGTTACTTAATTACAATGAACATACACTGTTGTTTATTTTAAGTTGATCCCACAAACACCATCCTGGTGCTGTAAATAGTGTCAAGAGCCCCAAATATATATTAAAGTGCGGTTGAATATAGTCCCCAACAAATAGTCCCCATCCTGTTTGAGAAACATTTGCTAAAAACTACAGTGCCCAGCTGCCCAGCAATTAGCGTATGTATTACTAACTCATTGTTGGTTTTGGTCTTTTCACAGGAATTGTTGATAATAACAAAAATAAAATATATTTTAAGGTTATTTTGAGAGATTAATTTAACACTTAAATTATTGTTTTAGTGTCAGTTAATTATCGATTTCAATGTCATTGTCTGTGTTGTATTACTACCACTTACATCTTTTCTATCCTCACAGGGAAGTCTGTTGTTGGATGCAAGTCGGTTTTGATTGAGAACCATGTCTTGATAATTGTTACCCAGCTCTTTGGTGGCTCCCATATTTATAAGTTTGACGATCGACAGAACAAGTTCACAAAATTTCAAACTATTGAGGTCTTCAACATCTCCAAGCCAAATGATATTGAGGTCTTCCAAATGGACAGTGAGTGGTACTTTGTGATCGTGGACAGCTCCAAGGCAGGTATGTCTACTCTGTACAAGTGGATGGACAAACCAGACCGCAATGAAACTGGTTTCTATTCCTACCAGTTTCTCCACGAGTGGTTTCGTGATACAGATGCTGAGTTTGTCCAGTTGGACGGGAAGTCCTACCTCATCTTCACTAGCCGCTCTCAGTCACCTGTCATCTACCTTTGGAACAAGAGCACCCAGAAGTTCATATTTCATGGTGAAATCCCAAATGTCGACGACGTGGTGGCAGTCAAAGCTTTCCGGGTGGAGGATGAGTTGTATCTGGCCATGACTTGCTACATCGGTGACTCCAAAGTCCTCAAGTGGACCAATAAGCAGTTCACTGAGGTGCTAGCTCTGCCTTCTCGGGGAGCGATGATCCTCCAACCTTTCACCTTCACAGACAGGCACTACCTTGCTCTTGGCAGCGATTATTCTTTCACACAAATCTACCTCTGGGATACGGAGACCAAAACATTCCACAAGTTCAAGGACATTTATGTGCAGTCGCCCCGTTCTTTTACAGTAGTGACCACTGACCGGAGGAATTTCATCTTCTCCTCCAGCTTCAAGGGCAAATCAATGGTTTTTGAGAATATTATTGTAGATTTAAGCTTATAATGCCTTGCAAAATAATGACTAATTGATCAATATTTGCGTGTATGCTACAAAGGAGTGCAAATGCTGTATATCTTCCTTATGCAACTAGATATATCTTTTTTGGTTCGAGACAAACCTCTTTGCAAATTTCTGCAACACATATGCATTTCTAGCAGTTATGGAGGCTGACAGAAATATAAAAAAATGTCAATCTTTGAAATCAAAACAGAAAAAAACATAATGTTATGTCATACTAGATATTATCTTAAAATGTGTTATTTATGGTAATTCTGTCCAGCAAGCAATGGCCGAGCCAAATGGTGTCCATTCTGGCCATGGCTATAGCCTGGCCCCCCCACACAGGTGGTAAGAAACCTATCCATCAAAGGTTATAAAAAAGTTCAAAGCCATTATATATGATTCCTAATGGGGCACATGCTAAGTTGGTGCTCATTTAAAAGTGAGAAGCCTGAAATAGTTACAATTTGGCCTGTGGTGCTGTATCACGGTGCACAGAACAAAACACTGATTTCTGTGCCCCCTCAAAGTAAACACTCTTGGTATGCTCGAAAAGCTGTTTTAAGCTCTTCCAAACAGCTACACTTGAAAGCAGGGTGAAAAACCTACTGTCATTGAGAGGGGCGAGATGCAATTATTGTTTAAAAATAGGGATGATGGCACACACTTTCACTTTTCATGGTCTCCTGGAAGGTATTCATGGTGTTGCACTCAATTGTACATACTAAAAGAAGTAAAACTGAAAAAGAGCGCTCTAACCCTCTTTCTTTCTCACTTCCTCACACAGTGGGAGGACTGTGCTTGTTGGTTTCGGAAAATTACAGAAATTGTTGAATGTAGCTCAAAAAATTTAGAAGTTGGAAAGGTGTGTGTGTCAAAAGGTACCCTATGCACTACATTCAGTGGGTGAAGTGATTTGTTTGAGACAACTGGAACAACTTATCCCAGTAACTAACTGGCATGGCTAATGATTTAAACGTGCATGAAACAGGTTTTCTTCAAAATATTTTCCCTCAAAATACAGCTGAATGTATTAGCTAAATATTATGAGCTTAAGCCTAACTGCACAGCATTTATAACAAGCTGCAGTATTAACAGAGTGCCTGATTGGTGTCAGAACTAAATATAATTCACTCCTGATTCCTATGCAAAATGTATAATACTGAGTGTTGCTCTGAATTACAATCACAAGGTTAATTGTGTGCTGCTATGTGACTTGAAATGACATGTACATGGTCTTAAGACACAAATGTGTGCTCTTTTCTTTACTAATCTTTTGATATTTTCCATGTATTGTACAGATTTAACTACAGTCTGTTTGGCTTGGAATATAAATATTTTTCACACATATAACAATGGCATGATGTGCAAATTGGACCATGGTCTTGATTGACTGTCATACATATGAATTGAATTCGCAAAATGCTAACAAGATCTAGCATAAGCAATATGTTTTTGTTTGCATTTTAGATTTCTTGGGGGGGGAAATACATTATTGCCCTTCTATGTATACTCATGTCCTACCTAGCAATGATGTATATTATTGTGTGAATGCATTAAAAGAAAATATAACCACATGCATTGTATTCATCTGTTTCACTCTGTCCTCCATTCTTGGCAGATGCACAGCCTGTGAAAAATGTGTCCATAAAGCAAAGACAAAGTGCCTCAGACAGCATGTTTGAAATTGATAGTGCTGTCAGCATCTGGCGTCTGAGACAGCATTTTCTTTTAACGGCAGCAACAGAGGACAAATGATGAAATCATATGGTTTATTTAAGAACAGACACGTTGTGTCATCATCATCTGTTATTATTGTCATTCAGTGTTGAGGGGTGATGTGATTGATGCCATTTTAAAAGAGATAAACTTTTATCAAATCTCTCCCCATCTGATCCCCAGACTCTGTTGAGTCGTTCTGTGCTGAGCACTGCTGCCAAGTAGCCTGTTTTCTGTCCTTTATGTACTATCAACAGCTATTTACTGAACAACAGATACAAACACACAAACAGAATTATTTACAGGTGTTCATAATTGCAGTTTCATGATTTATTAAACGTCTAGTTTGCATGAGAGTCAGTTGACTCCGAACCTTAAAACACAACATTTTATACAACTACCACATTTATTGTTGGTCAATCTGTTAATTTAGAAACAATGCAATATATGCAGTATATATATATATATATATATATATATATATATATATATATATATATATATATATATATATATATATATATATACACACATGAAATTGTTTTTAAAAAATCAAAATCATTTTACAACTCACCTCACTTTGACGTTATTTTATCCTGCATTTTTTCATAGTATGGCAGGTCAAACATTGGTTAATGACCTTGGAAACAGCAGACAAGCAGGTAAAATCATAAATGTATATGATTGATCATATGATCATATTAATATGATTACACATGGCATATTGTCCTATTAATTTCAAATAGGCTAATTCTTTTTTTGAACAATTTAGGTCTCCGTATACATCCATGACTGAGATACGTTACCAGGCTGTGCTTAGTTCCCAATTTTACATTTACGGGGGTTTCCAAATGCGTCGTGACGCTTCTCTGACGTCGGGAGGGGACGGAAGTGATGCAGCTCGTGTGTTCCTCGATCAGCTAATCCGTGTTGATGATGCAAATGTTCACTTAAATCTGATCACAACATGGTGATGCTTGATTGAAAACTACCTTGCGTCATTATTCAGATTTGTTTTCCTGCCGAGCGGAGAGATGGATCCGTCCCGGAGGAGCGAGAGCGACTGGCAGGCGCTGGTCAACGAGGTGAGACGACTCGAAAGACGCAGAGAGAGAATATACACTCTCTATCCACTCATGTTTGTACACCATGCTATAACATTCGCGTAAATCGGTGACGTTTCACACTCTTTAAATGCTGTGTGTCGCCTCCTGTTAGCAGCCACATACAGTTAAAGAGGTTGTTTAAATAAAACTGAGTAAAGAGGATTAAATCTCAGCAGCTTTGGTTTCTCTCAGCCTGTGGATAAGGAAGTAGGCTAGATATTTGCACTTGCAGAGCCCGGTGCCATACAAAGATGATGAGATGAAGCCTACAGTAAAACTATATGTACCTGACTGCAGGTGTATTGGCTTTTTACTGGTTATCAGACTACTCTGTCACAATTAATACATTTAGACGACAGCTCTTGATGAATGTATGATCACCCTCATGTCCATGTTTTACACAGATTCAGCATAATGTAGTAACAGCAAATAATACTTATGACTGACATTACTGTTCTATTTTGGGATATTTTTTGTTATATTACTCTGAAGCATGATTGAAAACTTTGCTGTACAAATTATACGCCATATTTTCACTGACAATTGACAACAGCCCTGACAACTGATTAATCAGGTATTTATTTTATTAAGCAAAAATGCCAGTTTCTCAAATGTGAAGATCTGCTGCTTCCCTCTGTTTCATATGATTGCAAATAGAATATATTTGGATTCTGGGAAATTGTGTTGGGCATTTTTCACTATGTTCCGACATCTAATAGGCAATTGTAATAAAACAATGTAACCGACAGAATAATCAGTAATAAAAATAATCATTATTTGCAGGGCTCCTAAAAAGGTAATTTCCCTACCTTAACAGATGCCATGATAGAACCTACCAAGCCAGTATTCAATATTCACAAAACACTGTCTTTAACTTTTTTCTCTCTCTTGTGAAACACTTGTTCTCACATGCAGTTCCTCATTTGTAAGCAGAAGTTGGAGAGTAAGAAAGAAGCTCTTCTGATTCTGTCGAAGGAGCTGGACACCTGCCAGCAGGAGAGGGATCAGTACAAACTGATGGCCAACCAGCTGCGTGAGCGACACCAAGGACTCAAGAAGAAGTACAGAGAACTTATTGTAAGTAGAACTAGTACAGTCGGAAAGATGCATCATGAGCTTTACAATAGGCAGAAAAATGGAGATCAAAAATGGCTGTTGTCCACTATTAAATGTTGGAGATGTTGCATTTAATGACAGTTTCCCTTGTTGTTTTTACAACCAATAGGATGGAGATCCCTCTCTGCCTCCTGAGAAAAGGAATCAAGTAAGTGATGTCAACCTGCAGATGTTCTTTGTGCATCGCTGTTAGGCCTGCACGATCCTGGGAAAAATATGAATCACGATTTTTTTAGCTTAGAATTGATATCATGATTCTCTGCCACGATTTTTTTCTCATGAAGTGTAATGTTTATTGCACACATGAAACATGACAAAACAAAACAAATTGGCAGTACCAAACATGGATTTTCTTTGGCACCTATAGCACATTGCGCACCACCACAAGCCTGTAAACATAGAGGCTTCAATAAATGAAGACAATAAAGTACATACTGGCCATTTAAGTACAGTAGGCTAACAAAAATAGTGACATATAACACATTGATCTAAATATGGCCCTGATACAGGCTCTATCTGAACTCCTTGAACATGTATTTACATAATTAAAACATGTTAATGTCAAATGCTTTCAATAAATTAATTGAAGGAGAAAAAAGAAAAAGAAAAAAAAATTCAAAGTCATTTAAAAATGAAATCGCGAACAGGGGTGAATCGAGATCGCGATTTTATAACGACTTATGCAGGCCTAATCGCTGTCTTACAAAAATGTATAATGTGGTAAATAATATGTTAGAAAGGGCTCCTTAATACTGCATTTTGCAGCAGAAGTAAGTATACTTAAATACCCAGAATTCAGTTATGTGCACACTGTGTGTGTGTGTGTGTGTTTATGGACGAGTCTGGTCTTTTAAGTTGTAAGTTAAAATATTCACAGGGGAAAATAATCACAGCTGTCTCCAGGTGGACCAACTCTGCTTTGTACACAGTTTAGTAATACATACCAACAGTATTTATTGAATCACTGACTGCAGCCAGAGTTTATAACAACCCTATCATTTAATTTGGGCAAGAAGGACACATTTACCAGGGTGATTGGGATGCTCTTCACAACTGCTGCCCCCTTTATCATTTCAGGTTAAGGGATGAGGGAATAATTACAAACAAATCTTGTTCTGTTTAGCTTTAAATGTCAATAATGTACGTTCATGTCTTCTTTAGGTGAATTTAGCTCAGCTACTGAGAGACTCCAGAGAAAAAAGCAGTCAACTTTCTGAGGAGGTGAAGGAGCTAAAACAACGACTGGTGGAAGCTCAAGGTGATAACAAGGTACCATGACATGCTGTGAGCTACACTGAAAGTTGCAATACAATAGGTTATAATGTATGTTTATTCATCTTTGTGTTTCTTGAATATATCTCCAACGTAACATTACCTATTATTAGTTTTGGTTGTCATGAAATGAATTAATCTGATTTAAGTGAGTAGCGTTCAAGTGTATCTAAATGCAACGAAATACGTTTATCAGATGAAATAAAGCAGAATCACATACTGTAAAACTGTGCAGAAAATGTGACTGTGTGTCTCCGTCGCAACAGCTTTTACGAATGACCATTACCAAACAGAGGCTGGGAGACGAGGAGGTTGGCGCTCGACACTTCCCTGCTCATGAACGAGAGGATCTGGTCAAACAGTTAGAAAGAGCCGGAAAGCAGGTGAGAACAAGGGGCTGACTGTCTGCTGCTTTCTCTCTTTTGTTTAGAAAAATTCAGGTGACTTTCATTTAATGGCTTGTAGTTGACAGCATTCCATCAACATATAGGCCTACAGAAAATACTAATACCATGCTGTAAAAACACTCAAATAAAAGTCTTGGATTGAAAATATTACTTAAGTAAAAGAATGTAAGTATAATGAGGAAAATGTCCTAAAAGTATTAAAAGTAGTCATTGCAAAAAAAGAAGTAATAAACCCTCAAAATTATTGAAAATGAATTAAATAATTGGAAAGAAAAGCAGCAAATCCTCACATTTGAGAAGCTGGAACCATTAAATGTTTAGCATTTTTGCTTGAAAAATTACCAATACTTTCAACAAAGAGTCAGTATTTCTTCTGAACAGACACTATGCAAGTACCGGAGGCTCTCTCAAAGGCACAAGTGCACAACTTCATATATCTATGACAGATTTATTATATATATATATATAGATAAATAAATAGATGGATAGATAGATAGATAGATAGATAGATAGATAGGAAATTCAATTTAACTAATAAGGAACGTTTTAGATATCTTCAGTTAAAGAGCTGGATTACAGATAACTTTGATTTGAACTATAATAGGTCTATTGAACCCTCAGCTACTCAGATGCTATTCCTAAACCCAGGAGAAAACAAGAAATTAATAGGGAAAGTGTACAGACACCTTATAGAAGCACAGGCAGATAATTATTCTCTCCAAAAAATATATGAAGGTTGGAACAAAGAACTTAAAATAAATAACTCTGATATAACCTGGAAAGATTGCCTAAATATAACCAACACCATTACCACCAATGATAATCTGCGTCTCATACAATACAAGCTCATGACAAGGATATACTACGCTAAATCAAAAATAAATAAATTTGATGCCTCTATCACCCCTGTTTGTGTAAAATGTGGCACACATAAGGAGACAATAATACACGCTTTCTGGGAATTTGAGAAGATCTGTAAGGGTTGGGTATAGATCCAAAAATGGATGACCAAGACCTGTAAAATTAAAATCGATTTCACAGTCTTGAGCAGTATCTTCCAAAATACAGACAAGCTAAAATACTCCATTGGATGGATGGTCCTTTTCTCCTCCTTGCTATATAAAAAATTAATCTTACAGTATTGGAAGGATACAGAGGCCCCATCGTTACAACAATGGAAGGGACTAATGAAATACTATTTAAGTATAGAAAAATCAATGTTTGAAGACCGGAATAAAAGGCAACAATTCAACAAGGTGTGTCAGGACATATATGAAGCATTGTAAATGTAATGGCTAAAAAATAGGAACTAGGTATGGTGACTGAGAGCTGGAAACCAAGTGGGTGTGTGTGTGCGTGGGGACGGGTGGGTGGAAGTGTGTGGATTTGTGTGTCAAAATGATTGTTGGTGTGTGTTTGGGTTTGTGTGTCAAAAATGTGGAGTAGAAGAATATTAATACCAGTAGGAAATGTATTCTGTTTGAAGTATGAAATTACACAGTATGCTGATATATGTATTGCATCTTGATGGAAATAATAAAAATAATTATAAAAAAAAGATAGATAGATAGATAGATAGAAATATTTATAAGAAGATATGATAATAATGGAAAAGTGTGCCAAATATTGCGTAAAAGTGCGTTTTCTGGAGACGAGTGAAACATGATACAACTACTGTGATGGTTTTCTTCAATTAGTCAAAAATATAGAGAAATATGAGTTGAGAGATGAAATATTCTATGCGTAGCATTAATCCAAGTTTCTGTACTTACACAGTGTGTTTTGTGTTTTGTAGAACGAGGTACTGGAGCACAGCGTTAAGTCGCTCACAGACGAGCTTCAGGACGTACGAGCAGAGCGCGACGTGTTTCAGCAGAAAGCTCACCGTCTTAATATGGAAATGAACCACATTTTGGGCAACGATGAGATACGCATTTTAGACATAGATGCACTCTGCATGGAGAACAGGTTTGTTACTCTTTTTTTAAAGATATTTTATTGTTTCCTCGCTGTTAGAAATAACAGAGTATCTGCAGCAATTAGTCCACAGTTAAAAAAAACCAAAAACAATCTCTTAAGTTTTGCATTAGTCTAGCATCCTGTTGAAACACTACTACTACTACTTGACTAGTTCAATATATATATGTATATATATATATATATATACCTACATATACAGGGTTTCAAAAAATCAAAAAGTCTAAAATTTCAAAATCTAAAATTATATATAAGCTAAATAAACATAACATAATATATATATATATATATATATATATATATATATATATATATATATATATATATATATATATATATATATATATAATGTATATTTAGCTGTAAAATAAATGAGATTACAACATAATGATATTTGGATTTTGCTGAGTCAGTAAACAGATTGATGATAGAACTGATGAGGTTTAATGATTTAATAATGGGATTTGGATGAAAATAATCTTTCAGGTATTTGCATGAACGCTTCTGTCAACGTCAAGAGGAAATCAATTTGCTCAAAACAAACCTGGTGAAGTACAAGGTAGCTACATTTTTATTTCTTCAATATTTTACTCCTACAGTTATATTTTAAATATGTTGAATTGTTTCTTAATCCAACGAGCGAGAGCGAACTTTTTGCAAATGTTAAAAAAGTGGATTTATTAAAGTTTTTTTCTTCTCTCAGAAACACAACCCTCTAATGCTTAGTAATGGTTTTCACTGATTTCAGAGTGCCCTGGACTGTAGGAAAACCTCTAAAATCTGTGGGAAACCCAACAGCAGTGCACTGACTGGGGTGCTCTCTGCTAAACAAGGTCAGAAGGATAATTTATTAAAAAAAAATCACACTGCAGTATGTGCAATGTCACAAAATGTAAACAAGGAAAAGACGTTTTTATAAATCCTTATATCGTAGACAGCATATGGTGTGTGTGTGTGTGTAAGGGATGTCGTTATCGGCCGATATTCAGTAAAAATACGCAATCAGGGGATGGGCATTAATGCTTTCTAGTCACCGATTTAGCACATAATGTGGAACCAAAGTCCACAAGCACGAGTTTCACCCGGACACTTATATAAGCTGTTTGGCGTAAGCAACATGTATACTGAAGTTGGTACAACAAGCGGATTGCCGTGCTAGTCAGCCACTATGGAGAACGCAAATGAAACGGTGGATTGTGCGCTTGCGATTTACAGTGACTTACAAAGATACATAACAGCTACAAGTGTATGCACTATACAGGATTTACCCTATTATACTTTATCGACAGGAATTGATAGGTCAAACAGCAAACAGCCACCCACAAATAGTCTATAAACAAAGCATCAGGCTATCTTTAAAATTTCACATGAACAACGGTTAAAGTTACTCAGGCTACCGGAGAATACCATAATTCCTCCGTTCAATTAGGCCTAAGCGACACACCCCAAGCTTCCATTCTTACCCGTTTTGCCAGTGTTAGCATTTGAACAAAGTGCTGTGTGTCCACAATGTGTGCAGACTGTAGTTACAGTATTGCCTGAGGCCTTTTGGAGGAGCAACACTTAGATTTTAGTTTGTGATCTCCCTGCAAGGGAAACGGTCTCTAACATGTTCTGTTTGAGCTTCAACTTTACTCTGCAAACAAAAGTGTATTGGGAGTTGCACCTGGAATTGCCTCCAGTCGGAAAATAAACAACAAGAACTTTACTATTAAAATGTGAAAAGGTGAAGTGAAAAACATGCAGCTGTTACTTGCATCTATTCTGAATAAAACCAAAGGATGCAGCCAATGGCCAAGTGTGACTTTGCTCAAGATGCAAAGGCGTTATACTGTCAGCTATTCCATCAATAGATAATCTCTCTCAAGGGTTAAAGACGACACAAGGGTTAACAAACAGCCATGTATATGGGCTCTTCCAGTCTCTCCACTGCTGGCTGTCCCAATTTAACGGGAGAGAGGAGCAAGAGGGGTTAGGATCGTGACTGGCCTCTGACGAGCTGTTACCACCACCATCTTCAGCCAGAGAGGACATTATTTCTTCAGCTTCTTCTTGAGTTGTCACCCCGGCGGGAGGTGTGCTAACAGGGCTTGCAGCAGGTGAATCGGTTGTGCTATTAACGTCATCGCTACACAATTTCTTAGTAAAACCAAAATCACTTAAACTGCCTTGTTTTCTTTTTGCCATAGCTATATGATGCTAACTGCAGAATGGATTTCAAGGACTTTGCGCGCCGATTAATGGCCTCCAACGTTTATATTTTTTCTATGAATCTTTGAGTTAACATGTACTAAACATGAATTGAATTTGCACCGCAGCGCCGCCACGCCTTGATGCTCATGACAAGAATAGCATATATAGTTCTCTTTATTGAAGTGAATTAGGTTTATATCGCCGTCATGCATGAATGAATGATATTTTTGCAATTTTACACATAACAATCCACGATTATCACATTACACAAAACTGAAATTGCACGTCAAAATGACACACTGTTCATATTTTTAGAACCCCCCCCCCCCAAAAAAAACAAAAAAAAACGGGATGAACAAATACTGAAGCTATTTGCAATTAATAGGCACTTGAAGACGCATTGGAGCAAGGCAAGTTTGTGAAGCTGACAGCGGAGAATGAAAGAAAAAAGGCAGATAGTCAGATGGTATAATTACATTGCATATTTAAGTTGTCCTTTTAGATTTACTGTAAGATAACGTTGCTTGCTGCATTGCTCCTTGGGAGTTCTTGGTACTGCTCTGTTTTTTGAACAGACTCGAGAAAATGTGAAGTTGTTGTCACAAATTTTGGTACGGGGGCGCCATCTTGTGAGGACGTGCTCTGTTTACCTGTGACCGTTTTTTTTTTCTTCCCTTACCGTAAGATTTGACCGTTTTCAAACAACCTTTTAGCCTAACCAAACGAGGTAAGCAGGTAACTACTGAAGCAGGCACAGTTGCGTCGTCACAAGATGGCGCTCCCCGAACCAAAATTCAGCCGTTTATCGGCCGTTTATAGGCCGTTTATTCAACGTTTATCGGCCTTTATCGGCCAATTGGTGGCAAAAAAATGTGACCTGTGCCTCTAGTGCCTGTGCTTTAACTGTGACTAACGATGTGTGTGCAGTGAAGGAATTGTTACTGTCTGAAGAAAACGGTTGCAGTTTGCCGGTGACTCCTCAGTCCATCTCAGACCTTAAGTCACTCGCCACAGCTCTGCTGGAAACCATCCACGAGAAGAACATGGTGATTCAGCACCAACGCCAAATCAACAAGTACTCAATCTCATACTTCACACTCTGTACACACTCTAATTTGTTCATATCAACAACTTGGATGCCAGACAAAACATGTGAATTTCCTTGTTTTTGTGCCTTTTGTCTTTAGGATTCTTGGAAATCGAGTAGCAGAACTGGAGAAGAAACTAAAAACATTAGAAATGTCTGGAATATGGAGCCTGCCAGGTGAACATAAGTCTTTTAATTATCCTGAGACTATTGTGTTTCATTGAAGCTTGTATTCTTCTCACTGTTTACAATAATTTACATTCCTTATCCTTTCTTCTTTCCTTTTGCTTCTTGCTACCTGGAGGCCTGACTTATAATGTGTCTCTGGGAATATCTGGAAGTATGTTCCTTTTCGCTTCCTTCTAACTACGTTCAACCTATGAACTTCATCTTCTTCCATTTCTTCTCTTATCTACCCAAATGACATTTACTCATTTCTATTTCTATACAGAGTTTTAAGTAGTAACATACAGACAGTGGTGGAAGTACTCAGATACTTTACTTAAGTAAAAATAGCAAATAAAAGTGTATAAATACTCTTTTACAAGTAAAAGTACTACATATAGGTAGAAAGTGCTGCTGTAGTGCCGTTCCAGTAATTCCCCGGCTGCAATGACAGCGCAAATGGCGGAAGACCTTGAAACGCTGACCAATCAGAGCAGGGATGGGGGGGTTTAAGACGGGCTCAGACTACAGTAGTTTTGGGATGATTTATCCCCAATTCATTGTCCGATAATCAGCGGAGAAATCTGGTCCAGGACCTGGGTTGGTACCAAAGTTTGGCCCAAATTATCTGATAATGTGAACGGTTTACAGAGCCAAGCTTAAACCTCCAAAACTGTTCACAGCCGCATTGAGGCTGACCCAATAATTTCAAACATGTTTGATATTTAGGAGTTCAAATCTGTATGATTAAGTCAGTACTTTCACAATAGCCAATGAGTCCCGCAGCAGCTGACGGTGTTGCCAAGCAACAGTAAACAGGAGAGGGAAACGTGTTCTCGCTGAAAAACCAAGCACAGATAACCCGTGTTAACCGCGTCTCCCTTTTTAATTCACACTCATTTTGCCTCCGCGTTTCTTTTTTGTCACTGCAAAGCATTATTAACGTTACAGCTAGTTGTCGCACCACGTCAGTCTTGATTTTGTTGTACATCTGCTTCCCCATGGGATCACGTGAGAGAGATCACGTGAGGTGGTGCATTGATAATTTTAATAATATCCTGTAGTGTGTGATGCGCCATCATGTTCAAATTCTGTATCTGTGAAGATTGTCCTTATGTGTGTTGCAACCTGATTTCACAATCAGTTAGGATTTTAATTAGGGGTGGGACAAAAATATCAAAAGGCAATATATCGTTGTCCTTCGTTACGATACGCTGGCGCCAAATGTCGATATTTTAATTAATAAAATAAGGCGCTCTAAATAGATGTCCCTGCTCCCAGCGTTGCTACTTCATGGCTCCTCAAGGTGGTGCTCAACACACGAATGAGGGAAACTCGAACACAAGTTAAGGTTTTCAACAGGATGGCGGACAGCAGTTTGAGGAAATTGTGCTGTTTTCTAACAGTTTGGACTGGTATAGTGATATTATGGGTATCATGATCCATGTATCGTGTATCTTATGGTATCGTGAGGTACACTGTGATATCCACTCCTAATTTTAATACTCCTGTTGTCTAAGCTTGGCTTTAAAGAGACAGGTGCTAAAACCGAGCGTTTCAGACAGAGGGTGAAATAATGTTTTTTGAACATTAAAGCATGTAAACAGTAGAAATGAAAATTAAAAATGAAATGGAAATGAGCATTATATGGGACCTTTCATGTTGCAGTTGGTAAAGGTGGGGCTTATTTTTATTATACTGTACATATTGTACAAGTATCTTCAAATTGTACATAAGTAGGGTGCTTAAGTAAATGCACTTAGTTACTTTCACCAGGGTAGACAGATGACTGAATTTCTACTGCTTTTATAAAGGTTTACACTGAATTATGTTCTGTCATAATAGGAGGAAAAGACACTATCATCCTGCATACTCAACAGGCTGACTCAGCAGAGCCTCATGGACAGGAAGGTGAATATTCGATGTGACTTATACTTCTGTCCATGTATGCCATCTATTGTTCTGTGTGTAGGTGAGATTATATTTCTTATATCTTCTATTCTTACAGGTGATGAAGGCTCAGAAAACATATCTGTCGATCAGCAGAGCTCCACAGAAGTCCCAATCCAAGAGAGTGGACCACCAGCTGTGTCAGGCCGTCAAGAGGACCTTCCTGAGGAGACCCCATCCAGCGAGGAGACGTGCCCGCTGAACATCTCGTACCAGTCAGCTGAGGAAGAGCCAGTCAGCCCTCAGACAGAAACACCAGACAGTGAAGAGTGTCATGAAAGTGGTCAATCACAGGTACCAACTGATTTAACTGATTTAACGAGTCACCCGTCAAAAGAAGAGAAGTGTATGAGTGATTCTTCTCCCACACACCATCCTTCAGACCTCTGCCATTTACAGCAAACCTTAGAGAACTCTGACCCCACAGGAGAAGGAGAGAATGACTCCGATGAATGCACAGAAGGGGTGGAAACTGTTGAAACCGAGGAAAAAATCAAAAGCACAATATCCAGTGCTGCCACTGCAATTTTTGACGAAGGGCAGGCCGACTTCCAGACAAACCAGGAGAAAGAGCTTTCAGATGGGACAGATGCTTGTGTTAGTCAGGAAATATCAAGTCTTTCATGAGCCGCTCACATGTTGCAGAGCATCGGGAGAAATCCTCAGCAGTGTTTCCTCTAGGGTTTTTTTCAGCAGGGGGGGAAAGGGTTAGGGTTAACAGAAAGTTTGCTGATCCCGGACCGCCCTGACTCCCTGCCAGATCAGCAAACTTTCTGTTACTGCTGTTACACAGGTTAGACCCACTGACCACCAGCATGCTGTGCTGGCTAAATTCAAGTTGCTATAGCCGCTAACTGAAGTTCCGTCTCCGGAGCTGCCACCCACTCTCCTCCCAGCAAAGTAATCTCCTAGCGGCGGGGAGGGAGGCACAGGGGCCGCTGGGTGCGCTAGCTAGCAAAATCTTGTCTCACTTGTGGTCTGATAAACAGTGAATTCATCAAATTCAGTGCCCTATAACACTATTTTCCAGGCTACTATAGCTGTAATGTTTCGCAGTGGGACCCACTTGAGCGCAGTTTCCATGGGAGCGGACTTTGAGTGTGATTGACGTCCTATCTCTGTTCCAGTTGCTCATCCTCACAGTGGAGAGAGTGTGGACAACCGTTCGTTTTGAGTTCAGTAGAGCAGACGGCTCAGCAGAGTCGTATAATTGCAACTTCATGACATTTCATAAAATTCTGAAACAGCGGCCATAATAATTTTGCAGCGGCGGGCCTAGGTAACACTGCTCAGAAACATAAGGACGAGTGATGCATTCGTAATATGATGTTACTTTATTTATTTTTATGAATAATGAAAACATTTGGAGAAAGTGACACTACTGTTGATAATAGATGCCTTGGGTTAAAACAGCGGTCCCCCTAAGTATTATTCCACAGCAGGGACGTGCACAGACATTTTGGGGGCCGGAGGCTCAAGTAAAAAATGAAAAAAACCAATTATTGCGACACTACATGAAGGATTTTCTCATTAATATAACCCTGTCAAAGTAGTAAGCAATAAGAGTAAAGCTAAAATAAATCTTAGCGTTTGCCCTAACTGTCCGTAACTGATTATCTAATTCCTGCTTTCATTTGATCCATTTTGAGTCTCATACATGGCCCAAAGAATGTCAAAATCTGAACATAACACCCGAATGTGAATGCCCAACAGTAATATACTGCTACAACATCCTTCACTCTACTGGGATTGTTTTTCCACAAAATTTTTGAACAAACATTGGCAGAGATTTGCTCCCATTCAGCCAGAAGAGCATTAGGTTGGGCAAAAAAGCCTGGCTCGTAGTCCAGTTAATCCAGGAGGTGTTGGATGGGTTTGAGGTCAGAACTCTGTGTACGTCATTCAAGTTCTTCCACACCATTGTCATGTTGACACAGGAAAGGGTTAATCCCAAACTGTTTGCCACAAAGTTTGAAGCTTTACATTGTGTATGTATCAGAGGTGTAGTGTAGAGAAACTGTGATTTTATGGTGATTAAAAAGTAGAAAAAGGGCTGTGGAATGAGGCTGATATGGCTATCATGCTACAAAGGTGTGATGATTTAGATTTATTTTTTTTGCCTATGACAGAATTTGTGTGACTGAGTTTGAATTTAACAGTGAAGGAGAATGTAATTTGAAAACGGTTTCTACTCTGATTCAGGTTTCACATAGAAATGTTGTTTCTATGTGGTTATTCTTCTGTCTCAGACTGTGTTGTATGTACAGTCAATTCTGTAAAGTGTCCTTGGGATTTGTGAAAGGCACTATACAGTATAAATGGAAGTTATTAATATAAATGGACAGTACATTAAGAGAGTAAGACATGTTGTTGCTTAGAAATTAAAAAAGCTTCCTCCTCACTGTTAAAGAAACATATCTTATTGATCACTACGTCAACAAATAGACATCCAGCTGTTGTGATTTAAGATAAGCAGCAGCTTTATTTTGTTTCTTCAAACATAAAAACATTTCCAAACAGTTTTATTTCTTATTATTGTCTTGAATTTTACAATGTGGGACATTTTGCTTTTTTAGCTAAACACTCTTATACAAGTTTTTATGTTTAATAATGAAACAATAGTATGAAAGCTATACAAAATGCTGCATATTTATTGATTAAAAGGAAGTTGCATTTTCTTTAACCCATGCTCTTATTTAATTCCTTGAAAGGCATCTTCAAAACTTACGTATTTTATTATTTACAAGAACACCTTAGTTAAGAATACATTTACAGAACGTGTGAGTCTGTAAAGCCAAAACACGTAGATTACCAGCACTGATGTCTCGGTTGGGTTTTTGTGGTGAAAAATATTAACTCACAAGATAGAAATTACTAGTACTAGTACTTAGAGCTATGTGTTTCTGTTGAATGTGTGCAAAAATGTGTACAAAATGGATTTGTTTCTGCAAAATAAATGATTTTCAACTTATTACTGGTTTGTTGTTTGAAAAACAAGTATAGAATACAAAATAAGCCCTGAAAGGGTTTTCATTGGGAAAAAGTTCAATTTGGCGCCATCGGCTGTAGAGCAGACCAATTTGAAAGACAAGTTTCCACTAGTTTTGATAAGCCACTATGTTTGGAAAAAGAGGATTTGATTGAGTCGTTGATTTTTCTTGGTATCAGACAAGGAATACAATGGCTAAAATGAATGAATGAATTCAAAGGCCAAATCTGTAAATTGACCTACATGCCATTACTCTAAAACAAATTTCTCCTCAGCCGCCTATTATACACCTTATAGTGCATATTCCAGAGGTTGGGGGAGGAAATCCCAATAATGCAGCAGCCAAGCCTCCGGCCTGCATTTCCATTCAGCAGGCTCCCAGCGTCTCCACCACGGCCTAAGTCGTCTATCTTTTCATGGACCACCACTGCTCTTCCAATCACAGACATACCCCTGAACAGCGTAGCCTCAGATTCTATCATCGTAATGACTTTTCCTTCCTGGGGCTTAAAGTTACCAAAGTCTCCAGGGTGATTAGGGTGATTTACACCATGGGGATTGTAGTGGCCGCCAGTGGAGTCACACCCCTGGTTCAGGTCTCCGTACTGATGGATGTGCACCGCTCTGGGCTCTGGATTACTCTCTGTGGGGAAACCATTGAACCGAAGAAGGACTTTGAGATTTCCCTCAGGATAATCCTGCTTAAACAGCACCTGACCGTACACTTTGGGCAGACCATCAGGTAGTGAGGTGCTGGGTCTCATTTTGCAGGCTGCATACAGAGTACCATTGTACTGTGAGACCTCTGGTGGAGCCAAAGTGTCACTGTCAGCTAAGACACGTTGTTGACAAGCTGCCAGCAGAGCCAACAGTGCTGCTCCCAATACTGACCTGAAAGATAATAAAATGATTAGGACATTGTCTCATATTAATAAACTCATATGGTTTGCATGAACATAGCCACCAAGTATACAAAGGCTTTAGACATAAAAAAAAAAACTTTGTTCTAGGTAAAAGTATTCAAAATGTGTTGTCCCTATTAGTAACTTGGAGACAAAGTCAGCCATTACAGGTTTCTACCACACCCCCACATGTATTTTTTATATATATGTATGTGTATATGTATTTGTATATATATATATATATATATACAAATACATATAATACAAATATATATATGTATATATATATATATATATATATATTCTTTTTTTTTTTCTTTTTTTTTATGTGATATGTATTTGTGTGTGAAACAAAAACATTAGAAAATGGGGTCCAGGTCAAAAAAATACCCACGTTTAAAAGTCATAAAAAATCCTTTTTATTTATTTATTTATTTTTTTACATTATGGTATTAGCTTAAGGGAGCTCACTTTCTACACAGTTGAGTGCTTTAATCTATTAAGATTCTCATAGTCTATATCAATACGTTTTGTATATAAAATCTTATAAAATATGCAGAGTAAGTTATGTAATAGTACATAATTTAAAAAAGTCCCCTTAAGATGTGGGCTGAAGCATAAAAAAATGAATTATTCACGTAGGGTTAAGTACATAGGCCTATAGCCTACTTTAGTATACTAAAATGCACTTTTTGCAAAGTTACTTTCCGCCACTGTAAATGTAATTTATTAAAAACGTAGCTAGAATATTTCCCAAAAAGTATAAGTAGCACAAATGTTTAGCACCATTTCCTCAAAATTGCACAGTATAGCCAACTCGAGCGACTGTTTTCAACTCAAATTTGCATGCTGTTGTCTTTTTCTTTTTTTGTCATGATGTCAAAAAGAGTAATATAACACCCTGTTGCGTATCAAACTTCTTTGCATGTCTATATTCCACATAACCTAAATGCACACACAATATAATATTGACTGTATAGCCTACAGGCTACAGTGTATTAACTCTGAAAAAGAAGAAAGAAGCTACATTTAGCAAGTACAATGTCGCAGTAATAATACTCTGCAGATGGAGTTAATTAAACGAGCCCAGACTCAATACCGCTACACGAGCAAAGTAGGCTACTTACCCGTGTAGACGCATGCCAGCGAAAACAAACAGCTGCAACAACTAAAACGTTACAATCTTCACTGTTGATAAGCCGTTCACTGTCGATCTTCTGCAAGTCAAGATGCGATATGTTTCATAAGTCTTGTAAGGGTGTTATTTGCTGAGGGTGGAGCAGAGGTTTTCAGTTTTTTCACGTGCAGCTGCTGAACCCTTCATCTCCTGTTGTGAGGGGGGTGGGAGCATTGTTTTGTGGAGTTGTCAGCAATGGCTCTGGTGTAGACGCTGTAATCACATGAAAGCCTATATTAAGGTCATAATAGTTATTTGTCACTAAAACATTTTTTTTTTTTACATTTTGTAGATGAAAGGTTTAAAGAAAGCATGAGTAAATGTACCTGTAGCCACGGGCAGCGCAGTGACCTCATCAGCCTCGTTCTCTGCCGATTGTCTTTACTGCGCTTAGCTGAAAAGGTTCTCCTAAGTTTTTGAAAAAGAACCTTCAGAGAACCTTAAGGAAATGTAAAAACCTTTAGCGAATCTTTAAGGTACATTTCCTGGAGGTTCTCTAAATGTTTAAAAATTTGTTATTTTATGTTAAACATATTATATCAGTGAATATTGTGCTATAGTAGGCCTAATGCATAATCCTATATACACATTTTCAATTAACTCATCACAGACCACTTGACGAGCATGAAGCATGCAGCTCTGGCAAGTACATCTCGCTGCAGTCTGCGGGAAGCGGGGCTTGACATCAAGCCCCGCCCACATCCAAGTCAGTCTTTTTTTTTTTTTTATTTTATTTTTTTTACCTACGTCGTCTCCCCATACGCTCGAACGGACCAAGACGGTAGCAAACCTCATATCCTCTTGTTTTACATTAGATGTCAGAAACTGATGTAAGCTAAACACAAACGACATTTCATGCAACAACAGTGAACTGTAATTGGGCCCGTGTACTTTTTCGTTCTTTTGATTTCCGACTTTGAAACGAAAAGAGTGGTTCGGAAATAACGTAAGACTGCTCCGGTGAAAGCCTTGTTTTCATGAGCTTCTGGGGACTGCGGTCAAGCCAGCCTCCACCTCGAAATAAGCGGTCAAACTAGCCGCCTCTATATTTCGCGGTGCGCGTATACACTTGCTATTACGGTGAGACCGTCAGAACTAAAAACAGGGAATTTTCCGACGAAGGCAATTTCCCATTCATTTATTCTGTCTGCCTGTCTATCTGTCTGCCTTCCTGTCAGAAAGAAAGAAAGAAAGAAAGAAAGATTTTAGCACACCTCACAACCTTTCACTGCATGATATGTTGAATTCCAAAATAAGAGCCCCCCCAAAATTATATATAAGCTGTTTGTCTACACATTTAGAAAATCATAAAAATAATAGTCCTAGCTTCCACAGATCAATTTCACCTCAGATGGAGAGTACTCCATCTCAAGGTGTCAACTACAATGTTTCAGGACATTCTGATGTTGTTTTCCAAAATAAGAGCCCCCCAAAAATCATATATAAGCTGTTTGTCTACACATTCAGAAAATCATAAAAAATAAATGTCCTAGCTTCCACAGATCAATTTCACCTCAGATCCATCTGACAACTTTTATTTTTATGATTTTCTAAATGTGTAGACAAACAGCTTATATATGATTTTTGGGGGGCTCTTATTTTGGAAAACAACATCAGAATGTCCTGAAACATTGTAGTTGACACCTTGAGATGGAGTACTCTCCATCTGAGGTGAAATTGATCTGTGGAAGCTAGGACTTTTATTTTTATGATTTTCTGAATGTGTAGACAAACAGCTTATATATGATTTTTGGGGGGCTCTTATTTTGGTTGTGAGGTGTGCTAAAATCTTTCTTTCTTTCTTTCTTTCTTTCTGACAGGAAGGCAGACAGATAGACAGGCAGACAGAATAAATGAATGGGAAATTGCCTTCGTCGGAAAATTCCCTGTTTTTAGTTCTGACGGTCTCACCGTAATAGCAAGTGTATACGCGCACCGCGAAATATAGGGGCGGCTAGTTTGACCGCTTATTTCGAGGTGGAGGCTGGCTTGACCGCAGTTTCTGGGGCTAGCTGCTAGCTAGCTCGGAAGCTACATCTGATGGAAGGCAGGTTGCTAATTAGCCAATGCTAAAAAGTATGGAAGTAGCCTACTAGTTTCCCCTGCTTTCTATCAATATTCCTCAGTATTTGTCTTTTGGTGTAGTTTCCTAACATGCTCGTAGACATGTAAATGAACTGTTTGCGTGCTAGCTAAGTCAACGGTCAACACCTTTTATATTGTAACGTGAAAGCTCAGGCTGCGTTAGCTTCAGCTAAACCACAGCAGCAACTTGCACTGCTGTTAAAATGCAACTTCAACCCTCGGATATAACGGTAATCACGTAGCGATTTTACTGTATCTAAACATCTGTTTGTGTGTTCGACCTTTTGAAATACTTAGATCAGGTGTGTTACGGTGCAGGTAATATCCGAGGAGCGTTTTGCATGATTGTGAGTTCTACTGAACCAGACTGAGAGACCATTTAAAGACTCAGTAACCCTTTGCAGGTGTTTTGGATTAATTAGCTGATTAGAGTGGGACACTTTGAGCCTAAAATATTGAACCTTTTCACAATATTCAAATTTTCTGAGGGTTTTCATAAACTGTAAGCCATAATCATCAAAATGATAACAAATACAGGCTTGAAATATCTCGCTTTGCATGTAATAAGTCTATATAATTAGTTTTACCTTTTAAGTTGAATTACTGAAATAAATGAACTTTTGCACAATATTCTAATTTTTCGAGTTTCACCTGTATGTTTCTGGTTCACCTGTTAATTGTTAAAGCAAAATTGCCCCTTTCTACATTTGGTTGTGACTGAATTCTTGCTGTTAATATGAAAGTCCATAACGAAACAACACACCATTCTACTTTTGAGGGCTAAATTAAATGAAATATGGCTCGTTTTCCGTTTGAACACATTGTCATCAATATTAACAAGGTTTAAAATGACCCATTTTTCAAATTTGGATATCATTTCAAAATCAGTAGTAACTGTCGGTACACGATCCGTTCTGCCTGCACGATCCATTCTGCACATGCGCAAAATGTTCGCGCATGCGCGGTTGTACGAGGATTTACGACACTGCACGATCTGTTCCACGCTTCCGGTCGACAGCCAAGCTAACGTTAGTTTAGCTAACAGCTAATTCGGCTAACTGCTAGCTGAGACAGCATGTAATAACTTTAAAAGACCCTCAAAATAAAACTTGAAAATAAACGTTGACATATATAACAAACACCTAACATATATAACAGCTGTTACGTCAGTTCTACTTTACTTGTGCTCATTTAAAATACAATCACTCAATACTTGTCTTTATTGTTATTACTGTGAAGTCTTAATTTAGCTGTAGCCTGCTTTTCCCATTACGTTTGAGTTAACGTTATTTTAGACTGAATCTAGCTGTCAGCTAGCGGTTAGCCGAATTAGCTGTTAGCTAAACTAACGTTAGCTTCCCGGTGGAGGCTAGCCATAGGCTAGCGTGGAACAGATCGTGCAGGTCGTATGGATACGTAAAACAGTATTATCTTGCGCATGTGCAGAACGGATCGTGCAGGCAGAACGGATCGTGTACCGACAGTAACTACATGAAAACTTCACTGTTGCATGAAATATCGTTTGTTTAGTCTACATCATCAGTTTCTATCTAATGTGAATCAAGAGGCTATATCAGCTTCGCTACCAGGCTGTCTTTTTTTTTTTTTTTTTTTTGTCTTCAAAAAACTTTATTATTCAAGTACAGATCCATAAACACATTGAAAACATTAAATGCATACATACATACATACACGAAAAAGGGGCGCATTAAATTTACATTAAAGAGGTTGTAAGGCATTGTAAATGTTCAGAGTCCGGATGGCTTTCTTATTTGTCAGTCCTTTTTTAAGGTTTTAAAATATAATTTCATGTCATTTTTAAATTGGTGACTAGCCTATTCGGTTTTCTTTCAGATCATTTACATTTATAGATATAAAATTTTCAAATAAAATTAAAAGATTCAAAATAAAAAACATGTCATTTATCCAAATAATTTTCTTCATATTAAAAAAATTCTACCAGGCTGTCTTGGTCATGGATGTATTAAGAGAACGGTCTTTGTCCGTTAGAGCGTATGGGGAATGACGTAGGCAAAAAAAAAAAAAAAGACTGACTTGGATGTGGGCGGGGCTTGATGTCAAGCCCCGCCTTCCCGCAGACTGCAGGCTCCACCTTGCCTGTATCTGTATTGTAAATGCCAGTCCATATTATTCCACACTCCACACCAGCAGGCGGCGGTAATGTAATCTGCACAACCGCTGTAAAACCAATTTGAAAAGAAGAAAACGCACAGGAATCTGGAAACCTAGCTACCTCCGGCCTGGTAGACTTGTACCCGCTTAAATAGATTAAATATACGCTAAATTAATTCCTAAAGATGTCCAAAAGACATCGCCTGGATTTGGGTGATGATTACTCGTCCACTAAGAAGAGGTCTGAAGGGTAGGTGAAGCTCCCAAGTTAACATGTCTGCTTTAACCAGTTATGTACTAGCGAGCTGTTAGCTAATGCTAGTTAATATGGCTAATAGCCACTATGGATAAGACAATTTAACCTTAGCTTTTCATTTTGTAACTCTGCTCTTATCCGCTGTTTAACGGCACCCGGATGTTCATCTAATACAGGGTTATAAATGTATTGTGTTTAGCTACATTGTGTTAATAACTAGCTAGATGTACGTTAGGTTAGCTGTTAGCAGAAGCCGTCCTCAGTAGCTAACAAACGATGCCTTCGCCAGTGAGGCACGTGTGTGTGTGGCTAAAGTTCACTCAGCGGGTCGCTAACAACCCTTAGCTACCTTTAGTAGATTGAACGTTATTTGGCTAACCTTATAGCTACAAATTAAAAGACTGCGAGTTGGTTCCTGGAATAGTTAACTAGCTACTATTAGAAATGATCACGTATTGTTAACGTACCATAGCGCCAGCATGCTTGCTAACCGAAACTTTGTGGGCTGATATTACCCAGACAAAATTGTTTTTATTAAGTCGCTTCACTCATTTGCCAGTTTTGTTAGGTAGCTAACGTTACACCTTGCTAGGTGAAGGATAACGTATTAGGTTATTTTAGGTGAAACCGTTTTAAAGAGGTGTTCATTCAGTTCTGTTGTTATTTTGGAAGGGTAAGTTAAGTTGTAATGCTGTTGAATTGTATTTTATTGAAATGTGTGTGTATATTATTTTGTCCAACCTATCAAGAGAGTTGGCTAACTATTATATAACATATCTAAAATGACCCAAGGTTAAGCAAAAACGAATCACTATATCCTTAATTCTGTAACTGTTGAAGTTGAAATGTCTTTAATGTCCCCAAGGGGCAATTTGGTTCACAACAGGTAGCCAACACATACACATTCGCACAAAAACACATAAAAACATGAAATACTAGATAGATAAGAGCATAAATACACATGTACACTATACGCAAATAATATACGCAACTGTAACCACAATTCTCATATATCATCAGTATCTGACTCAAAACTCCATTACCGGCCGGGCTACAGTATACATTAGAGCAGGTTAATGCTCACAGTGTTGGTCATTGTCACCATAATTGCAATATTTGACTTGTATCACATCATCACATCAACATCCAAGTCATAATTGCCACTTGGCAACCCAGAGTTCAGATATTTTCACTCATTTGCCAGTTTTGTTAGGTAGCTAACGTTACACCTTGGTGAAGGTTAACATTAACGTATAAGGTTATTTTAGGTGAACCTGCTGCATAATAAAATTAATCAAAGTCAATTTTTCCCTTTGCAAGTTTGACATCAGTATAGGCCGATAATCACAAAGTAGCTTCATGATGATTTCTGACAGGAGAGACAGGGACCGGGATAGAGACCGTGAGGACCGCTCCAGGGACAGGGACCGAGATAGGGACCGGGACCGGGACAGAGACCTGAAGCCGCCTAGTGTCCCGTCTAACAGCACGGTGCCCGTGACCATGCCGTGCTTGGCGCCCATCAAGCAGATGGCAATGCAACAGCAGATCAACCCGTTCACCAACCTGCCGCACACGCCGCGCTTCTACGAGATCCTGAAGAAGCGGTTACAGCTTCCAGTATGGGAGTACAAGGAAAACTTCAGCGATATCATCACACGTCATCAGAGCTTTGTCCTTGTTGGTGAAACTGGCTCTGGGAAGACGACACAGGTCTGAAATGCAATAAATCAGCCTGTATCTTATGTGCAGGACACTAAAAGCTTGTGTGAGGCTTTTTGAAAGCTTTTTAAGTACCAGCATATCCAGTATGATGGCACAGTATTGCTTAAGAGTGATTCATATCTAAAATAATCTTATCTGAATTAATTAAATTGTGCTTCAATCTCCAGATCCCACAGTGGTGTGTGGATATGGTGAGGGGCTTGCCTGGGCCTAAGCGGGCGGTAGCCTGTACTCAGCCCAGGAGAGTGGCGGCTATGAGCGTGGCTCAAAGAGTAGCAGACGAAATGGACGTCATGCTTGGACAGGAAGTCGGCTACTCCATTCGATTTGAGGACTGCAGCACTGCTAAGACTATACTCAAGTAAGTGATTGAGGTCTCCTAATGCACAGTAACTTATGTTTATAGGCACAGAGCAACCAGTCTATTTTGTTTTAATCAAAAATGTCTCAGTCTAACAAAGCATGTCTGTAATTTCATTAGGTACATGACGGATGGTATGTTACTAAGAGAGGCTATGAATGACCCGTTGCTGGAGCGATATGGTGTGATCATTCTGGACGAAGCTCACGAGCGAACTCTGGCCACAGATATCCTGATGGGAGTACTCAAGGAGGTGGTGCGTCAAAGATCGGATCTGAAGGTACTAGATTATTTTTTTAATAACGGCAATGAATTATTTGTTTCCCTCTATCCTGGTACACGTTATGTTTTGCTCCAGTGGTGCTTTACTAAACAGGTAGGCCAATAAGAAAATGAACATTCTTTTCAGAATAGAAATCAAAACTCTGTACCGCACTAAGAGCTAGCTTGGGCCTCTTCTAATGTCAAATGGAGCGTTTAACGTGTCATTGAAAGGCACAATAAATTAATCAGCAAGTGTGGCAATTTAATTACTCAATTATTAGGGGTTTGCAAAAAAAAAAATCGATTCACATTCGTATCGCAATTCAAGCTCTACCGATTCAAAATCGATTCATAGAATTCCAAAAATCGATCCGTTTTTTATTTCTACTGCAATCACATGGGAAAAGTAACTACATTTACATACTGTGAATCGTTTTTACTGTGACATTTTTCAAAGGGGAGAGAGAGGGGGGGAATGACATGCAGCAAAGGGCCGCAGGTCGGAGTCTAACCCGGGCCCGCTGCGTCGAGGAGTAAACCTTTTTATATGGGCTCCCGCTCTACCAACTGAGCTATCTGGGTGCCCGTGAATTGTTTTTTTAATTGAGAATCATTTTTGAATCAAATCGATTTTGAATCGAATTTTAAAAATCGATATCGAATCGTGACATTTTCTGAATTGTGCACCCCTATCAATTATCATTTGTTTGTTTGATTTAGACACTTGATCAAGAGCTTTCCGTATAATTAATAAAATAGAAAATACATGCTTAACAGCACAGGCTGAGGACTTAGCTGGTCCTTTTTAAATCTGATCATATTTTTATTCTGGCCATACACACATTATTTAGTATTGAACACTTTTAACAGATGAAAAGGAGTGCAGTAATTTACACAGAATTGCACATAGGCAAGACTACATCAGAGCAATGTCTTCCATAAGGAAGAACTTGAGTAATGGTATCATCTTGATCAAGCAAATGTCATTAAAATATCTGCAAAGGCAGTGTTTCTTTACTGATCTGACTAAAAGTGCTCTGGGGCTGGCATTAATCTAAATGTACAGACACACGTATTGGTGCTTAAATGGGACAATACAAGTCAAAAAAACGACATTTACAGCAACGTTTTTCCTTCACGCACAGGTCATCGTCATGAGTGCCACGCTAGATGCTGGGAAGTTTCAGGTGTACTTCGACAACTGTCCTCTCTTGACTATTCCTGGACGTACACACCCTGTCGAGATTTTCTACACCCCCGAGCCAGAGCGAGACTACCTTGAGGCAGCGATCCGCACTGTCATCCAGATTCACATGTGTGAGGAAGATGAAGGTGACTGCCTTCTCTTTCTCACTGGTCAAGAGGTAAGACTTGTTGCGCTGGCATTGCTGGTCCATTGCTGGTGAATTCTCAGCATAGCTGCATAGTTCTGTTTTCCTCAACACACAACTTTTAATCAAAATTTTTCTTTTAGGAAATTGATGAGGCCTGCAAGCGGATCAAGCGCGAGGTAGATGACCTTGGACCTGAAGTTGGAGACATCAAAATCATCCCACTGTATTCTACGTTGCCACCACAGCAACAGCAAAGGATCTTTGAGCCGCCTCCTCCAAGAAAGCCAAATGGTGCAATAGGAAGAAAGGTACATTTTAACTAATGGACAGGGTTCATACGTTTTGAAAAAACCTGGAAAAGTTATGAAATTTGAAAAATGCAAATTCCAGGCCTGGAAAGGTTTTGGAAACATAAAAAGACCCAGAAAGTTTTGGAAAAGTCATGGAATTTTTTTTAATATAATAATAATAATAATATAATATGTGATTAATAAATGTATTTCACGTCATCCTAACCTCAATGTTCTATTCGGGGCACGATATTACGAATCCCACTATGTACCACATAAATTGTCATTAATTTTATTGTTAAACCTCTGAGGGTAAACTTTATACAATAAGAATAAAAATCTGTTAATGTCGACTGACATTTTCAGGAATACATAGTAATGGAAATTTGCCGAAAAGTATTGGTTAAAATGCGTATGAACCCTGAATGGAACAAAAAGAGCAATGCATTATACTCTGGCTTTACACTATGTGTCCATTTGCACCTACTTGTCACATTTTGGTAATAGATATTTTATAGCCTGTTGCTTCACCCTCAGGTTGTGGTTTCGACAAACATCGCTGAGACATCTCTGACAATTGATGGTGTGGTGTTTGTCATCGATCCTGGATTTGCCAAGCAAAAGGTGGGGGAAGCGTAACTCGCCTCACAGGATTTTTATTGCATTTAATTCTGCTTGTGTCTAATATGGTGCTGCATAAAAACTTGGATGATCCTGTAAAACTCACTAGTATAAACGCAGAGGCAGTTGGTTTTAACCGGGGCTAGAGGTCCCTTGTACATCTCAGGACAACTATTTAATTTAAAAAAAAAAAAATGCTTTCAAATGTGTGTCCAGGTTTACAATCCCCGTATCAGAGTTGAGTCTTTGCTCGTCACGGCCATCAGTAAAGCTTCTGCCCAGCAGAGGGCGGGACGAGCCGGCAGAACACGTCCAGGGAAATGTTTCCGCCTTTACACAGAAAAGGCCTACAAAACAGAGATGCAGGCAAGTGACAACAGTTGCAGACGTCTTGTCGTCTTCACCTTTTTGAGATTTGGCGCTAGACAAAAACAAAACCTCAATTTAGCCTGTTCTGAATAAACTTTACACTGTTTATTAACATTGTAAACACCCCCACTCCAGGATAACACATACCCTGAGATTCTTCGATCCAACTTGGGATCTGTTGTGCTGCAGCTGAAGAAGCTGGGTATTGATGACCTGGTGCACTTTGACTTCATGGATCCACCAGGTGAGTTAGTCTGCAGCAGGTACAGTAGATTGAATGATAAAGCATTCATGAATCGCCATAACTCTCTGACCGTCTCTTCCCTCCCTGCAGCTCCTGAGACACTGATGAGGGCCCTTGAGCTGCTGAATTACCTGGCAGCTCTCAATGATGACGGTGACCTGACGGAGCTGGGCTCCATGATGGCAGAGTTTCCTTTGGACCCCCAGCTGGCTAAGATGGTCATTGCCAGCTGCGAGTTTAACTGCTCTAACGAGATCCTTTCCATTACTGCCATGCTGTCAGGTAATGCCCAGGACTGGGCTGACGTCTGCCTTCCCTTCTGTAGGCCAAGTGCCAAGTCTCTTGGGGGTTAAACACTACTCACTGGTAGTTTGGGGGAAAGTGTCCCACCTAGAATTTAGTTTTTTTGCACAGCATTTTGGAACACATGTGAATGAAGACATGTCTATTAAGCATACATAACTGTATATTTAATTTGGTGTTACTGAAGTTTTTTTTTTTTTTTTTTTTTTTTTTACATTTTAAATTGCCTTGAAAGTCTTGATGTGGTATCCCAAGCACTTCTGTTTTGGATGTGCAACATGTACAGACATGACAGCGTTAAAATGGAGAAGCAGATTCCCTTTAGCAGGACGTAAACAAAACAATAATGTAAATAACGTATTGGCCCAATGACGTGAAAATGTTTCTGGATT
Source organism: Sander lucioperca (assembly GCF_008315115.2). NCBI lineage: Eukaryota > Metazoa > Chordata > Actinopteri > Perciformes > Percidae > Sander > Sander lucioperca. The sequence continues at coordinate 30,624,560 of NC_050176.1, forward strand.
TAATGCTGAACATTATTTTGTTTAAACCAGTTGGCAACAACTACATACAGTTTGTACAGTATATCAAGTAACCCTCTGAACTGTAGTTACATCCAGATGTGAGAAAGTGGCAAATATGAGATTTTAGGTTTTATCTTTGAGAATGCACACAGTGAGGTGCAGACCAAAGTATTGAACAAAGCTTTTCATTAATCCTAAGGAAGTATTGTGTTGGGATTATATTGTATGTACAATAATCAATATTTTCATGGTATTGAATAACAATCTAAATGCCATTTTTTTTTTTCCATAGCCATGCAGCCCACATATATGAACTTATATTTCATCATCAAAAAGCTTTTTCAATCCACAAATTCAGTTTTTGGTTGGAATACCTTTTCACTCGACAACTCCACTTAAATTTGAAAGCTCTCCCTTAATTTTGTATTGGCTTTTAATTTTAGGTTATAATAAGTTATGGCCACAATATGCCCAGTATTTTTTTTTGAATAGTGAGCTTTTTTGTGAGTATTTCTTCACCAAGGCAAGTGGATAGGGCAGGCACCACTTAATATTGTATTCATATTCATCGCATTTATCACAATTTTCTTTTTATTGAAAAAATGCATTGTGAATTTTACCTATAATCATTATGCATAGTTATATATGTAGCCTGAAAGTATTTTAGTTATCTGCTCTAAAGGCCTAAGCATTATGTCTCGATACGAAAAAGTAAAATTTCTGAATCTTGAAAAGTTAAGACATTGCTGGTGTCCCTAACACTCTGTAGTTGTGTGAAAACTCTTGTTTTACAGATGTGGTTAAATGACCCCCTCTCTACGAGCTAATAGCCATTACAGTTGGGAATGACCATGTGAAAAGACTGCAGCCCCTTTGATAGAGCTTGTGGTCCTGCCCTGTCCCAACGCAGTGTCGAGTGCCCTAGCATCATAGGCTTTGCTCCATTTTTGTGTGAATATTTGACTCATCCCTATGGGCGGCTTTGTTGGGGCCCATACCAACCTTGTTTAGTCCCACAGTGTTTTGTCCGCCCCACGGAGGCTAAGAAGGCAGCAGACGAGTCCAAGATGAGGTTTGCTCACATCGACGGAGACCACTTGACGCTGCTCAACGTCTACCATGCCTTCAAACAAAGTGAGCATCAGTCTTAAAGATTCCATTGAGACATGTTTCAAGACTTAAATATACTTGGATTGATGATTTGTCGGGTGGTTTTTCCACAAAAAACGCTAAATGACCTTGTTCAAAATTATTAAATTCACACCGACTCCCGCTCTATGAATATGCAAACTGCTGGGTTCCTCCATTATTTATATATATATATATATATATATATATATATATATATATATATAACATACATTGGAGGCTTCAAGTTTCACCATCAGACTTGTGTAAGTTGGACATTGGACCTTCCGAAACCAGTTGTGATGTAACAAAATCATGCTCGTACGTACACGTCTTAAACTCAGATTTAAGGTGAGCCCAGAGAAACCTTTGCTCTTCATCAGATGAATGTGAAAACCGACTTTGTGCGTCAAACTGCACATACGTCATTCAGTGAAAGTCAAACATCCAATTGACAATACCTTTGTTTAGTAGTGGGGTGCTTTAAGTCGTGTGCATCATGTTGCACAATGTACTGAAATGCTTTGATTTGGTCTCCACTGAGTCGCGAGAAAAATGTGTTCTTGGCTCCATAGATGCTCCACCGTGTTCACCAGCTAGTGGCTAACTTGGTCTGTCTGCTGTTTATTGCTGAGCAGGTAGCGTACAGTGGCTTTGCTAGCTTTTTCACTACAAAGAAACGTTGATTTAGCTCGAAGTTAAAGGCCAAAAATCCAAAACATTGTTCCAAGATTCACAAATGCTTCATTGAGCAAGTGATTGCAAATTTGGTTAGTAACTCTCTGTGGGTTTCATATTATAAGCTGCTTCTTTTACATTAGTCATTTCATCCATTGTTTATATGAAAAACATTGATTAGTTCAGCGTTATGTATTTCTTTTTTTTTTTTGCTTCCCATACCTGTTTATTTTTTTAAAGTGCAAAGACACTTAACCCAAATGTCTGAATCCTTGTTATACATTTTCCAGACCACGAGGCTAACCAGTGGTGCTATGACAACTTTGTCAACTACCGTTCACTGATGTCTGCTGACAACGTGCGGCAGCAGCTGTCCAGGATCATGGACCGCTTCAACCTGCCCCGTCGGAGCACAGAGTTCACCAGCAGAGATTACTACACCAACATCCGCCGAGCACTCTGCACCGGCTTTTTCATGCAGGTGATTACAGATTAGTGACTGTTTCTACCAGAGATGTGTGTGGACGAAAACCCCTCTAGTTATCATTTATCTGTTAATAATACTTTTTTTTTTTTTTTTTTATCCTCTAGGTGGCTCATTTGGAGCGTACAGGGCATTACCTCACAGTCAAAGACAACCAAGTGGTCCAACTGCACCCATCTACAGTCCTGGACCACAAGCCTGAGTGGGTGCTCTACAATGAATTTGTCCTCACCACCAAAAACTACATCCGCACGTGCACGGACATCAAACCAGAGTGGTATGTGTGCAGAGAATTTCAAATTTTAGTAATACAGTTTCATAAGATTTATATAATTCAGCTTTGATGGTAAATGATCTCCTGACGGACTTATTCATGGACTTTTTTTCTGTTACAGGCTGGTGAAGATTGCACCCCAGTACTATGAAATGGGTAACTTCCCACAATGTGAAGCTAAAAGACAGCTGGAGCGAATCATTGCCAAACTAGAGAGCAAGGAGTATTCCCAATACTGAACAACAGCCAAGAAGTGTCCTGGAAAACATCTGCGTACTTTAGTTTTAGATCTTTCTGTATCATTGTATCTTAATGTTTACAATTTAGCATTTTGATTTTTATATTTTGTTTGCTTTTTGTCTTGTTTCTTTTTCCCATCAATGTTAATTCTGTAACTAAGTGTAATGTCAGATGAAATATCAGCAGCAAATATTAGACCTGGCTATAAAAGATTTTCTAAAGGAATATCAGGAACATGTCATTTAGATGTGGTTGACTTTCCTTAAGGGGATTGCTGAGTCATACAGATTTGTGCTTGCTTTGTTTCTTTAATAAAGGAGCTTTGACTTAATTTCTGTGTACATATTAATTAGTAAAACCTGTTATTGCAAAAGTGGTGGTGTCCCTCGTGGAGTTTGTTTGCCTTGTCAAGTCCTCAGGCTGGTTTATGATGAATCAATACATGGGGATAATACCACCACTGGTACAAGTACAGGCTTATACTATTTCAGTATGCTTTATATTTTAATACATATTGGTTCTTTGTGGGTTTTTTATTTTTTTATTTTTAGCAACTTTTATTACAGTTCAACTAAATGCATATTGCCTAACATGGAGCTCATCTTAGGATGCATTATACAGATACAATACTAAAGGTGTGTTCAGGACATAAAATCAGGTCCAACTCACCTTTCATTAAAATGTATTTAATCACAAATGTGTACACTGCATATAATTCACTTTATACAGTGGTTCCGTTTGGTTGGACCCCCCCCAAAGGATTATAACAGAAACTTGGGGGTTAAGAGATGAATAACAAGATAAAAACATTTATCTTATCAGTATTTAAAAATTATATATATATATATATATATAATTTTTAAATACTGGGCAGTTTTACCTTTTCAAAAAACTTTCAAATCAAACAATCTGAGAAGGGAACATCACTCTTTGGGTAAACTGCTCACAGTAACCTTTTAACAAAAGCTTGGCATAACATGGTCATCAATGGTCATTACCACCTAAGTATTTTAAAAAAAATTTAAGATCAATACAACTAAATTAAGAATTCAATCTCCAGATTGAACCTTCCAACTAACCAATATGTAGATACAAGCTGAAGGTAATTCTACTTGAAGCATAAATTGAAATAAATTAATTTAAAATAGACCGTACATACTGTCATTGCTTGACTGAACCGTCACTGACGGGTTCACTACAACTGTTGTTCAATATCCTCTATGGTCTCTGGCAGGCACCTGTTGCGTGTCTCTGATAGTGTTCTTGCCACTACTCCCCCCAGTACGGCCACAGAGCACAGGACGACCTGGGGCAGGTCCTTCCACACCTCATCCAGTAAGAGAATCAAAGGAGCCACAGCTACACCAGTTCGAGCCATGAAAGAGTTGTAACCCATACCATTCTGCCTAGAAAAACACAGAAGAGACTACCTTTAGGCCTCTAAATGAGGATTTTATTACTTTTATGTAGAAAAATAGCAGATCTGTCTGGCAGTATAGATATAGCTCTGTATATACTGTATGTTACAAATCCAAAATTGTGAAAAAGAAGGCATGCATGGTTACCTTACTACAGTGGGATAGAGCTCAGAACTGTAGAGCACAAGAGTTGCAAATGATGCAGAGGAGAACCCTTTTCCAATGACAGCCACCACTGTTCTGACAACAGACATATCTGAAAACAAGATCAGTGACTGAGAGATGGCTTTTTATTGTTGCAGTCGTTGATTTAATAATGAAAATACTAGAATTCCTTATATATTCCTGTGTATAATAATGACTTTAATCTCTGCTATTGAAACAGTTACATTTAAAAACAAAATAACCTAAACCTTAGATGTGAGTCTGTGGACATCAATGGATGCCTACCTTTAGGTATTACTATATTGATTCCAAGACAGACGCCAACCATCAGCAGAGCTCCCACCTCAGTTCCTCGCCTGCCTATCTTATCCAGTAAGTAGTAAACTGATACTTTGGCTGGGAGCTCAATGAAAGCATAGGTAAACTGAGTGAGGTAGATGTTGAGCCCAAAGCCTGTGATGTTGAAGCTGATGCCATAAAACGCAGTTGCCACACAAAACCTAGAGGAAGATAAAGTGAAGACTCTTCAAATCAAAGTTTGTTAAGATACAATCAAAATTATTAACCTGGAATTGTAACATAAAACATAAGACAAACTATATTGTACAACCTAAAATGATTTAGCACAATAGAACTGGGAATACAGACCACACTATACCAGTGCATAGGGCCAGTTTCCTCATTTTGGCTGTTCTTATCAGATCGAGGTACGAATAGGGCCGATCTCTTTTCTCAGTCACAACAATAGTGGACAGTGTCTGAAAGAAGGCAAAGCAGCATTATTCTCTATTATTCTCTGGTAAACATTTAAAGGATTAACAACTATAATATGTATTAGACAACCCAAACTAATTGCAATCTGAAAGATTACAAGACTGTTGCTGATTTTTGTTTAGTTTTTTTGTGAGATTTAACCATTATCTGGAATATGCTAACCTCTGTTTTAAGCGTGTGAATGAACTCCTCTGTTCTGTTAATCTTGGCACATATTTTCAAATACTTCTGAGCTTGCTCCAGCTTTCCATTGGCAATGAGCCACCTTGCTGACTCTGGCATCCACCTAAATGTTGAAGGCAAAGAAGATTTTTACTCCTGATGGATGACATGATAATGAATGTTACTGCATGTTTACATTAAAAACAAATTGGATGAATAATATGTACCCTAACCTGTGTATCGAACCTCAGTTGGGTACAGAGGCAGCATAAAAGTAGCAAACAAAGGTGAAATAGAGGTAGTCCGCACACTGAATACTGTGAGCTGAAAGTTTAAGAGTACTCCACCAATTTAACATTTCACTACTATAATATTGTTAGACTCACAATGATCAAAGTCAATGCAGCAGAACCAGAGATTTGGGCTGTATTCAAACTACTAGCAGTTTGTTCTGATCTGGCCAAAATGTAGCATGTACTATGCAGTATGTAGTAAACAAAAACAAAATCTGCAGTATGCCAAAAATACCCGGATGTTACACTGATTCGGAAAAATCTGCAGTAGGCATTGGACCAGTCCACCTCGCCTACTGTGTCCCACAATGCAAAGCGCTGAAACGGTCACAACTTGTTTACACACGCTTCCCAAAACCGACTAAGCCTGGCCTAGCATAGTAAATAAATCGATTTACCAAAAAAAAAATCATTATTATTAACAGTTTCATACTGCGTTCGTAGAAAGTATGTATTAGGCAGTTTTGAATTAGCCATTGTCTTTTTTCTTCCACACATTCTTCCTTCGGGGTGTGTTCAATCTCTAGATAAAGTTTCCTCACACCTCTCCAAATATACCTCCAGCCAAAACACCAAATAACTAATGCTACTACAACTACATCCCCAGATTTTTTTAATTTTAATTTTCAAACTTGCACTTAGCCCCAATTACATTTGACTCAAGTGACATCACTTTTCCGCCTTGTTGATTTTCCGCCATACTGTGCAGCATAAGTTTATCTAAATTCAGTTTCTACCCCAAATACGATGATATCCAAAACCTGCATCCAAATGCATTCTGGCTGTAATGAAAGGCAGAAATTGATGGTGGTGACAGTTTAATGTTTTAATATTGCAGCCATGAGAAAAATGGAGTAGGAATTTTTAATAATCTCAGAATTCCCCTTTTATCTGATCAGACTTGAATAAAAAATTACGAGCATGGCAGAAAATAGGGGACAGATAGGTTATAAGATTATAATAATATTGTGATTATTTACATTCCGATGTTGTCCAGCTGGCTGTTAGATTATGGGCTATTCTTGATTTTGCACTTGTTCTTAAACCGCCGTTAAACTTTTGGGAGATGAACCCTTAAAAGATGGAACATTGTCTAATTCAATATTTGAGAGTTTGCAATATTAGTGTGCAAACTACATAGTTTTTTCCCGTCAACGTTTCTCTTTAACCCATGCAAATGCTAACCACCCCAAAAATGCTTCCAGGACTTACAGTAGGGGACATCTGGTAGACTAAAAGATCTGAGCTTTTGAGTCCTACCTCCAGGTGATGATGGCCAAGGTTAAAGGTGAGCTGACACTGACAATTAGCCACCGTCAATCAGTCACAAAGTAAGCAATAGCTGCAAATATTGTGTTCCCAAATGTCCAGGATAAGCTGTCGATCACTCCAACCAATTTCCTGTGCTCAATGTCCACCCACTCCACACCTGCAGAGAACAAACACCTCATCACTTTGCAAGGATCAAAATTCTGAGAAAACACTAAAAAACATTTTTTTTCTTCTGTTGACCTACATTTGGTAGCCTAGGCTTCTGAAGTGAACTCAACATGATACATGGTATGCTTACAAACAGAAATTAAAATATGGTATTACTGAGGACTGTTGAGACAATGATGATGCCGGTGATGCAAAACCCAGTGAAGAACCTCAGCACGCAGAACATCACGTAGGATGTAGAAAAAGCACCTGCAACAGCAAAGAACATTCCAGACACATATGACAACAGCAGCATGATCCTTCGGCCAAACCTACGGAAAGGCAGAAAGTCTCCAAATTTTAATTTGACTGATTGGTTGAACCACTGGGTAATCAAAGTTATAAGCTAAATACCAAGTAGCCAAGCTGTGATACCTGTCACTCAGACTTCCAAAGGACACGGCTCCAAACATCACTCCAACAAAGAAGATGGTAGCAGTTGCTTTGTTCTCCCCTCTTCTATCACACACCAGGTCCCACTTGTACAAGCAAATAAAGACGGAGGTTTACGCATGAACATGAGTGACTTCTCCCTTAAAGATGTTCATGATGGTGATCCAGTACATTTTTACATATGACAAGAAATGAAGTTCACCCGTGAGGTCAGAGTGGCAGGGCAGTGTGAAGCGGCCGATGAAGCTGATCACAATGATCATTATCTGAAATCTTCCAAATCCATTAATATTGGCCAGAATGTTCTCGAACTTCATTGTGGCCTCCCACTGTGTGCAAAATCCTTTGAAACAGAGAAACAAGTCCTCAAACACCCCTGCTTTCACAGTAAAATAGACAGCAAACCAACCAATGGGCTGCTGGGTTGCAGTTGAAATTGGTGAATATTTTACCTCACTTAACCACTAAAATAACTTTTATCTTGTCTGTTTGACTGTGAAGCAAAGTATGCATTTGTAGTGATAGAGCAGTAACCTCTATGTGGTAAAATGACTCATCATTTTATGACATTGTATTAAAGAACTATAGTCTTCTATTGCATTACCATCCAAGCAGTGGTAGTGTAATGCATATGATCACATTTGTTTATAAATAGCATATTGTAAAAAAAAATGTATACAGATGTTGCTTAAAGTTGTTTAAACATGTTACCATCAATGATCTTCCAACACTGTATGGGGCTATTCATTGCTATGAAGAAAACAATTAAGTGTCATCAGATGTCCAGACTGATCATCCTACAAACACAATACAAGTATAATCTTTACAGTAACACATCCATGTTATGACAGTTTAAAACTTCAAAATTAATTTCAAAATAAGGCCCAGTACCTTGTCTTTTCCACATCTAGAACAGTTTCTGGTAGACAGACATTTTGTATCTCTGAAAGTAAACAAACTGACAGCCCTACAGCAAAGGCCATCAGGGAGAACAAACAACAACAAAATCCGGCAACTTAAGTCCCAAACTTCAAACCATTTAAGGTTACTTTTCTCTGCCTGCCGACAATAATTAAAGTTGCGCTGTGTAGCATCACCTGCACATGATTGGTGGAACAATGAAATCAATCAATAATATCCGAAACATGAAACAGTCCCCTTGTCATTCAGTGGCCTCTTCTCTCAATTGGGGGCCATTGAGCAAGACACTACTACTAGAGTTTTTCTATTTTTTTTTTTTAAAGATTAAGATTTTTATTTCAATACATGAATAAAATATAAAACAACTGCTCTTGCGTAAACCGTGTATACTTAGATTATGCATATTGCACACCTTCTTTTGTGCTCCCTCTACCTGTTGCTGAATGTTTTTTTATTATCGTCATTATCTTGGTCCCTCAATAGGGTCCAGAAAAAGGGGGACAGTTGCCATGGTAGCGTAAATGCCTTTATTTGTATTTAAAATGACGTACAGTAGATTGATTGCGCTGCACTCAACAAAAGAAATGATAGCCAATTTTGGAGGTTGCTACTAAGTTCTTGACTCATACGTAATACCTCACACACACACAAACCACTTGTTGGAGCCATAACAAGTGAAATGTATTCATTTCATTGTAAAAACAAACAAGATGATTTGTATTTACGTTATTTTTCTATTTCATTTCTAAATTGTTAAATTACATTTTAAATCTGGAGAAATAACTGTTAAAATAATTTGCTAGAATACGGCAACCTTCGCTCCTCCTCCTAGTTAGGTCACCTTCTCAGGTATAATGAGGTGCTGGGTGACAGCTTGAGGAGTTCTTTTGTTTGAGTGGTGGACAGAAAACAGTTTAGTGACCGTAGCGTACACCTTGTGATCATTTATTAGTAAAAGTTTAAGTTTCTGTTGAAAGTCAACCCCGGAGAATTTATTATTATTTTTTTGGCGTAATAAATCTTGCATTATTTGAACGAAATGTAAGGATCTCCGCGAGTGCTTATTTACCATACGAGTTACAGTCCTCCTCAAAAAGGTGACTAAGGAAAATAAGATGAGTGAAGGAGTCTGCCACAACACCACTTCATCAAATCCTTTATCAATCAAATGTTTATTTACCTACTAATGATACACATAATTAATGAGGATAGGAATAAATGAATGATTGCAATGTGGCATGAATAGATGAGTACAACACTAGGCAATTCATGAATGAATGAATGATATATACCAGATAAAACAGTGAATGCTATCTTGGCAAGATGGATGAATTTATGGGCACATAGGAGACCAATAAACACTACGTGGATGAAAACTAACTCGTCATACCCTACCTCACTATACTGGACTGACTACTTGTACCTTACAACATACTGTACAATCATGCATGCATACATATCTTCACAAACTGCTTTTACTGTTACTACTGCTCTACCTCACTTTATGCTTACATTACTTATATTTATTTGTCTGTTATTGCACTACATGTTTAAGTACACTACATGTTAAGTACCTATGTGTAGTCTAAATGTTTGCTTCACTTTCAATGAATGTTGCATCATTTATCTTTTTGTTATGGACCAAGAGAAACACAATTTTGTTCCTCTATGAACTTTACTGCACTTTACAAAGATGGATGGACTTAACTCACATCTTATTTTAAATTGAATGAATGCACCTTAAGCAGCTGACAGTTTGTTGGGAAGTAAGAGAGAAGTACAACAAAAACAACAAGACAAATCGCACAGTACAAAAAAAACCAATCAATCAATAGTACTATAAAATATTTCACACATTTATTAAAATATTATATTGAAAAAAAAGTTATACAGGTTGTGGTTATCTAAGAAACACGTGTTTCTTCTTTTATTATTTAAAACATATTACCACCACTGATATGCCCTGCAACTCAAGGCCAAATGCCTTTTGGTTGCAATGAAGAACAAATTTAGGGTTGAGATTTCTCGTCAGAGGTGGAGATTGATCTTCTTCTGAAACACAAAAGACATTTTTGCATTACAATATAAATTTTACTTGAATGTTTAGATGCAATCCAAATGAAGGCCCAGTACCTTGTGTGTTCCACATCCTCAATAGTCTCTGGTAGACGGATGTTTTTTGTCTCAGGAAGAAGAGAAGCTGACAGCCCTGCAGCAACAGCCACCAGGGAGAAGATAGTACTCGGTAAATGGCCCCACACTTCTTCAAGAAGCATAATCAGAGGGGAAACAGACACGCCTACACGGGCCATAAAGGAGCAGTAACCCAATCCATTTTGCCTGCATAAGCAAAAATGCAACACATTTGTAACAATCAGGGAAATCAGTTTCATGATACAACTGCAACTCCTTCGAGTCTGGAACACTGACTGATGCATATCAAGGTGTCAAGTCATCCAGATATCTCAGTAAACTCTTAGGCCTCATAATACAGATACTGTTTGTAAAATATGCAAAATATAAGCTCTATATCAGACTGTATACTGACCTCATTACTGTGGGGTAAAGCTCTGTTGTGTACAGAAATACAGTTGTAAAAGATGCCTCTGCGAACATCTTGCCCAAAGCTCCCACAGTTGTCTGAAACAACGCGTTATCTAAAAAGTTGTGAAAGGACATTTTAACCCCACCTTGTATTATATTTGAAGCCACTATGTGACTATTCACGACTTTTGCCTCAAAAATGCAAGTGCACTATTTTTAGTCCAAGTTTAGCTTTATCTGCTGTTGTCATCTATTTATATAGTAGGCCTAATCTCACTATTGATCATTTACCTCGAGGGACAAACATGTTGCAGAATATACACAGTCCAGTCATAACGAGTGTTCCAGTCTGACTCAACCTTCGGCCTATTTTGTTCAAAGTGAAAAAGACAAATGCTTTTGCCGGAAGTTCAATTGCGCCGTAGATGAACTGTGTGAGATAAATGTTCACACCAAATCCAGTGACATTCAAGCTGATTCCGTAATACGTACAGGCCACTCCAAACCTATCAACAGAGAGTAAGCAAATCATTATTGAGTTCTTAAAGTGCTCATATTATGCTCATTTTCAGGTTCATAATTGTATTTAGAGGTTATATCAGAATAGGTTTACATGGTTTAATTTTCAAAAAACACCATATTTTTGTTGTACTCCACATTGCTGCAGCTCCTCTTTTCTTCTTTTCACTTCTATTCCATCTTTGTTGGGAGTCGTACATGCGCAGTAGCTAGGTAAGGACTACTACCCAGTCAGAAGCAGAGTATGAGGGCGTGCCATGCTAGCAGCTAGGCGAGTATTATAACATGTGTTACAAAGTGACGCACGTTCGTCACGGAAGTAAAGGCTGGACTACAATAGAGCTGTTTCGAGTAGTTTGTGAACAGTGTTTTCTGTTGGAGATGGTAAGTCCCTTTGGGGTGGACTTTGGGCTTTTTCACTTTGTAAACCTATAACGTTCACAAAAAAGATATATAACACAATAAAGGAAAGGGAAAAAGCCAAAAAGCATAATATGAGCACTTTCAAGTTTCACATTTAGTCCAGAAAAGAGTAGTTTCTGATTGGCTGGCAGGTATCTGCAACAGGATACCCCAACAGTCAAAAGTTAAACCACTGTAAATCAGTATGCAAGGTAGCTGTGGGTAACCATAGCAACAGTACTTTGTGTTACATTACAACTACAAGTCAACTTGCACTGCATGGTAAAATGGACCTAACCACTATAATACACAGTGCATTGAATTGTACTATCATACCGTTTCAATGACAATAAGTTGTCAACAGTGACACACAGAACAGCTGTGTTCAAACTCATACCATTTTTAAAGTTTATTTGTTCTCAATTTGTGCGATCATATATGGACAGTGGATTGTACAGATTATACATTTTTTCGAGTTTTTAAAGATGAACGTCTTGGTTGTTTTAAGGCAAATACAAAAACAATTACCAAACAATGCCAGTAAGTAGAGCCAGTCTCCTCATTTTGGGGGTCCTCACAAGGTCCAAATAGGAATATTTTCTGTTTTCATTTTCTACAAGTATTACTTTGGACAGAGTCTGGAGAGTAAAAAGGAAACTTTGGTCAGAGTCGTAGTGGGTATCGATTTCTGACTAGAGGTAATCAGATTATAAGATTCTGTACCTCAGGCTTTATGTCAGCCATGAACTGCTCTCTGCCGTTGACTTTTGCACACTTGCTCAAGTAGAAATGAGCACTGTTGACCTTTCCATTACTTATCAGCCATCTGGCAGACTCAGGGAGCCACCTGCGACAAAGTTTGATTTGAAAAAAAAAATTAGTCACACCTTTGCCTCATGAAAACTAAGTCATAATGTTAATGAGAATAAGGATCTTTATAGGATGTAAAATTGTTTTGAATATTCACACGGCTTGCTGGTGTTAGGGCAGCTTCAAACTGAAAAAAATAAATAAAAGGCAGAAAATTGCTTGTTATGGCTGAAAACTCAATTATTATTTTTTCCTAACCACCAGCAGATCATTGCCAGAAACAGCGGGGTGGTAGCTGTGGCTGTGAGGTACCTCCAGTCATTCACAAAATAGGCCACAACAGGTAGCAGAGCAGTACAAACACTCCAGTCCATGCTTGTTAAAACACCTACTGCGGTTCGATGCTTGATATCCACCCATTCAATACCTATAAAGAACAATGACAATAAATCAAATCCATTATTTGACTATTACGGTAGACTCGTTAACTCATTTTATTATTGAAGTTAAAACAGAAAATAAATATATAGTACATCACTTCAACAAACTTTATTCCAAAAAATTTAAAATTTAAATTTTATTTATTTCATTATATATATTTTTTATATAATTTGAGTATGCTATATTGTATGTTACTTTTTTATTCTTATATTTTGTTCGCTGCAGTTTGAAATTCTCTCTTTAAAAAAACAACAACAACAAAAAAGACATAAATGACATAAAACTCACAAAGCACTATGGTGATAATGCTTATTCCAGAAAGTCCAAATCCAGTAAAGAACCTCATGACGGCAAACATGGCGAAATTATATGAGAAAGCGCTTGCAAATCCAAAGAAGGTGGTTGTCACATAGGACACAAGAAGTGTTATTTTCCTGCCAAACCTGCAAGACAAAATAGTTATAGATAAATCGAATAGGTCAAGTAAAAACACACTAGTATTTATTCAGAAGAGGGTGTGACACACATTATTTGGATAAACAAACATATTCCTTCTTATAAAGTGTCCACAGTGTGTAAAAATAAAAGTTGATGGTCAATGTGTGGATTAGGGTTAATTTTATGGTAGTAATGTCTTTATACAGCAGTCTGGGTTAATACTCGATTCTGATTGGCTGCAGGGTGTCCATTTAAAAGTGATACACCTACCACGTAGTTTCGGTTAAACTGTCTGTTTACTGTTCTAAATTAATGAGCTAAATTAAATGGAAAAAAATCGAAATATCTTATTAACACTGCCCTTCTAAACTTACTTTGTTTCACAGTGTAGCTTGTAGCTGAGCCAAAGGGTTCTATGAGCTGAGGGAACTAGAAATATCTCCAGTTGCCAAGTCGTATCTAAGGGCCGTCCTATTTACTGAAGCAGTGAACGTTTCCAATGCATAAGAACCTTATGGGATTGGAATGATTGTTCCAGTTATTAGTCAAAAATTTGATTTTCTTTGCATAAGCTTTAAAATATATTTTAATGGTCTTAAAAAATGTTCATTGGTAAATGACTATGGTGGGTTAATGCCCAACGAGGTGTCCGTTATCAGGTAATTAATGGACTCCGGCGGACGCAACCGTCCGGTGCGCTGGCCTCCCCATCGTCGATTATGTCCTGATAATGGACACCTCGTCAGGCGTTAACCCCTACGCGAAGATGCACTTATAAACATTTTGCTGTACATTAACTTTTAGTCAGCTTTAGTCACTTTTCACTACATAGACTCAAATGTGTCTGATTTGAGAGTTAAAGACATGACCACCTGTCACTAAGATAGCCAAATACTGCTGCTCCAAGCATGACCCCCATGAAGAAGATAGTGGCCGTGGCTCGGTTCACTCTTCTCTTATCACAAACCAGATCCCACTATGGGGGAAACAAACAAGAGACAAAAAAGTGAAGATTGAAGTTACTTATCTGGGATTTGTATCACTTTGTAAATAGAAATAAAATTCACCTCTGTGGCCAGTGAAGACTTGAAGGTGCTGTTATCGTACACCCATCCATTCTGACATGGCACTGTGGGTAGGTCAGTCATGTTGGATGAGTTGAGCAGCAGATGATATTGAGGCTCTGCAAACATCTGACAGGAGTTTGGAGTGCCATCTGCCTGGAGTGGAATACTAACAACAAGCTTCTCTGCCTGGGACAAATTCCTAAAAACACCTCCGTCATCCAGTGAGCTGATGTTGCAGTGGTGGCATGGAATAACGGCGATGAAATTATTCAGCAGAAAGTGAAAAGGCAAAGTCACACGAGGAATTACAGACAAGAGGATTGTCCTTAATTGAAATCTCCCAAAGCCATTCACCTCTGCCAGCACATTTTCAAACTTCATCTTCAGAATAAATGATACAACACTTCCAATTTGGAGTGAAACTCAGAGAACAATATCACAAACCCACAAATGTGAGCCTCTTAAAGGCTGTTGGTTAATGGTCAGCTCAGAGAATGTGTAAAAGGTAGGCTAAATAAAAAAAGAGAATTATTATTTTTTTTGTAACTCATTTGCTAATAATACCAAAGTACATGTCTGTTGTCTGTGCATGTCCCTAAGCATTGCAATACTTTGACTTGAAACAAGTCAACTCAAAGCTTGGGTGGGCAATTTTAAAAGCATTTTTTTTGTTATATTTGTTGAAATTCTGTTTACATACCGACATCAATCAATAAAAGAAATCCTCTGCCAAAAAAAAAGAAAGCCAGTATCTGTGGCTGTCGGAGACAAGCAATAAGCCCATCCAATCATTTCATTGCACTCTGCCCGTGCACTCATTGCGTGTAACCAGAGTCTTCCACTAGTAGCAGAGTCAACATCTGTATGGCTTTTCAACAATGGCAAGCTGAGTTTAAGGGTCTAATAAATGTGGCGCCATGGTTGCTTTATTTCTGTTGGACAGGTAACTATGCAAATGACTCTGAAAGTGAAAAGTTGCCAACTTTAAAATAACTAGAATTGCTAACTATCAAATGACTGTAAATGGCATAATGAATGTTCCAATTTCGATATAACAAAGGCCTATGCCTATTTCTGGCCAATATAAAATATGGCCAAATAATACTTTGGCCATTGCACTACAATATAGGTGACATTGGAAACTGATATGAATGTTTGTTGAACGTTGTAGTGTTATCATTCTACAGTAATGTGGGTGTCTGTCAAATTAAGTAATTAGTGTCAGATATGAAATTATGTGTGATGTTCTTTCTAAAAGACAATCTCTGCCAAGACAGTAGAAGATTGCCACAGCACAGCCTGACCTGTCGGTCAACTCTGACCTGTGTTTATAATCAACAGTCAAGAAACCTTTGGACACACCTTTTCTTCCTTCCTGTATATATCTTATATAAGTTATGGTATTTCTGTAATATGTGTGACAACCCCTCCTCTCCACTAGGTGTGCTGTGTGTTTTTCTGGCTGCTTTTTGTCTAGCAGAATCAGGGTGAAAGCAGAGGGTTGTCGTTAACTTCATGAGCCACACCTGGGCCAGGTGTGGTTGCTTACGGGCAGCTGTCTCGGGGGCACGCCCGTGGGATTTTATAGGGCTGCCTGCATGCAGGTCTCTTTGCAAGTTGTGGTGGAAAGTTTCTTATTGTAGCTGGAGAGTTTTTCAAAAAGAACAACATGAAACAAATAAGGACTATTTGAGAATGAAACCAAAGTTTGGTCTTTGAGTATTTATATTTGCAAATATAAGGAAACAGTTTCACGAGTACATCAGCACAGTGGAAAGTGTATTCAACGAATAAGAAAAAGCACACAGCTTATATGCATCTTCAGTGAGATAGAAAGACATGCCCCCTGCCTAAACATGACTCAACATTTCTTACAATCAAACGTAGTAGACATTCAGGAGCCACTCGCTTCTTCCCCCCTGTACCACTTTCTACCCCAAGGTTTAGACATCCCGTTTATCTCAACTATGTGAGAAGTCTCAACTATCCAGGGAGAAATGAATGTACCTTATCTGGTCAGCGTCCACATTACGTTCCCAGACTTTGTGGCAGACATACTTTCAACATGTGGGAATCAGAAAAACTCACTTTCAGCATTGTGAGAGAAAGTAAAACAGAAATAAGACAGAAATATTAAGAATCATGCTTAAATATAATTTTGCCATTACAAAGTCACCTGGGCTTTAGTGTGTAAATGCCCGCCGCAAGCCACATTAAGACTTGGGGGTACTTAAGTTAGTTTCTGGTTTGTTAGTTAGAGGGACAGGGCTGCAGTGATTTACAACTCTGGCGGCTAACATTCTGTTTTCTGTTTTTCTGCCATGACTTACGAAAAAAAGAGAATTAACATTCTGCCCAAATATGCACAACCCATCAGTTTTGGGTTGTGCATATTTGGGCAGAATTGTGAGTTTTGTTGTAGCTTTGTTCTCCGTTGTGTCTTGGAAAGACGTGATTGGCTATAGGCCTTTTTGTTTGGAGGGACCTTCTGGGTGCTACGTTTGGTTGAATGCACATGTAGCCTAATTGCCAGTTCAGTGGGCTTTGGGTAGTTGTAATTCTGAAAAGACATGGCATTTTGAAGGTTAATGTTCTTGTCTAGCTGCAGATCACTTGATGTTGGACACTGGTACTAATTGTGTTTTGGGTCAGGAGGTGTAAGGCTGGGTGTACATACTGACCAAAAACATCTCACTAATACAGTAAAAGATCTCACTGTTACCATGTTGCTTTCTTTGGCTTATCTTCCTGTTTTTTTTTATTTATTTATTTTTTATATATTTTTAAACATGCAGAACAGACGAGCACAATTGAACAAGAACAACAACCCTCTCCCACCCCCCACCCTCTGCGGTCTCGAGGAAAGAAAACAAACAAATAAACAAAAAACAAAAACAGGAATCAGGAATCACACCTTGCCTAGTTGCTTTCCTCTAATTCTTGTGATGCTGAGGTCATTAGGACTGATGCTTCTGCTGCTGCGTTTTTCCATAGATCTATAGTCGATGATTTGGCTTTGTGATGTGTCATCTCTCTAAGCTTCTGGCTTGTCACTCTTAAATGCTTCTCAGTGCTGGAGTTGCTGGGTTGCAGGGTTGCAGGATGG
This sequence comes from Sander lucioperca, assembly GCF_008315115.2. Classification (NCBI taxonomy): domain Eukaryota; kingdom Metazoa; phylum Chordata; class Actinopteri; order Perciformes; family Percidae; genus Sander; species Sander lucioperca. The sequence continues at coordinate 30,642,296 of NC_050176.1, forward strand.
AGATAGGCTGGCTGTGGGGAGACTCTCTGAAACCTCCCTCTTGCACAACCTCTTCTGGTCGCCCTTGACCCAGGCACTGTCCTCTTTGACCAGATGTTCTTGGCTTGGTACTCAAAGGTACTCATCAGGTAGGTGGTATGGCCTGGGCCTTAGCAATGACAATTATGTGGTCCAAAATGCGCTCTTATGGACTTGTCCTACTGCAGTAGTCAGGCAGTGTGCGTTCATGTGTTTTAGGGGAGTGGCTTTGGAGGGAGCCCTGAAAGGAGGGGCTGAGATTTTTTTGGTTTGATGCTTTCAAATCTAGCTTTCTCTTGCTGGTTTCTCCAAAGTTGCCTAAAATACACGAAATACTGCTAATTTCAGATATCAGCGGTGACCAGAGGATGATAATAACTTTGGTAATACTCTGACTTGACCTGTAGCGCCACCAGCAGGTCAAAGTTTTTACTTTGTCCAATAATTTGGTTTATGACCAATTGCCTGCTAAACTAATGCCATTACAGTACCATCAGCCTCAGCTGTACTTTGTTTTGTGCTAATTAGCAAATGTTAGCATGCTAACATGCTAAACCAAGATAGTGAATAATGGTAAATGTTATACCTGCCAAACATCTGCATATAAGCATCATCAGTGAGAGCATGTTAGTATTCTACTGTTAGCATTTAGCTCAAAGCACCACTGTGCCTCACTACTGCCTCACAGAGCCACTAGTCTGGCTACGTACTCTTAGGCTTGATCATGTTTTTGATTACAATTTTGGTCTAAACATACAGTAAAGATTTCAGTACTTGTCCTCAAGCAAGAAGGTAAATATTGTGCATGTTCAACACACAGTTCCAATAAAACCAATAGTTGTGTTCTCATTTAGTACAACTTTATTGCCAACTGCAAGTAAATTTACAGTCACACTTCTTTTTTTTTTCTTCTGGATTTTAGACAGTACACAATCCTGACTGTTGGTTCAAGTATTAATAGGGATTTTAACAATGCTATTGTTTCAAAACAATGTTATAATCAACTCATCTTCAATTATTAAAACTTAATCAATTGCATAACATATACTGTCATTATCAATACATGTGATATTTATTGAATCTCCTTGTTCCTTGTGGATTGTGTCCTGCAATGTAGATACAATTTTAAGTTAGTCATTTTATCATGAAGGATTTTGCTGAGTTCAGGAAAGGACATGAACAACACTTTTTTTTATTTTCGACACCTGCAAATGATTAAAACATGTCAATTATTTAAGAAGATGTTATTGCTAAAATTATGCATAACCCACTTGCCCTTGCAGGCTTGACCGGATTATTTTTTAGCAGTGACATTCAGAGAGGTGGTTAATCATTTACTGTAGCTTTAATATTGAATTACATTGATCTTCCTTTCCTCTATACCTTGGTTTCTCAATATCCTCAATGTACTGTGGCAGGCGGGCTTTTAATGTTTCAGGAAGGAGCAAAGCTACTAGACCGGATCCGACTGCCACCGCACAATAAGTGACTGCAGGGAGGAGATGCCACACGTCCTCCAATAGCACGATGAGTGGAGATATGGACACGCCCAGCCGCGCCAAAAAAGAGGTGTAGCCTAAACCATTCTGTCTGAAATAACAAGAGCGCTAAGGTCAATGCAAACCTGTAGTACATGTGGTCATAACAGAATCGAACATCATTGTCTGTGGTCCAACTGGCTACGTGAGTTTGTTGTTGACTAACCGTACGACTGTAGGATATAGTTCAGTTGTGAAGAGGAATATGATTGTGAATGTGGCTTCTGACATGGATTTTCCAAGGACAGCCACAACAGTGCGAATGACCCACTTATCTGAGGGGAAATGTTTAGATATTTGATCAAGATAATTCTCACATATGTTAAAAAAAAAGATTAGATTTAATAAAAATAAAATAACCTGTTGCAACAAACATGTTGGTGAAGAGACAGAGACCAGTTAACAGCAGGGCTCCTGTCTGGCCAGACCTTCTGCCAACTTTCTCCAGGAAGAAATACACACCAATTTTCATTGGCATTTCGATGGATGCAAATATGAATTGTGTGAGGTATAGGTTTAGTCCAAACCCAGTGATATTTAGACTTAACCCATAATATGTAAATGCAACTCCATACCTAGAAAATGGAATGAAGCAATGAGTCTTTCTGTATTGCTGGAGTAATTTTAACCTTAGGGTGATAAGTGCAAGGCTTTGACTGAAAAAACATGGCTGATATTTTCAGTATAACAGACAGCAGTGAGCTTAGCCTCGCAATTACAATGCATTATATTTGGTATCATCAATCATCCATTATATTGTATATTATATTAGATATATGCTATATTAACATACTTATTGATATTATTGTAGGCTATATTAGAAAGATAATTATCTATCAATATTTTACATTTACTGGCATTTGATTTATGCCACTCACACTATGTAGGCCTATGTTAAACGAATAGTTCAACATTTTGGAAAATATGCATATTCGCTTTCTTTCTGAGGGTTAGATGAGAAGACTGATACCGCTCAACTACAGGGCTGCAGGCTGCTATTAGCTTAACTTAGCACAAACACTGGAAAAAAAGAGGAAACAGCTAGCCTGGCTCTCCCTCTAGTTTACAAACCACCTACCAGCACCTCTAAGGCTCACTAATTAACATGTTTTATCTGGCTTGTGTAATTCATACACAAACAAATTTAAAAAGCAACAATTTGTGGTTTTAGAAGGAGGTGAGAGGGTTCTGGTAGGCGTATATTTGAAGTTATCCCCTTCCAGTCTTTATACTATGCTAAGCTAATTGCCTCCTGGCTCCAGCTCTGTATTTAATGCTTACACAGGAGAGTGGTATCAATCTCTCATCTAACTCTCAGAAAGAAAGCAAACAAGCATATTTCCCAAAATACTAAACTCTTCCTTTAACCCACCTTATGAAATTGACACTTACCATACTATTCCCAAGCATATAGAACGTTTCCTAATATTTGGGGTCTTGAAAAGATCCACAAAAGTGTACTTCTTGTCTTTAGTTTCAATCTGTGCAGATGCCAGTAGTTCCTAGGAAAGAGTAAACAAACACAATCAAACTGTTCATTCACAACACTTCTGCGCTTTCCCATAGTTTTTTTCTTTACATCAGTGTGAGATTGTCAGTTAACCAATGTTAAAATGTACCGTTGGTGTGACGGTGGCCATACACTTGGTTCTGTTGTTCATTTTGGCACATTGCATTATGTAATGATGAGCAGCGTCTGCCTTCCCATTTGCCAGGAGCCACCTTGCAGACTCTGGAAGCCACCTGAAGTGACAAATGTGAGTTCAGTGTCTCATTGACTTCTGATATGATTCAGCTTTTCATGCTGCAAAGTGTAAAATAAGAAACTATTATACCTCCAAGTCATGATGGACAGTATCAAGGGTAAAGTCACTGCCACAATGAGCAGCCTCCACTGATTAACATTGTATGCAATTCCAACCAGAATCCAGTTACCAAGTGTCCAATCCAGGCTTATGATTACACCTGAGAAGGTCCTGTGTTCAATGCCAAACCATTCAACATCTGGAGAAATGTCAGCACAGATGAATAGTCGGATTAAAAAAAAAATCATATTTAATTTATTGAAACTGAAACCAGCTCTCAAAAAAGACTAAATATATTATACTTCCTCATCTCATTGTTTTAGCAATAGCCTACTTACTTAGAACAACAGAGATGATACTAATTCCTGCGAGTGACATCCCCGTAAAAAACCTCAAGATGACAAACATAACATACGATGTAGAGAATGCACTCAGGACTGCAAACGTCAGGGACGACAAATAAGACACCAACAGCAGAGGCCGTCGGCCAAACCTGGTCACGAAAAGAAAATGTTAAAAGCAATGATTGTGTTCAAAACAAGGAACGTGTCTCTTGAATCAAAGCCTAACGTTTTAGGTCAGGCTGTGATTGGCGCCTGCAGCAGAGGCCAAGTCATCCTGATTTAATCTCTAGTCTAGGTCATGCTTTACTGGAACCTACATTTTCCTAGATTTCTCTTGGAGTGCCCCTTTAATCTTATTTGACATCTGTTACAGAGAAGCATATGGAGGACATACTGTGTCTTTTCATTACCTGTCACTGAGAAACCCAAATAAAGGGGCTCCAAACATAACACCAATGAAGAAAATGGTGGCTGTTGCCTTGTTCATCCCTTTTCTGCTGCACACGAGATCCCACTGAAAAAAAGAAACATTGAAAGCATTAAAATATGTAATTTTGCAGTTGTCCATCATGGAAGTTGAACTCTTAGAAGTAGTCAACATTTGATCAAAACATAGGCCTACATTACATTAAATATTACTGTCCAATTTATTGAAGACACTTACCTCAGTTGCCAAAGTAGATTTGAATGTGCTGTTGTCATACACCCATCCATTCTGACACTGAACAGTAAATGCATCCTCACTATTGTTCGAGCCTGACAGATGTTGATATTGGGGCTTTGAAAACATTTGACAGGAGCTCGGAGTCCCATCCTGCTCTGCCGGAACACCAACAGCCAGTTTCTGTTCCCGAGTCAAATTCCCGAAGACGTCTCCATCATCCAGAGCAATGATGTTACAGTAGTGAGGGGGAACAGCTGCCATGAAGTTATTCAGCAGGAAGTGACATGGCAGAGTAATGCGAGATAACATCTGAATCAAGACAAGCTTGATTTGGAATTTTCCAAATCCATTAATTTCTGAAAGTATGCTGTCAAATTTCATTTTGCTCCTGTGCTTTCAGAGTCCACAATAAGCTAAATGTTCCGACAGTGAACTGAATTTAGGTGGCAGACACTTATCAAAACATGTAACAAGACACATTTACTAGCACCACGTTAAACATTGTTTTCCACAAAAGAGTGATACAGTTACTCCGTCGTGAATCTGTTACATTCTATTCTGTTAAAACTCTGAACTTAGCCTGTTTTCATCTGACTTTGTATCATAAATTTCCCCTCCAAAACAACTTCTAAATTAATACATAAGGGGACTATGAATTTTAATCTAACGAAATGATGATTGAATGTGATTATCAGTGTCTGTACTGCAGCTGTAGAGTAGTTTCTCCATTCCCACATTACTTCTGCAAACCACAGTTTCAAACTCAAATTAAGTTCCATGTACGGGCATTCTGTCAAAGAACAGCAGTCTTACCTCATCTATTTACTGTATAGCAGCTTTATAATGTGTCATTTTATCCTGAATTCTATTAACCCTATTTAATAACCCAATTTGACAGTAATGATCAAATGCTTATCAATGCAACTTGTAACTGTAGTGGTTGAAAATCAACATGTAGTATATCTGGGTTGATTTTGTATAAGGCAGTTTGTTCATTTCTTTCAGTAAGTTATTGTTAAAAGTATAACAGCTACACTGAAACCAAGCTGAAGGCACATTTCAAATCACTCTAAAACATCTTTAGTGTTTTCTAAGGACATGTTCATTATGTCCATGTGCTGCAGCTGCATGATGCTATCTGAGCTCTGTCTGAAGGGGGTTGGGGGCAGGAATACCCTTTCTTCTGTCTGTTTAAATACGGTAGCATACATACATGGATGATGAGCAAAGTGGTAGGACCTGAACATCTACAGTCCACAACAAGTGCTCAGATTCTCTTTTCTGCAGTCATGCAGGGAAACCAGCAGGATGTGAAGTCTACAACGCTGGATATCGACTGACGAGGCTTTTTCGTGGACAAACTTTTTCGTCTTTTACAGTTGCTTCAGGGATGATTGCAGTAAGTAATGGACGATGTTTGGCAAGTGATTCCTTACTTCATTGATCCTCCTTCAATCTTTTAATAGCAGCTTTCTTGTAACCCAAGCCACATCTCTTTGCTACACTCACCCTTCTGCTTTTTGATCTTCTCAAAGTCTGCCTGATTTGGGCTTTGATTGGCACCCATATGTAATCAAGGAACAGGCTAAATTTGATACCAGAAAGTCTTTGAGTGTTTTATTCCTTTCATTGAGATTCTATGGTTCTCTCCTGTGTCAGAAACTATTAAACAGTCAGATGCATATCTCTAATTGCTGCTGCACCAATTTATTTATAAATAATAAATAAATTAAACTTTTTTGTACTTACTGATTGCAACATCTTTGTGGGTCAGTATTGGTCTAAGCTGTATATTCAGTCAAATTTTGTTTGCTAAGGCTCTTGATGTGAGTAATATTGTATTTGTGGTGGCTGTTTAAGACTGTGGCATGTTTCTAATTAGTGGTTGAAATAAGGCTGTCTAATTGTGTATGGAAACATCTAATCCGCTAGAGCTCAATCCTTGGCAGGGGTCATCCCCCAGATCAAGAGTTAACTCATTTGTAAAGGATGCTGACTCCCTGTTTCCATGGCAATGAGTCAACATACTGAAGTTAATGCCATACTAGGAAACAGAAACTCCTGTCGCACCAAAGTAAGGCTTGATGATGGTTGAATGTTAAAATGAAGTGGAACCAAGTGTGAAGAGAAGCGTGGGCATGGGACAGAGAGTCTAAGAGTCTGTACCTTTTAAGTAATCCTGGAGCTGCATATGCCATAGGCCTCTTTAGGCCTTTAGTATATTAAGTATGCAAGAAAATTACTGTAGTCTAATGCAATTTATCTGAGGCTTCAACAACCTTCAATCCAGAAATGTACCACACAGAGCCATGCCACATGCTGCAAATAACAAATGTGTACATGAACTGTATGTGTGCAATGATGCATGGCACTGTCATTGTTCACTGTTCAATGTTTTTTATTGTTTAATATTGCTTTTTGTTGTCATTGATGTTCTGGAGTTGAGCAACAGCCACAATAGCCTACTGTCCTGTTCAAATGAATAAATCAGTTTGTAGTGCAAACACTCATAAATTCATGAAAGGAGGGCCAGTAGATTACCATTACAAAAACATGGTCATCCAATATTTAATCTGGGAGATATGCAAAAAGTATGCCTAATCTGTTAAACACAAATTTGTTAATTTGCAATTGGCAATGACCGGCCTCATGAAAACAATAACCTTCCTGTGTCCACTTATTTTGCAAAGTTAAAGTGTTTATTCCTACACAAGACCAGTCAATAAATGAATATAATCATTTGATTAAAAATATCAATCAAACTGTTTTACAAATTACAAAAGACATGCAAGCAAATACAAATAATTTTTTAGATTTTCTTTCAGAATGTTCCTCTAAAAAAATTGGTTAGACAGGATTAATTTGAACTGGTCTAAATTTATAAAATACAGACGCTTAGACCAGGTTTGAAATAATGTAAATAAATGATTCCGCTAGTAATTGTGGACTTTGAATGGTAATGTCAGCCTGTCTCTTCACTTTCCTAATGCTTTGTTCCAGAACTGTTCAGATTGTCAGTTATTCATTTATCCACAATGGATGAATCCTCATGTTGACCTTTACCTAAAATCTAGTGCTACCACGAAGTCCTCTTGTACTAAAGAATTATTGGAATCTAAAATGGCAGATTGACATTCAATTTCAAGCATTCATTTCGGACACTGCTTTTGTGAAGAACCACTCTCGGGGCAAAATGTCAACTCATAAACTTGATTTTGACTAAACTGCCTTTCCTCTAGCACCACACTCAGGACAAACCTCTACCCTTTGACCCAACTATTTCAAAGAATCTAATAATAGCAACATCATTTTTGTTTGCTCTGTCCAATACTTGTGTTTTGTGACTTTGCAACAAGTACAGGCTGCAGTCTTAAGACTTTGAGAGCTGTGGATTACATTCTGTTATTTTCTGGTATGAATTTAGGAAAACATGTTTTATCTGAGTGCCTTTAGTTAAATTAGTGCAGTGCCTGTTTGGAACAGGCTGATTGCTTGCAGCTTTCTTTCCCCCAAAGCACTCAATATCCAACTGTACACTTCCGGCCTAATGAATACTTCTACTTCAGAGGGAAAGTTGGAGATTAAACAATTAAAATTAGATGCATTATCATTCATTAAACTAGCCAGCATTACATTAGAGTTGAAAGCTCTACCTTGAACAGAAGTTAAGTCAATTTAAGTACATTGTGCTGATAATGCCTATCTTTCACTCTTCACTTGAAGTAAAAATTTAAATGCATATCTTACTGTGCAGTATTACTAGTTTTAGCCTTCTATTAATAGTTATAGTGTCCTTCTTCTACCACTGCCAATACCAACATCGACAACTCAATTAGTTTTAGTCGATTAAAAAGTCATTACATTTTTGTCAACTTTTTAGTCATTACTTTTAGTAAAAATGTTTTCACTTTGAATGTTGTCAATGTTTTTCAGTCCCTCCCCCCTTTCAGGTAAAGCCCAAAACGGTCTGCTAAGCCCCTCCCGCCACAAGGGAGAATGAATGTGTGTGCATGAGCAGTGATTACCACGCAGTTATGGACTCACGGCAGTGCGCCCCTGCAGAATCAAACACTGATGTATGAAACGGACAATTAGATTAATGTTTGGAACTGCGGTAGGAATCTGTTGAAGGAAGGACATTGGTGTCTTCACAATGACTAACAGCAAACAGGTTAAATCTACACAAAGTAATTCTGATCCTCAGTGGCCTTTAAGATATGATCAAGCTGCAGAATAGCCTCTGACCTTTTTGATTTACACATTATAATCTGTTACTTGCACAGCTTAATTAGGTATGTTAATACTATGAAAAGATAGATTATAGAGTGTAAAACTATTATTTTTTTTAAATAAAAAAAAATGGTACATCTTATAACCTGTCTGGTGATCAGGAGGTGAATTGGTGTAAGTCATGTTGTACAGTGTTATGGCGCCACCTTCTGGTGGATGTCAGGAAATGTGTTTGAGAATAGAAGGCTGTTGTGTGCCCTGTTGGACCACTGTTGAAATCCCTGCAGTTTTCCAAACAGAAGCAGACTGTCCTTTGTTCTGAACCCTGGTCTAGATTAAGATTGTGTACGCACTAACATGAACAATTTTAACAGGATGTCAATATTGACTTTTACGGTTACACAGGTTATGAATGCACCATTTTCTGTTCATATCCATATACTAATCTGAAAAGTAAGCAGCAAAGCTGCTGAATTTCATGTCACTTTTGGCTAAAATAACTGTTTGGATGGAAAAATGTTGAAAGGTGTTTTTGCACCCGATAATTTCATTTATAAAATTATTTTGTATCATTGATTTTGATACAGTAACTGATTACCAGAATAATCTGAGGAAATACATTGGTTGTATATTTGATAGATTATGTTGCTAGAATTCAACTTCAGTAACAAAACAAACACTAACTTAAGTGAGGGAGTAGGAGAGCTTTAGTATTTCTGCTATGTATAAAACAAATAGTCTCTCAGATTTAGTTCTTAAATGGAGATGCTGACTGTAGTGCTGATATTTGTTGTAGTGATAGATGAGAACAGCAGAGGGAAAGAAACCTTACTGTATAAACAGGAGTTCGGAAAACAGCCACCCACTTGTTTTGTTTATCCTCTTGGATGTGAATGCTGTTTCCCCCCTTGACATTACATACCATTCCATTTAGAGCGAAGGCAGCCCCGATGTGAGTGCCAAAGAAAAGCTGCACTTCCTATTGGGGATAGGAATAATTTAGACAATTACATGGTAGTATGTAATATGACAAAGTGTAATAATGCTGACATATCTTGATCTGAATAGTAAACACTTAATGAAAAGGAGTTTATAATCATAACTGTTATAATTTGAATATTTCTGCAAGACAATCAAAGTGTTTACTTTGACAGAAATCTAGTGTTTACACTCATAGTGTTAGTCCAGGTGGAGATTATTTTCAGTGGTGTTTTACATAGATAACATGACATATTGAAAGTGTTCTAAAATGTCTTAACTATTTTAAATGTCTCCTTGGCCTGAAACAGGTTTTTTTTTTTGTCTTAATGAAGGTATTATTGGTAATACTCAGGACATTGTGAAACAGCATCAGAGATGGAACCAGAAGCTGAAGACCCAGACAACAATGATAACTTGGTCCCTTGGTCAGGTTCAGATGGTTCCCAGGAACTTTGTGAGTCTTACAATGAAGATGATGCCAGTGATGCAGAGTACCCTTTGGACCCTCTACCTGCTCACATCCAGATGTCCGAGTCCACAGAATGCCTTCAGTCACAAGACTGGGAGTCTGCAGGTGAGCAACATTCCCTGCCTGAACTTAGCGGAAGTGAAGAGGATATTTCATACCAAGAAGAGGATGACTACCTTAGTGAATCAAGAGAGTCCATTACAGAGTCTCCTCACATCCAACCTTCACCAACATCACAGTCCCCACACCGACAGCGCCCTGAGTCCGAGCCTCACGCTGGCCAGATATCACGGCTGCATTCCCAGTCATCTTCCTCCTCTCTTGGCTGTGCAGCTGATATGACCCTGGCCTTGACCCTGACCACAGAGCAGCCTCTGGGAGCCAGTAATAGGCAGGGCCCAGGGACTAGGAACAGGAGGGTTGAATCATCAGAAGAAGGAGGGAGTAGTGAAGCACCTCCTGCTTCTGTCTTCTTTGGAATTTCAGACGAAGCTGCTGAGCAGGCAGAGAAGTGGAACTCGGAGTCTGACACAGATCTGTGCAGACCGGACAGACACAGGGCAAGGTCCACACGTAAGTATCTATTTTCTACCCTCACTTGTTTAATTCCAGTGGGCACATGCAGCCAGTACTGCAAACTGTACAGCATATACTATATGTTTTTGTTAATTTGAATGATTTATGACTTAATAATACAAACGATATAATTTTGTGTTTGCTTGCTCGAGGCATGAATTTACTTTTGATAATAATCTTAAATTGCATTTTCTGCCTGTAATTATTATTGGTTTTGTAAAAAGACTTAATTTAATCGATAAATAACGTGCAGAGCACTATGGGTGCTAGTTATTTTCATGCTGTAACGTGGGGTCTATTTGAGGTGGACTTACAGGGAGAATTCCCATGGCGTTAATAGTCAGAGCAGGATAAGAATAAATTATGACCATATGATGAGACTGGCAGAAAAAAAATTGACAGACACCAGCATGTGTCACCCCGGCCTGTCACCCGATCCCTATTCCAATCGTAAGACTTGACGGCAATGGAAAGTGAGCTCCTCACTTTTCTTGCCTCATGGACCCCCCTAAGTTAGCTGTAAGTAAATATCATGCTTTTATTAGTGTGCTTGCTTCAGCAGGGGCAACTTTAATATTTCTCTTAGTTATTATTGCACTTGCTTCAAATAATAATAATAATAATAATAATAATTATAATAATAATAATAATAATAATAATAATGGTTGGTTTCACGTTCAAACTAGATCAAATAAGTACTGTATCAAACAAAAAACTCAAATATTAAGACCAAGCTGTCCATTATTTGACTTTACTGATCATTGATCAGTTTAATATTGTAGCATCTTAAATGCCCATTGTTTAACAAAATATCCAAATTAAATACTGCGTACATTTTCATCTTCCTCCCCTCCCTTTTCTTCTCACTGTCCCTCTCTCTTCCTTTTTCTCAGGGCTCAGTCACAACGAGAGTCAGTCAGAAAGAAACGTCAAGGAGACCAAGTCCAAATGTAAGCGAATTGCGCGGCTTCTAACAGATGCACCCAACCCTCAAAATAAGGGAGCCTTGCTGTTTGAAAAACGCCGCCAGAGGGTCAAGAAGTATACACTTGTGAGTTACGGGACTGGTGAGAACAAGCTTGACAGCAAAGGCCAAATAGACGAGGAAACTGAAGTCCGATCAGCTGGTTATAACTTTATTGCAACAAGTGAATCTGAGTTAGAAGAGGAGTATTCTGTTTATCACCAGCAGCGAAATTTAAGTCTGAATTGGGAAAGTGTTGGAGAAATGGATGCACTACCAGAAACAAAAGGAAAGGGTGTCATGATGTTTGTCCAACGCCGCAAACGGATGGATGACATTGTGTCAGAGCATGAAGAACTGAGGAATAAAGGATTACCTGTGGAGACATTAACAGAACCCGAACGTACAGAAGCACAGAATATTTATGACACTGAGGAAATGTACGTGCATTCTGATCAGGCCAAATACATAGATGCAAATCTCAAGCAGCATGTAGAACACCAAGAAAGTCTTCAACAGATGAACCACCTGTCCAATGTGCCAAGACCCTTGGTGCCAAACAGAACTGCGAAGCCTTTCCTTGGATTGCACGTCAGCACAACTACTCCTGCCTTGCCTGGTGGCGTTGTTCCAGTGACAAAGAAGCATGAACCAAGATTTAGAGTACCTGTGCCTATTAACACTTACCCGCAAGTTTGGTCCCCAACTGGAGACATTATAGCCTCAAGAGATGAGCGAATATCTGTGCCAGCGATAAAGACGGGCATCCTACCAGAGTCTAAAAGGAAAGCCGCTAATAAACAGCAATCAAAGCTGGCACAAGGATCAGATCTTCACCTTCAAAACAAAGGGGAAAGGAGGTCTTATATTGAGACAGAGGAAGACTGTTTTAGTCTAGGTGCTGAAGCTTGTAACTTTATGCAACCCAGAACAACAAAACTCAAGAATCCTCCTCCAGTTGCACCTAAACCTACAATTAACCCATCCTGCCCACCTTGGATGGGAAGGAGCCCCTCTGGCGAGCCCTATATTCCACCAAGAAGTCCGGTTTCACAACCTTCTCACAGTTCTGTCGGGACTCATAGTCAGCATTACTTACAGCAGCAAGATTGGGCGCAGTCTCAACAGATGGGCAACCATTGGGCACCAAATCAAACTCAGGCAACACTTCAAACACCTGCCAAAGCCTGGGTTCCTGTCAACTCATCTTCTCAGCTTCATCTTCAGCCAACCACAAATAGCTGGAGTCAACAGCCGTCACAATCCCCTGTGAGTATGCAGGCCCGCAGTCCTACTTACAGCCCACATCACCCACCTTCACCCTCAAGGAATAAGTTAGACAGTGCTCCAAACTCCGTTGCCTCTTACCCACCACAAGCAGAGAAGTCATACACCTACGCGACAAAAGCATCACAGGCTTCTCTAGAGGGTCGAGTCTCAGGCAGAGGTATTAATCGGGCTGGTGATGGTCCAACCATGGCGGGAAAAGGTGCAGAATTATTTGCCAAAAGACAGTCCCGTATGGAGAAGTTTGTTGTTGATGCTGAAACGGTGCAAGCTAACAAAACAAGATCCCCCTCCCCAACCCTGTCACTCCCTAACTCCTATAGGTATTCTTCCATTGTTCGTGCCCCACCTCCTTTATCATATAATCCCCTTCTTGCTCCTTTCTACCCTCCATCAGCAGCCAAGCAAACCCCTTCCACAAGCCCCAAAATCAAGCCTAAGACCAAAGCGAAACCTAAAGCAGCCCCAAAGCACCTCAACCCCTTAGATATTATGAAACATCAGCCTTATCAGTTGGACGCGTCACTATTCAAGTATAATGCAGTCCCTGAGGCCGAAAGCCCCAGCCCCAAACCACCTCCAGCATCGAAGTTTGAGGTTATCAAAAACCTTAAACATAGATCTGACCCTTCTTATTCTCCTAATAATGCCTCTGAGCTTGTTGTTCAAAGCAAGGCAGAAGTCCCCGCTAAGTCTCCTGTATCGGTAAGTTCCCAAAAATTTTCTGTGCGCCAAAACACAAGATCAGCTAAGCCTCTTGCAACTGATAAGCACTTGGATGCAAAGCACGCTGTCACACCTGCAGCCCATCAAATAACCAACAAGCAAGCACCAAGCGCCCGACCTGCAAGCACATCCTCGCAGCATTCATCTATTGGTGACAGCATAGCTTCAGCTTTTTCTCCTGCATCTCTTATTGCTAGAGGCGCACGTCAAATGGCACCTCGCCCAAAGTTTTCTGCTAAGAAGCCAATGGTGACAGGCAAACAGTGGAAGCCTGTTGCTACGCTTCATTAGCTCTTGTACTGTATATGGTCATGCTTTGGTGTACTCACCACTGAGACGATAGAACACAATTACATCTGCAACTTGGTAGCATCTAAAATGTCTTATGAGACAGGTGGTAAAGAACATGTAGGTCACATCCAAAATATTTTACAGTATGCAGCTATTAGACTATATTTAGCTGGCAATGAAAGGAAAACATATTGAATGTACAGCAAAGTTAGCCTAAAATTGTAAATCAATAGAACATAAACAAAAATAAAAACAAAAATAAATAATTTAGCACATTATATACTCTTCCTCAAACTATCATCTTCCTCAAACATAGGAGGTGCATGTGTGTTTGAAAAAGGAAATGTGAGACTAAATAATGTTGAGTGGTTGTCAGGAAGTGCTATTACATGTGCAATAATGTGTGCAGAGAGCCTTGTTCAACTGAGGTCTCTAGTTTGAATTTTTTTTTGTTTTTCTTTCTTTAGTTGTTTTTCATATGTAAGAAATAATATTACATGCCTGACAATGCATTTTTATCTAGTAGTAGTCATCACTGACACCAAAAACTACATACAACAAAAATAATACCTTTATTTATTAAATTTAGGTTATTTTCATATTTCTGCCATCTGAGATAACAGTAACTCAATTTTACAATTATAATTATTGAATATCTTCAATCATTTAGCCAGTCTGGGGAGAAACTGTCTATACACTTTATTTGGATGCATACATTTGCAATTCCTTCAGTCTCATTCCAAACTTTAATGGCAGCACGACTGCTTAACACACTAATTTTAGTTGTGATTATTAACCCTGATGACTTTATATGTTTTTTTATGTGGATATATTTTCTGCAGTTGTCCGTTATGGTCAGTAAAGTCATCAGGCATTCTGTATCCTTATCCTTGATGTAAAACATGAGTTATCACAGAGATTTGACTATTTATTTACAATGCCAGCAACTCAAAATGAAAAAAGAAACAAATGTCTTGTTTGGGTTTATGTCTCTGTCTTTCAAACATATCACTGTTTATTGCACTTCTTGTTCTCAGCACAATCATGCTATTAAATTTCTCTTTCCCTCTACTTGTGTACTTCCTGTGTGTGTGTCATGAGCTTCTATTCTCTTTTCCTGAACTACTGTGTCACTACTTTTTCTAAGTCCCCCATATTTTCTCCTTTATCTCTATCACTGCCTCACACTTTTGCACAGAATGTATTCATATTGACTGCACCTTCAGCAATATCAGTTTTCTAAGATCCACTACTTTATTGGCTAATTTTTCAATTTATTGCTTATATTAATATAAAATTGGAAATTGCTGACGCTTAACACGTCATTGACATGTACTCTTTTTTTTAACAGCATTTCCATAATTTTACTTTTAACTCTGAATGTGAAAAGTTTGGAACTATGATCTCGGCCCCCAAAAACATTTTCGGCACACTTTTGTAGGACGTTGCTGACAGTCTATTGAAGAGAACTCCACCCTAAAGCAGGATTTACATTTTGCTATTCTAATGATCTTTTTGCCAGCAAGTATCTACAATCACAGAAAAGTATGTTGTTAAATATTCATAGAAGTATTGGTTTTTTTAAAAGTAGATTTAAAGGCCTGATTCTGCTTAAGTTTGAGTATATACACATAGAAAACACTCCCCCCACACACCAAGATGTCATACAGCACAACAGCCATGTTGTTGTCATTTACAACAATTAAAACTGATTTCTTAGTGGAGAAGGATCTGTCAAACACACCCATTTTATCTCTGACAACTAACACTAACTAAATTTGCTAATGTTATGCTACTCATGTTCATACTAGAAGGCCCAAAAGAAATATTACGTTAGATTACAGCAATTCAGTGGTTAACTGTCCTTGAGTTCTGTTGAGATGGGCTTATGCTTTGAGACACGTCACATGGGCAGTTAGTTGTTTAGCTGATTTAAACCAAAACAAACAATCAACACCAACAGGACTGCAGCTATTTTCTGTGGCGATATAGTTAATAAATATGAACATACCTTAGCTGTTAAAGGCTGCTACTGTAGGTAGATGAGCAACAAGGAGGTCAAACTAACGCATCCGAACTGCACAAAAGAAAGCTTTTGTTTAGTTGTCAAGTTACCCTGAATATTGATCATTCAAACAGTAGTGTTCAAGATTTGAGGAAGAATAGGTTGTGGTCAGAAGCATAATGAAACTGACATGTGAATTGTATTTTAGAGTGGATTTCCCCTTAAAGCAGATGAAACAAAAACAAGTGGGCACAGATATAGTTCCAAGCTAAGTTTGATCATCTTTAAAATCTTTGATGTAGTAACTTTGCCACTGTACTTATCTTAAGTGTATTAAACCAACACCAGGTAAGTTCTCAAATTCTCATCTTCATTTATTTTCAACATTTGTTAGTCTCTCAAATGTTGTTTTAAGACCTTTACACGGATGTTACTCATACATTTATATCACTCAAACTATTTTATGGAATTTAAAGGAGAACTCAATCCTAGTTAGTCTAGTAACTAGACAATGACTTGTGAAAGTGTTTGCACTGTTGGATCCAGGCTTTTCACAAGTTAGTGTCAGGTTGATGTAGCCAAAATCAACAGTTTCAACATTCCAATTATTCAGAATTGAAAGAAATAGAAAAGGTTCTTAAGATGCAAAAATTACCAATCCTGGTCACAACTATACTATTCACAACCATTTTTAGCAACATTATCATTCATTTGTTTGCATCCCTAACGTTAGACGTTACGTTAGAACACTAACTTTTAGTCATTTAATTTAAAATAAAACGTGAATAAAATTTAAATAAGCATTAATAGTGTCCAGGCTTTCATGTAGCCAGAGGGTGGCAGCAAAGTCTGTAACACTGCTGTCACACCAGTGAAGTAATATGTGCTTTTCTTTCAGGGATTTGGTAGAAGCCGCTCCCTGAGTCTGCCCAAGCGACTGAATTCGATGCCTTCTCCCAGAGTTGTGTCACCTGCGAGCACACTTGGAATCCAGTTGTCATTTTTACCCGCACAGAGGCAAACATCCTTTCAAGAAAAGGTCTACAAGCCACTGTCACCATGGGATGCAGCATCCAGAAGCCCCATTGGTTCAGTGGATGATGCCTTTGTGTTTCAGAGCCTCCCTTCATCTGTTGCCTCTAATGTCAAAGCCATAGCTCACCGCAGATCTCTGCCAGAGCCTCCAGATGAATGGAAGCGCAGGGTGTCTCTTGATCCTGCAGCTGTCAGTATGGGTCGTTATCATGCGGCCCCAGCTTTTCAGGCACCGTTCATGAGCAGGACATTTTCACCTGAGAAACCAGCCTTCTATGGGCCTCCCTTCAGACCTGCCCAGCCTCTGGGGCCTGACAGCAGGGCCAGTATTGGATACATGGGACATGGCTCCAGTCCAACAAAGTACTCTCCCTTGCATAGTGCAGTCCAGAGAAGTTAATACCACTAAGATGAGGTCAGACATACATCAGATAAAGATAAATCTACTTTTATATTAACATACATGACATATGGTGTAAAGCATATTGAACATGGAAGACAAAAATGTTAATTTGGCCCAAAGAGATGGAAAATGTTCGCTCTACTGTAATGAACAATGAAGTTGTTGTTGACATGAGTTGGTTCAAACTTTTCCAATAGGTCTGAGACTCATGAGAGGCATACTTTTGACAATTTAGTATGTTTGTTTTAAATTGTGGATGGGAGTGAGAGAAGTCACTAACTTCATGGTACGAGTGGTCACTTGGTTTGAAAAGCACAACGACTCACTATTGTGTTGATGATAAGATATTACCTTGCTAAGCATTGATGGGAGATTTTGCAATTGTGTCTAAGATTCAAAATCATTATGTTTTATTAGTTTTTTTACAGGCTGATTTAGAACAGAAGTGGACCACTACAGTTAAGAAAGGTTTTAGCAACGTGTTATGAGAGCTAAAGTGAACATGCAGTAGATGAAAGAAATGTTTGGTACATTGCTTTTTTATAAATGTAGAGTGGTTTTGCTCATTTTGACATTGTTGGTTATAAATATTTAGTGGCAATTTAAGAATTGTATGTATGAATATTCAGTCATGTATCTTTACTTTAGCTTTAAACTCACTGTGACTTTGTGATCACTTCTGCACATCTGCATATTTCATACAGCGATAAGTTACCATTACAGATGTTACTCATATTGTTTTAATCTGTCTTTTCTCTCACAACTATTGCAGTGGCGGTGATACGTATATTAAAAGAGTAAACATTTCTAGTAATCTGCAGCACTTTCTAGTTACTGCTTAGTTGCATACAGACTATCTTCTGTCTGTTCTAAGGAAGCTACAGTGCATTTTTAGGAAAGTGTTGCATCTTAATGTTGACCTTATTTGAACTGATAACCTTCACGTGATATTTCAAAATTGATTTAAGAGGAATAAATGTTGCATGCATACATTCATGACGTACCCCACCTTTGATCATACACTGTGTGGTGTTAACGTGTAAACAGAACCACAGATTCTACCATTGAGCATCAGAGTTTCAATATGACTGATGGAGTAAGGTTTCTTGAATAATTTGTGGTGGGCTTTTACCCTGTGTTTGATGATTTTCTTGAATAAAACGTTATGTTTTTGCACCTTTTAAACACACACTGAAAAATTAAAAGACATAAAAATGCTTTCAGTCTTTAAAGTGTTTTTTTTAATTCAACGACATCATGCTGTAATTCAAAAAGTATGCATGGTTTAATCATTCTCTGAATGTTTTACATTTCTCCTTTTATTCAAATGATGTATATTAATGTTATAAATGAACACATGCAGTCAATACTGGTTCAAAAGAATTGACAGCAACTTCCATAACAAAGATTGTGTCAGGACTCTCTTCAATCATGTACCAACAGTATATTTTACAGTAAATCTTCAGTATGTTTGAAGTATGACAACAGCTTTAGCTTACTGGGTAATGACTTTGATGCTGCTTTATAAAAATCCTTTTGGCTGACCACTATCTAGGGATGACAAAATGACAATTTTAAACAATAATGAACTCCCTAACTTGAAGGTAACAGTGCCTCGGAGATTACATCCGCCCACGGAGACATGCTGACTTTGAAGATTCAACACAAGGAAATAAATATGTCTCTGGAGGGGAGTCCTCGCCTCAAAGAACATCAGTGGGCATGTGTGTGTGTGTGTCCATCCTCTCCTCTCTCTCTCTCACTCTCTCTTGTGGCTATCCTTGCCCCATGGTGTTTGAGATTGGTTTTGAGTGTTTGGCAGGTTAAATTTAGCCTATTGATGTAAGCTGCATTCCATTCACAACAGACACAGAGACACACTCACAGTTTGGCTTTAGTGTCCAGGAGTGTGAAGATCAGGGAAGATCAAACTACCTACTGTAGGTTGACCCCTGAGCCTCCGCGTCTCCCCTTCAAGGATACAGGTCGCACAATAGGGATACCATCACAGGTACGGACAAAGCGTCATCAGGGTGTACTTTGTGAATTTGTGGTTTATTTAAATTATATTGAAGTTACGTTAGAACATTCGAGAAAGTCACTGTATTGTGATAACATAAATTTGGCTTGGATTTCCTATGAATTATAGGAGTCACTTTCTTATGACTTTATGGAAACGCAACATTTGACAGATAATGAGTTAATCAGATACATTTTCTATCTTTAGAATTATATTGCTTTGCTTTCTCTTTAGTTTGCATGGAAATATTTAAAAATGTGTCACAAATATAATAGCTGCAAAGTCAGCAAATGCGCACAATTGAGTTATTGAACTGTTGTACCATGTTGCATCGTCTCCTGCATTTGACAACAGAGCAAAGTAAAAAATATGCGATTGCACCGGCCACTGCAAAAATAGGAAAGTTATTTTGGATATTATGTTTGATGTGTTATGTCCAGCTACGTAACACGCACACGCTTAGGACACAATAGTCACCCTTGACCTTTACACAGGTGATTTATCTTGTGACAGCATTAAAGGGAGATACCACTAATATTTGCTCACATACTCAAATGTTGGTCCGGTGACAAGGCCAGATTTGAGAATTACGTGTGGTACCGATGCAAGTACAATGGGGCTTTAGGGTTATGCAACACATTATAATCTATTAAATGTAACCTCTACAGAGAGATTTATTCAACAGGGTGCCTTCCAAATCATCTTCAAATTCCAATAGATGCTGACAGCAAGACATACTTTATAGACTCAAACAACTATGTACATTGTGCTAGTATATTATGTTACAGAAAAGAATAGGGCAATTTCTCTGTGTATACCAAGTTTTATTCCGTCCTTCTCACCTTCTCAATATTGTCTGTTTAATATTGATGATAATACATCACTGATTGAAGTTTTTGTCCCCTGACAACTTGATGACGTTATACTTTCACACCAGACAGCCAACTCTGTGTTTAGCTGTAACCTGTCAATGTATGGGCTAGCACTGTATTGATGTTCTATTGGGTCATAGTATTCAGGTTAAAACTACTTATTTATGACTTTGACAGAACAACTAGGCTACATCATGTCTCCTGTATGTGTTTCCAGAAGCGTGTGTTTCCAACCTTGCCAAAGCCACAATGTCACAATTCTGTACAATGCCTACTGGAGAGAGGAAGAAGCGTGCAGCAGCTATTTGCCGAGAGGTCCATGGGACCAATGGTATGATGTTAGAGCAGAAAAGCACTGCTGCAAGAGAATATATCCATTGCGACCTGGGTTCAAAATGTCAGGGTTACACTCCGGCACTTGCCATAAATAAGCTAATGGGCTGATTTACTACCTATGGAGACTAATCCTTTGTCGTCCTTTTCAAAAGTCTATTTCTGGAGAGGGGAGGGAAGTTGTGAGGGCCAACTGCGTGTAGCTGTTGGATAACGTGAAGGTTTATGACAGCTGGGGTACATTCCGTCTGTAGTGGTGGATGAGGAAGCATCATGTCTATCCAAAACTAATTCTCAAGTACAATGATAACTCATTTTCCATGACAGGGCTTACAAAATGGAACATTAGAATTTTGTGACACCTTTGATGTCATTTATGGACCCCCTTTAAACTTATTCATCAGAGTATATTTTTATAGTGTGTATTTATATTGTGAATCCAGCACTTTCCAGCCCTAAAACCAGGGCTGGATTAATGACGACTTTTTTATAAGACGGCCTATAAATGAGGTTAAAAGGCCATGTTAAGGCGCTGACCTTTACGGTCTATATTGGGCTTTTGTAGTGTGTGTTGCCAAACAAATGTGCAATTAATCAAATGATCATGATTGCCACACACTATAAACTTTGGGACCACCGAGACAGTTTCCTACTTTTGCCCGTTGTTGGCAACCCAATAACATGGTTATCCTTTTTTAGAAAAAATACCTTGACTGATTGATACATGTGGGCATAAGTACAGTACATGTTTCAGTTTTTGAAAATATTGTTAGCTTACCATTATGTAATATGCAACAATTAATACACTGATTGATTGATTGTCTACTAAAGCTGCATGTCATACATATTGTTTTCTTCTTCTTTATCTTCATCTTTATATGTTTTTTTCTCAACAGGGGACGTAATGGATCTCGGAAAGAAGCTCAGCACTCCTAAAGACATTATGTTGGAGGAGTTATCATTGCTTTCCAACAGAGGTTCCCGGCTTTTCAAAATGCGCCAGAGGAGATCTGAAAAATATACATTTGAAAGTATCCAAAATGAGGCAAACGCACAGCTGAATGTAAGTCAAATTGTACGTGTTATTCAGTCACTTACTTTTACTCCACTACATTTCCTAAATAAAATGTATACTTTTACTCCACCACATTTCCCCTAAGCATCTTAGTTACTCGTTACTACAAAATAAAATCAGAAGAAATTTGTTACACCGGAAAAAAGCAGGTTTGGCGAATCATTGCTAAACTAAAGAAGAAGAGGAGGAAGCATAATGACTGATAGTGTCATGGAAGCACCTGGTGCAGGCTCTGCCGCCATGGTAACAGACAATGACCACCTCGACGACAGGGGTGATGAAGATCACGTTACACACCTTTGGCCATAAAGTTCATAATCAAAGTTCATTTTACTTTTACTTCTAATACTTAAGTACATTTAATATCAGAAAATTACTTTTGATACTTAAGTACAGTAAATAACAGATAGACTTTTACTCAAGTAATATTCTAAAAGGAGACTTTAACTTCTACCAAAGTCATTTTCTGGTTAAATACTAGTAGTATTGCTTTCAAGTACTTTATACAAGACTGGTCACTTCATAGGTTTGAATGACTGGATTTAATGAACGCTTCCATTCTGTCTTCTTGTCACTAGTTCTAACATTAGTGCTGTCTACATGAAAACTTGTAAAATTGTCTGCGTATTACTCATTAAGTAAATTTATCACGAAATATGCTCTCTCGAAAAAGTGTTACACAACACATGGATGATTACAGAGACTTGTGCCTTGTGCCTTTTACTGTACATTGTTCAGCCAAATCTTGTGAGAGGCTGTTCAGGTACTTTGTTGGAGGAGGAGGAGCTGTTCCCCTCTTTATCAGTGCCTGTTTTTCCTTTATCTGTGTGTGTGTGCACGCAATGTAGTTGTGAGTGTGTGTGCGTCTGTATCTGAGTGCATGGAAGACAAGAGCAGCTATACATGTGCCAGCTTTACGCTTTGTTACTCATTTGATAACCAAAACTCAATACATGTACTGTACTCTATTCTGTATTGCAGAATGATATTTTATCTAAGAATACACACACTGTGGAAATTAAAGTGGATGCACCAGCTGATGGAAATACTTCTAATCCAGAAATCACTGTTTCAGGTAATTATGCTGTTCAGCTAGTGAGGCTGTCATCAGTCATAATCATGAGTACAAATAAATGTGCTAACATTAGCACTGTGAAGATTTGGTTATTGAAAATTATTCCTACTGTATATTTTCCACTGACAAACTGTTAAGCTGTTGTGCTGCACAGTCAAATAACTGACTGATTATGTAATGCTGTCATAATAATGACAACTGGTATCATGCAGTCATAACAGCTGGTCTTGTTTAATGGCAACTAAGTTGAGTAGTTTGACACCATGTACAGTATGTTACTATGATTCATTATACAACCTGAACAGCTTTTTTTTTTTTTTTTTAAATATAATTTGATTATATTATATTTTAATAAGCCAACAGAGTCCTGTACTTATTCTTAAATGCTCCAGTAGGGTGTCATCCCATGTCGACACATTATATGATGAGTGCACACTTCTGCTATGTGCTATTTTAGGGCCTCAGATCTCAATGACAGACAACTCAGTCTGCCTGTGTGAGTGCAAAAGCAAAGTCTCTATTCATAATCCTATCCACTCTAAAACGTTAGCCTCCTCCTCTCCCCACCCCCACAAAAACCCGTAAACTGCAAACCAAACTGTCAGATCATTCTGTTACAATGTTGGGACAATCCTTCACAATATGATCTCATTGGTGTTCTCTGTTTTTGTTTGCTCCTCGACAGACACAACTGCAGAGAACGCCACAGCTATGCCCAAGTCCTACCACTCCCCGTGGGATCAGGCAATCCTCAGTGACCCCGACCTTGCAGAAACTCTCAAACTGACAATGTCAGCACCAGACCCACAACCAGACCTTCCTGAGTACAAAAGCTTTAACCGGTGAGAAAACTACGAGCACATTTTAGTGAATTAGTACTGAACACTATAACGAGGAACCATTCACACTTGATGTCAATTTCAGGGTTGCCACTCCTTTTGGTGGCTTTGACAAAGCTCCCAGAGGAATCACATTCAAGCTCCCCGAGGTGGACCTGAACCCGCCCATGTACCCAGAGCTGCAGGAGCCGGGGATAAAGCGACCCACTTTCAACAGGACGGCCCAGGGGTGGATATCTGAGGGCACCCATCTTATCCTACCCACTGTTACCCTGGAGCCCAACAAAATTCCAGAGTCTGATGACCTGTAGGTGGTCTTACTGTATATTATCTGGCAACATAATGTTGGCTGTAGTATTTTGGCCCGTCTGTGATGACAGCAAAACAGTTGTTTAGTAGCGCAGTCACAATTCCTTACCAATTTTTGGATTCTCCCCCCCATTTAATGGACAGAAAATGTCGACTAGTTTGTTTGGTTTAAACCTAAACTGTATTCAAAGAAAACCATGTAAATAGCGAAATGAATGTGCTATACATAACTCAAGAAGTAAGAGTTTCCACTAATACTGAAAGCAAAACTGTAAATTTTATAAATGTTCAGATGAATTGATGAATATGTAATGTAAATAAAGAATGCTTAAAACTTATTTATTAATGGAACACAACTGGAACAAATAAAGGTATGATGTGCATTGCTATTGATTTATCATCATATATAAAGATCCAATCTAAATAACTCTAAACATCACAGAGCAAGCAAATGTTGAATATGCAGTACAAATGTAAATCGATCAAGCTATTATTTAAATTAATCTAAAAATCGTTTATGGATTTGAAGAAATAAAACAGAGAGAGCTCTCTTTTAGAACTGATTTATTGTTGACTGCTGAAGAAGAAATTATTTTGCATTGCAACTAGGAAACATTTTATCTTGAGGGACTATCAGAGGTCACATCAATCTGGGAGGAAGACTGAGAAACCTGGACTTTGACCTGAGATCACATGGAGCTGATCAATGAAAAACACAGCATAATCATGGACTCGAAAATTTTGCATTTCATAACTGTACAAGCAATAATCACACCCCCCACAGATCAATACAAAATCGATATAGACAGTGAGTGGAATAACACTAAAGAGAAAATGTAAATGATTGTTCTGTATTGTTTCTTGTCACAGATGCACTAAAACATGTAACTTTACAGCAACACAACCTGCAAAATACACTGAATGTATGAGTGCAAAATACAGTGAATGTACGAGCACATTGGTGATGGCGCAGTGGATATGACACATACCTTTGGAGTGGGAGATCTGGGTTCAATTCCCACTGAGATACATCAACCAATGTGTCCCTGAGCAAGACACTTAACCCGTAGTTGCTCCAGAGGTGTGCAACCTCTGCTATATATAGCAATTGTAAGTCGCTTTGGATAAAAGCGTCAGCTAAATGACATGTCATGTCATACTGTGTATGAGTTCAAAATACACTGAATGTCTGTGAGTGACATTTTGGTGTTAAGCTCACTGTGATTCTGAAGAATTGAACATTCTGCTGCATGATTTTACTTTTACAGTTTAAGTGTATTTGTGTTCTCGTACATACTGCATATTGTATGTTTAATAACTAACTTAATGGAGGAGATGTAGGAGAGAAAACTCTGGCAGAATTGAATTCAAGATCAGTGGGAACTCATGAGCAAACTTACTAACTGCATGACTATCATTTCTCCAAAACCTCACTCCAAAGTCCAAAATTTAATAAATAAAAATTTAAATTTCCATTCATACTGAATGGTTTGTGAGTCAGATGTGCAAAAGGGATTTGACTTTTTCAGCTGTTTCATTTCTGTCATGATAAGAAATGTCCATTTGTATAATTTTAAATGAATTAATACAGTAGCTGTGCATTTTTTAAATGTTTCTCACCCACTCCCAAAAAGAATGACCTACTAAATAGTTTGAGACCTGTGAGAAAGTCCAGGAGGTTGACAAGGTTTTACCATAACTTGTATCACAGCAATACATATAGCAGGTTAATTTTCATGGTAGAGTATGTGTATAGCGACCAGTATATCTAACACAGACCTCAACGTGTAAATCCTGTTTTATACAGAAGGTGTACTGTCAATTGGAGGCAGTTTTTCTGTGATAAAAGTCTAAATATATGATAATAATAGAACTAACTGAACTGAAATTACAAAAAAAAGTAGTAAATAAAGTCTATCTGTCCATGTAGCCACTGATTTATAGTTGCTGGGAGTCTATTAAAGTCACTTTTGGCTGAACTACTATATTCTGGAAACTGAAAAAAAGAACAAAACAGATACAAAAAAACTGACTCCAAAAATAAACTAAAGAACAGTAGAGTTTGACAGCTCATCTGAACAGAGCTCAGCTGTGAAACATTCAGAGGGTGAAATATGAAGCTTAAAATAAATAATACCAGAAACACTGCATCTGTCTCAAGGGAGGCTCCAGTGCTATTGCTGGAGCCAAGATATGATCAGAGAAAATCTATATACAGTTAGACTGTACCATCCCATAGACTGCACATGGTCCACACTTTCCCTGTATCGCTTCAGTATATAGCGCTGAATATATCAGGACCTGTATTAAAATCTAATCTAAAGCCTTATTAGAACTTCCTACAGTCACAGTGTATCGCTGAAATAGAAGATGTGCCTGTTTAATAATCACAAACAGATTTCATTCTTGGACTCAACATCTGTGAGAACTTCTCAGTGTAACAACTCATAAAATAATGATTTACGCTATTTTTCACAGACTGGCCCATATGCTATAGACTCTCTCTCGCGCTCACACACACACACACACACACACACACACACACACACACACACTATGCAAACTGTATTTAAAGGAAGTAAGAAAAGCAGCAGGTGATGAACACTTGGCATGTGGCATGAGGATGGTAAACACTGTGTTAGTGTCACTGCGTCATCAGATCACTAATTTTTTGGACTTACTTGTTTTTTGGTGTGCTGTATAATAAATCTATGTGCCCAAACATCATTTTGGACGGACCCACTTCAATTTAAGTGTAAAAAACAGATACTCCAGTCACTGCGTGTCATTTTTGCTGACTGTGGCTTGAATGCACATCAGTTGTATACTGTATACATTCCAAGATTTTTAATTTCCATGTTTACTGCAGAGTCACAGAGACAGAAAGGGTAGAATTAAAATATTTATATTGTTATAATAAAAGATAAGGCTTGTCATTATGCGTTATTTGCACCAGTGTAACAATGATAACAAAGAGGATGAAAGCAGGATAACTTCTGCTTGTTATGGCAATTTTGGCATATTTACACATTTCAGTATTTCACTTAAAATCAAAATGTAAAGCCATATTCCGTTCTGTTGTTTGAAATTTAAGTATAAGAGCATTAAAAAAAAGCACACACAGTCAGGGTTTAGTCCCCATAGTGCTGCATGGTTATGAAACCAGTGCAGTCATGTGATGTCTTCTCTCATCATCATCATCACGACAAGTTGGAAGTCTGACCTTCCGCCAGCACACAGTTTGCCATGCAGGGATTGGAGAATGCAATACAGCAGCAGTGCACTGGAGGCCACACTAGGGGCGGAGTTTGACCTCTCAAGTCTCAAAACATCACTAATCCGCGTCGGACATTCTGGCACAGGCAATCACTGGCCCCGTTTGTACAGAAAAACAGGGACGATTTCCCGGGTCTGTGTGGCTCTGGCTGCCGCGTGTGTGTCGGAGGGATTGGCAATGCTGCACTATGACAGATAGTGCGCTACATGCGTCTGGACATATCTGCAGTGTTTTCTAGCCGGTGTTGTTTGGAGGATTCGGGGAGAAGTGCTGGGATTTGCGCGTTGACAGCTGGACCGCCCTGCGCCTTCACTGGAGGCAATCAAGTATCCGCTTCCCTTTAAGGTGAGTCGGCAGAGCACTTGTTTTGGCAATGCCTGAATGCAAGTTGCGGCATATTTGTGCTACTGTCGCTGACCGGGCGCTGTTCTCATATATATACAGTTCATCGTAAGGCTGGTGCAACGCTGGCAGCATGTCTGCTGCTGTAAGAGCGCGCTCATCGAAGCTTTAGGGTTTGTTTTTGTTTTTATAGCAGGAAAGCTCAGAATGGTCATTGAAACCCGGTTAGGTAAAGGATTTATGTCATCTTTATGAACCGTACTGCAAAGATGGGCGCGTGTGTCAGACCATACAGGCCTATACGGTCATCACATGTTGTCAGAGAGGCTGGTGCACGAACACACGTGGGCACTGGCACCAAATGTCGGCTTTAAAGATGAATTTACATGATGTTAAAACGTTGTAATAATTATAAGGTCATTTTGTGACCCCAAAATGACTTAGGCCTGTACTGTAATCAGTCTTTTAAAAAAAAATTATTATATTTTATTATATAATTATAGGTTACAAATAAGCCTATAACAAAATAAAAAAGTTTGACATCCCGTTGAAAAATCACAATTGTGTGTCTTACTCGTCTAATCGTCATTGGAAATACAGATTTACTCCCCCGTAAACATTACAAATGTAAACAAGCCAGAGGTGTGGGACCTTGTTGCTCACAGTTATAACAGGTTTCACAATATTTTAGCTTAAAGTTTCATATAATTAAGTTTTCAAATAAGACAATGGGTTTTATGTTGATTATTAGCTCCCTAATGCAGCTATTTATTGTGATGGCACATTATCTTATCCATAAGTGTTACAGAGCAAAGCCAAACTGTACACTATCCTAGGAAATTAGAATTTAAGCAATACAGCATCATTTTAGATTATATTTGAATATATATATAGGCTATATGATAGATAGAAGATAAAATGCACATGATTGCATAAAATAAAGTAATTTTGTCCCTTGCATTATTATTATACTTCTCTATTTTTAAATGCTGTGTATCAATGATGAAGCAATGGGACGGTCAAGTACAAATACTGTACAGTAAAAACAGACCTAAATGCATGTGAACATCTATAATTCTTATTAGTTTAATTAGAATGCAGTCATGGACCAAAGGTTAATCGGGTTGTCTTATAAGCACGTGTAAAAGTATGAATAACAGTTAAAATGTTGCCATGTTGTTGCATCAGCCGGTGTGGTGGTCACAATGCAGATTGTGAAGGCTGCCGGTCATAGAGGTGGTACACAACTCAAAGTTCAGTTCCTAATATATTTTTAAATAAGTAAAGAGATACAATAGTATTTACATTCCATGGTGTTGTTGGAATAAACTTAATGTTTATTTGCTATATTCAGCAGGCCGTGCACTGGACTTGTTTATGTTAGGCTGCAGGAAACAATTACTGCACCACTTTCAACAGTGGCAATTGTGCTCTTCTGCTTCGCTTGCTGCACTGTGGACTCAACCGTGTAAGCATGTTTCTGGTTTACCTCTTCCTTCCCACCTGTCCTCAGATATTGTCCAGTTGCTCTTCAATGTCCAGTATGAGGCTGCCCTGTGGCTGATCCTGACGATGCTTTCAACTAACCGCTCCGGAGGTGCGTGGGGATGAAATGGATGGAGCCCCTGGCCAGACCAGCGCACCAGCTCCCACCTCCCAGCATGTCCAGCAAGTGTCCCCCCAACTCTGGAGAAGGTAGATGACATGATTCATCTGGCAACCAACCAAATCAGTCATTTGGATTAGTGATGCAATAAAAACTGTGTCAAAGATAAACCAAATCTGTATCCAGGGTTGCTTATTATGCCTCCATAGTGCCATGCAATGATAATCACATTTTAAATCATTACTGTTATAGACATTAATGGGGAAATGCACTGAAGGATTTAATGTGTTTAGAATGTTTTGAGTGGGTAAACTCCACAACCCATAACATATTGTGATATATGATATAATGAGTTTGCAAAGACACAGACAAGCACCCTCTTAGTGAAACACCACACATAAGATACAGTACATGTTAGATTGTTTTTAATCAGTTGCAGGCTCTAACTCCATGGCATGGGTGAAGATGTTTAAAAAACC
The DNA here is from genome assembly GCF_008315115.2 of Sander lucioperca. NCBI lineage: Eukaryota > Metazoa > Chordata > Actinopteri > Perciformes > Percidae > Sander > Sander lucioperca. The sequence continues at coordinate 30,671,859 of NC_050176.1, forward strand.
TGGAGGAGGCCTGAAGAAATCCTACCAGCCTGGGAGCATGATGTCTCTCGCGCTCACCAAAGGCCTGCTGAATGAGCCCGGGCAAAATAGCTGCTTCCTAAACAGTGCTGTTCAGGTGACGAGCCATTTTCTATCAGCTCCAAATTGCTGAAAAAGAAATACTTCAATTAAATTACTTCACTCCACTGAAATAATGACAAAACGGTCACAGTGCTCAAACAAAGAAAACAACAAATTCTCCTTCAAACATTTCTGCACTCTCCTCTTGCAAACTTAGTTTTAAAACACTACAATGTATAGCCGAATACAGCGATGTGTGACCACTAGAGAGCAGAAGTAGACCCTAAAACAAACTCCGCAAGCTTCTGCAATCTCATTCTTTTGACAAACATTTTAGGAAACATTATCCTCACTTTACTTCAGAACAAACAGCAATATGGGTAGAATCCTTTTTTACCACCGGCCAACATTCACATATGTATTTTTTTTTTAATAGTTTGGTCTGTCAACTAATGAATAAAATATCTGCCTATATGTTCTTAGCTGAATTTTCTTTTTTTCACTATTTTACTGGCACTGTCTCATTGACGTGTGTGAGCTGGACATGTTTTCTTTATGCGTGGTTGGTGGACCAGCAAACCAAAATAATGAGCTGAAAATGACTAAAAGCTAATGAGTTGAGTGTTAACTTTCAGTGGGTTTGGCAGTATGAGCAACTCTTTTGTATTACACCAAGGCATTTAATTCAATGGTAATATCAAAAAAATATTCTTTCTCTTCAATTTGAGCTTCTGAAATCTTTGAAATGGGTTTCTGTGCATGTCAGTATTTTGATGTTTTTTTCTGTTGTTAAACTTTAAAGGTGCTTTGGCAGCTGGACATCTTCAGGAGAAGTTTGAGACAGCTCTCAGGTCACTTCTGTCTCGGCGAGGCCTGCATCTTCTGTGCTTTAAAGGTTTCTGTGTTTCTGCACTTTGAGCTAAATCCGGCATTTTTTGTAGTATTGTTAAATATTTCTATTTCATTAGTCATCATTTCTATGATGGCGTTTTAGGGCCATTGTAGGTTTAAAAAAATAAATAAAAAAATGACGGCGCCGGGGGAGGGGGGTAATATTCTGTGAAAAAAAGTTGTAAATTTACAAGAAAAAAAACTTGGATATTCTCTGAGATTATGAAGTCATACATTTAGTTCTCCAAATGCTGTTCATTTTCAGACAGTAACTAATCATTGTTTTTCTTTTTCAGAGCATCTTCAGCCAGTTTCAGCAGAGCAGAGAACGTGTGCTCCCCTCCGATAGCCTGCGTAACGCCCTCGCTGAAACTTTTAAGGATGAGCAACGCTTCCAACTTGGCTTGATGGATGATGCTGCTGAGTGCTTTGTACGTTGACACTGTGCCTTTGGCTTTTAATCAAAGTAACATCCAGTGGAAGACATTTCCACAGTAATTGCATACTAAATAATGTTATGGTACTTCCTTCTCTGTGACACTGAAGGTAAAAAGAAGCAGAGGCCACTGACAAAATGCCTAGGCCCTGTGTAATCACCGGTTATATCTACCGTATGTAAATGATGCATTTTGGCCTCTTGCTTTTAAGCATATTTAATCCCTGTTAGGATTGTATATTAGATTTAGTTGATTATATCCGCCCTTTGACTAAGTTTTGTTTGTTTGATCTTTGTGTAGTGCCTAGATCATCTGAAATCCACTTATTCGTATAGTTGTTCATGTTGTGTATATTCAACTCATGGGTAAAAAAGTAGTTCAGTCTGACTTCACTGACACTGTGCAATAGTACTGCTGTGTAGCATGTGTGTGTTTGCATTGACTCAATATTTGGACTGTCTGCTCTTATTTCTTATATATTAGGAGAACATCCTGGAGCGAATTCATTTACACATCGTTTCAGACACTGCGACTGATGCTTGTTCATCTAAATCCTGCATCACCCATCAGAAGTTTGCAATGATGCTTTATGAGCAGGTAGCTAAGTTTTTTTATACTGTTTGTCATTTTATCTGCTAAGAAAACAACAATAATAATATGTTTATTGATTTGAAGTACATGTGGACAATTAAAGTAGAATATTAATAATAAAAATATGAAATAAAGAAAGACTTCCACAGCTGTTGTAACTGTAACCCCCCCCCCAACCCCCCCAAAAAATAAACATGAAATGTAATCGGTAAAATAACGTACAGTTTTTCTTTTGCAGTTTGTGTGTCGCTGCTGTGGTGCATCTTCAGACCCACACCCATTCACAGAATTTGTACATTATGTCTCAACAACTGCTTTATGGTGAGTGCTTGATTTACTGCCATGGCTCAAAAAATGGGATACAAAAATCAGGCCAGAGTGCTAATCCCGATTTAAGTGTCAAAGTATTAAATAATGTTACTAGAAAATTATTTGATTGCAAGTTTAAGCATCTTAAATCAATTTTCTTCCTCTCCTTGAGCAGTCACACCTAAACACCCAGTGTTGATTAATATCACCAGATCTACCCTTTAATTTCCCCAAGGGCTGACCTTGGCAAATTATTGTTTTTTTTTCCTCATAATTTTAAGTTTAAATACGAAGCTTCTTTTCTCTTTTGTGCAACAAGTGCACAATTCTTCTTCAAACTACTTTCTGCAAGCGAAGAGTATAGTATACATTTATGTTATTATTGAGGTTATAGTTTGCAGTGGTGTCTAATTGACTGCATTATATTGGGGTTAGATTTTCTAATGTTTCTAATGTTTTGCCTTGTTTACAAAAAAGGGGGAGGAATACTAGAAACACATTTCAATATAATGCTGTCCAGTTCAACACTGCCACTAATTATGACATCGGTAATTTACACCTCTGTGACAGCGTCAACAAAAACTTATAATTATAATTATAACTAGAACTGCAAGCAGTTATGACGGGGCCCAAGCCACCCACGCCATTCGCCCCCGACGCCCCGGGGAGCGCGTGAAAGCGGAACCCGAAGCCGGGCGGCGGGGAGGCAAACGTCGCTAAATATCGAGAGCGACGTCTGTGGTACGTCGCCGTTGCAAATGTAGTGGTCAACAGTTCACCTCCATGCATATACAGACTACCTTTAACAATTCTCTACACAATAAACAAACTTCTTAATCCCCCTGACCACAGGAGACAGCAGAGAGAAATGAGAGAGTGACCGAGAGGGTGGAGGGGGGAGGCAGGTGTGGTGGTTGAAGGAGCAGGGGAGGTGGTCAAGTTGTTGTAAATGGTGTCATAGGCGCTGATTTATGTTTTCCTCCATGGGTGCTTCGTGGGAAATTAAGAATCAATGACACCAACATAACCAATCACACTATGACTCCACTTAGCACCAACTGCAATGTTTAATTGCACGGTATTGGCGCCTATGAATGGTGTTGATTTTGGATTGAAAAAGTGAGAGAAAAGAGTTGCATTTGTCCACTGTGAAGGTTGTAGAATCTTTGTCAGGTGGGTTAAGAAGTTTGTTTATTGTAAAAAACCAGAGGAGCACGCAAAAGCAAAAACCAAAACCTAACGGTAGGAGGCAAACATCAGTAAATATTGAGAAGTGTGAGCTGCAAGGTCTGTGGTACATTTCCATTGCAAATATGCCATAGATTGAGTAAAAGGGCCTAAACTCGTCTACGTTGATTATAGCGCCCCCTAAAGTGTTGTGTTGATTGCATTTACTGCAGAGATATTGCAATTGCAAATTTCCCATTTAAATGCATTGAGTTATTGGCCAAAACAAATAAACGTTGCTTATAGCGCCCCCTAAAGGCCGATCTTTGCCAAATCTGGTACAGAGCATCGTAGTACCAATAACATTGAACAATGATTTCAAGTTCTTTGCTGATAACATTTAACGTGGCCGAGATATGATATGATACGTGTGTGGTAGCTAGCTATGAAAATTTGTTTGGTCGTCAAATGCGCATACTTTAACATAGCAAAATTCCTTGAGTAACTTTTGGTCACGTCCATCTGGAGATACTACCTACCAGGTTTCGTGCTGATCCGTCGCTCGGCCTAGGACGAGTTCGAAAAAGTTGGTATTGCGCAATATTGCGAAAAAACTTTTGAGCGGAAATGGGCGTGGCCTATATCATGTGATTCAGCTTGATTCAAGGAAGACGTGGATGTAAGGTTTTCTAATGTGCGATGTGGAATGTGGGAGTTAAAGGCAAAAAAAAACATAGCGCCACCTAGTGGTCCACATGTGTAATTTAGGCCAAAATAGGCCACGCCCACTTTGACTCCTGAGTACCCCACTCTAGGGTTGGCATCAGGAGTGGCCCTAGATGGTACCCAACAAATTTTGTAAAAATGGGATGAGCCGTTCTTGAGATATAAACTTTTTGTACTTGTAGCGCCCCCTAGTGACCAATTTTCGTAAAACGTGGGGGACCATCAGAGCGTCATGGCAAACAAGAATCTAAAGTTTGGCGTTGATGTCATTTATTTGGGCCGAGATATGGCAAAGTTGGTGTTTTCATAGTTAGCTACACAAATTTGTTTGTGTTTAATATGTGCAATTTTTATCCTATCAAAACTATTTTTATGAACTTTTTGTCCGGCCCATCTCGAGATGCTACCTGCCAAATTTCGTGCCGATCGGTTGCACGGTCTAGGAGGAGTTAGAAAAAGTAGGTTTTTGATAAATCGGGATTTTTCACGCATAAAAGTTTAGGTGGAAATGGGCGTGGCCTATATCATGAGATTCAGTTGGATCCAGGGAACGCGTGGATGTATGGTTTTTGAATGTCGGGTGTACGGTGTGGGAGTTATAGGGCCAAACACGTTTTTTTTCTGCTATAGCGTCACCTAGTGGTGGAAGTGGGTGAATTGTTGCGCCTGAGGTCCTTGCGGAGTTTCGGACCAGTCCTGAAAATGGCAACCCCCCACCATGTACGGTTTAGGCTGTAGTCGGAGTTTTAGGCGGAGAAGAATAATGATGATGATGATTAATCCTTACAAAAACAATAGGGTTCCACAGCCCTGCTGTGCGAACGGCGTAGCTCTTGCTACCGCCGGTTCTTGCAGACTCGGGCTTGGACCCCTAATTATAATCTTCCTAGAGGTAGAATTTGTGGCAGATATGTTGTATTGGATTGCATTTGATTGTATAGGTGTACCTAATAAAGTGGTCAGGGAGTGTACAGTATGTCCCAATTTAAAACATTTCTTATTGATTACCACACAGTTTCAGTCTGTAACTGCATGTCGTACACCCAATTAGGCATGGACCGGTTACGGTTTTCAAGGCATACCGCAGTTTGAAAAACTCAGGGTTTCAAAACCACTAACATTTTCCGTCATACCGTTCCTAAGGTGTGAGCTGTTTTTTATGAGTGGTCAAGGAGAGAAACTGCAGTTTAGTAATCCCTCTCCCTGCCAGTGTACAGTGTGTTTAAAAATAAAATACATTGTGTTCAATGGAATTTTTTTTTTATTTTTTACCTAGACATTTAAAAAAAATATTACATTTTAAAGCTATAATTGCAATACCGTGAAACCGTGATATTTTTGCTGAAGGTAATCATACTGTCAGAATCGTATACCGGCTCATGCCCACACCCAATACACCTCTGTTTTTATGCACAGCCAACAGGTTGATCGCATGTTGGGGAAGAATGAGCGACTCAGGTCAGACATGTTTGGAGAACTGCTGCAGGCAGCAAACAACACAGGTGACCTCCGAAGCTGCCCGGTATGTGACTTACCATCGTTGCTCATTTTAATGTGATTTTTTTCTTAACAAATCAGGCATCTTGAAGTAGTGGCTCAATATATTTCCCTGTCCGTCTGAATTCGACCATAATTAAAGTAAATGCTAATTTGTTACAGGCAGCTATTAATGAACAATTTAGCCATTCAGCTGAACAGTTAGCATGCTACTGTAACATGGACACAAAGATGGTTATTGCAGCCCTGCAGAGTACACTCTGTGCTTTATGCTGTGACTCTGCACTTGAAGCGGCCTGAAGGAGACGGTGCCAGACTAGTGTTAGGATATAAATAGCAGTAAGGGGGTATAACCACTGTTTTTCTCTCATCTGTATTTGCTACCAGCAAATACAGATGAGAGAAGGTGTCTTCCTCTTCAGTGTGCATCAGAGAGAAAGAGAGAGGCAGAGAGAAATCTACAACCTACTACTTTGACATTTGGGGAAATTTGCTCATTTATTTAGTGCTGACATTTAAAAACAAAGATCAATTTCACTTTTACTTGCTGAACATTTTAGATTTTTATCTTGTGTCCGGTTTCCTGGTTTCTGTCTTGTTCATTTTATTCCTGTATCTTTGATTTATTGTTCATTTTGTGTAGCACTTTGTAACTTTGGTTCTTACTGGTTTCTGCCTTTTGATTTTATTCCTGTATCTTTGTTTTTGTGTGTGTAAACTTTATTAATATTAATATTACTGTATCTTATAGTTAGCTATCAAACTTATCCCCAAAACATCCAAGAATATGCAGGGTTTTGTTCAGAGTTACAAAAGCTGCCAATTTTGACATAACTGGGCCAAGCTGTTTGTAATGAAACAGAAATAGAAATGCTTGAACTAGCTGCTCCTTGAGATGTCTCATTTTCTATTACTACACATCTTAAATTCAGACATACAGTTTGTCAAAAAAACTGATATTACAGATATTGAATTGTTGTAACATTGGCTAGCTGTTTCCCCCTGCTTCCAGTCTTTTTGCTAAGCTACACATAGGCTAAAAACAGCACCCTACCTCTGTCTCGAACACACATTGAAATGCTCATTTTGTTTCCCAAAATGTATATACAGACCCTTTAGAGAAACTGCTCGGAGAAAGTTCTTGTATACTATTACATTTCAAAGTATAATTAGGACTTAATGTTTTGTGTGTATGTATGTTGATATTACTATTATTTTGCAGAGCAACTGTGGTCAAAGTATCAAGATCCGCCGTGTGCTCATGAACTGTCCAGAGATTGTCACTATTGGATTTGTATGGGATGCTGAGCAGTCTGATCTCACGGACGATGTCATTCGCTCACTTGGCCCAAGTTTGAACCTGTGTGGGGTAAGAGCTGAAGCAAACTTTACCAGATGACAAATAGAAATGTATTTATCTGCGTCACTATTCTATAGACATTACATATATTATAGAAATATTTTTGTCGGTTTTGTGCTAAAAATGACATTTACTCATGTACAAAATTACAATGATCACAGCTGTCAGCTATTTTATGATTTGTGTCCATAAACTAGTAATGATGAAGGTCAGTGTGCTGCAATCTTTTATAAAACAAAAAGAAACACACACACACACACAACACACAACAGAGTATCAAAAACACACACATAGATTATATTCTCACAGGATTTAGCATCTGCCAAAGAGCAATATGTGGAGATCAAACTTTGATCTCAATTTGCTCTATTTCAGCTTTTCAACCGTGTCACGGATGAAAATGCCAAACGGAGTGAGCTTCATCTGGTGGGGATGATCTGTTTTTCGAGTAAACATTACTCAGCCTTTGCCTATCACACCAAATCTTCAAAATGGATGTTTTTCGATGATGCTACTGTAAAGGAGGTTAGAAACTCTATGCTATCAATCTGCTTTATCCCTGTTCAAAAGTGTTACAGTGTGTTACATGCTCTTTTATATAACACTTTTCCTTTTTCTTCAGATTGGATCAAAATGGAAAGATGTTGCCTCTAAATGTATCAGGGGACATTTCCAGCCACTTCTTTTATTTTACACCAATCCTGAGGGATCTCCAGTGTCTAATGAAGATGCACCGAGACAAACCACTATGTGTCCGCGGTACAAACCTCAAATAAATGGTGACGCAGCAGGTAGGATAATCCTCCAGTTATTAGCACACCTAATCCTTGCACTTCTGACAGACATTCAAAATGTGTGTATATAGACATTTTTGAAAAATAAATACAGTATTACCGGTGTATCATTATTCAGATATAGAGGCTTCACAACCCTTCAAACCCCATCAAGCAATGTGACAGGTAAACGCAGCTGTTCTCTTTTAGTAACAGTTCATTATTTTCTTATATCAGGACAACTTGTCATGCATTACTGCTTACTAAACAAACCTCGTCATGGATTATCCTCAGTGTTGGGAGTAACGCGTTACAAAAGTAACGCAAATTACAGTAATGTATTCCTTTTTGCTGTAACGCAGTAATATAACGCATTACTAATTAAATTTCGGTAATATTATACTCGTTATAATTTCAGTAACGCAAGTTACAACGCATTTTAACGCAACATTTAGTGGTGTTTTGTTTTTTTAAGAATTCACCAACACCGTGAAACATTTCTTCACAGAAATAAAAAGCTGTGAGTGTTATTTCCTGTTGCTGTATTCGATGGTTGAGATGACTGCAGAGATAGATACATTTGCGACATGGATATTATTTTCAGGAGTTATTACGCTGCGTTGAAGTGAGCTGTCCCGTCACTGTTCCCGTCGTCAGAGCCAACCAGAGATGGTACGGGCAACATCTGTGTCCCAACAGGTGATGGTTTGTCAGGGTGGACAGCAGTGTGTCCGAGCTGCTGACAGATATAAACATGTTGGGAATTAATGTTGAGGCTTGCTACACGTAATATCATTGCATTTTATCAGCCGTGGAGAGTAATTATGCCTGTAGTGGAATGGCTTCGAATGATGACCAAAAACGCTTGTCTTTTACTGTGACCATTTACTGTTCAATATTTTGCAGTTTTACAAACAAGAAAGTGAGCAACTTAAGCTTGACGGACATGTTTTGCATCAAGCGTCTCACCTTCATCTCAGTAAGCTAGCAAGAGTACACAACAGACAACTTCCGTGTAGGCTACTTCAAAATAAAAGCACTTCCTGTGACGGTTCGCAGTAAAACTAAATTACTGTTAAACAAATAAGGTGGTGTACCTTTTCACATATCAGCTGTAAATCAAGTACTGTAAATCATTTAAATAGTGAGTTTTAATCACACTAGAATTGACCATTTCCTTTAGAGTGTTTCAAACTAAACAACATGAATTTCTTATTCAAGTGCTTTAAACAAACATTTTACAACAATGCCATACTTCAATACATTGTAAGGTACTTTTAATTGAGTATTTTCATTGTACGTTTTACTTATCTATTTTTACAGCTTGAGTTACTTTGCATATTCATATTAATTATGAAAAACATTTTGAATAATCTCTGATGTATTAAAGTGGATAAAGAGGAGACTTTATTGATCCGGTGGTGAAATTCACAAGCTAGCTGCCAAATCAAACTTCCGCTGTTATTTTGGTGAAAGTAACTCAAAAGTAATGCAAAAGTAGTGTAACGCATTACAATTCAGAGACAGTAATATTGTAATATAACTAATTACTCTCAAATGACAGTAACTAGTAATCTATAATGTATTACATTTTGGAAGTAACTTGCCCAACACTGATTATCCTACTTAGGCCCAGGGGCGTCGGACTGGGGGGGGAAAGGGGACTGAGTACCCAGGGCCCTCATGCAAGGAGGGCCCAAAAAGATACTAGAATGAATAGCTGTGGATGCGGGGAGGGGCCCATAGAAAATGCTTTTCTACAGGGCCCAGAATTTTGTGCTACGCCCCTGCTTAGGCCAAAGTCAGTTGCCAAAAAAATTAAATTAATCTCTCACTACTGTTTGTTGAAAGCTTTGGACTACATGTTAAAGGACAATTCCGGCGCAAAATTAACCTAGGGTTAATAACATAAGTGTTTCCCGAGTCAAACGTTCTCTGGGACATGTTTTCATGTTAATCGAATGCGTCTCTAGCTTTAAACAAGCTACCGCAAACGGTCAGTCGAATCACGAACGCTGTGTTTGAGCTATGTTACTGGTTGCACGGCGTTCGTTGTTCGACTGGTCATGACTGTTTTCCAAGATGGCGCCCGCATGTAAACATGAATGCTGCTGTCTTTACAATCTATCTTTTTAATAAACTGTCTGTCTGTACACTTACAAAGTTCTCAATGCTTTGGTTTACATGTAGGGACCCTCATTATGCTTGAAGTGTGGTGCTATTTTGAGCCTTGTTATTTGTATAAAATAGCGATTTACCCTCTGCCCTGAAAGCTAGCGTTACAAGCTAATCACCGGTTTGTGCTAGCTTGTTTCTAGCTACATACACATTCGATTAGCATGAAAACATATTCCAGAGAACGGTCGACACGGTACACATATGTTATTAACCCCTAGGTTCATTTTGCGCCGGAATTGTCCTTTAATCTCTGTAAAGTGTGTTTATTTTTGTGTCAGGTGAGAAGTCTTTGACGTCCTTGGTATTACTTCACTACTTAAACAAGTAGTAAACCTGCAGTTTAGAAACAATTGAAAGCAGTAGCTATTCAGCTGTGCATATTCATTTAGAACTGTGAGGCCTTTACATCAGTAATTATATATACAGCAATCAAAATGTTGCATACCATTGCTACAGGTAATACAACATTTTTCACATGTACTCTACAATCAGAAACAAGTGTGACCCAGACCATGGTATCATACAATAACTACCATAACATTATTGTAATGATAGCTTGGTCACATTACCTCAAGATGATCACATAAATAATTAAAATGCTGATATGAACATTTATGCACATTTAATGTATAATTTTACTTTCACTTCATTATCATAGTATTATAAACACACAAGTCAACTTTGTCAAGGTATGTACCCTATAAAATGATGTATGTATGCAACCGTACACGACTCACACGCTCATGAATGTGCACATATGCCTTACATTCATATAAAAATGTTCTTTTAGTTATTTTATTGCTGTATACATATAGGTTAAATAGGTTATCTAACTGAACTTTACAGATGTAATAACAGAGGTTAGTTGCTGCCAGACAGCATTTTTATAATGTATTTAGTATTGATGATTAATAAGATATCATGATAGGGATCAAAATGGTGATTAATTACAATTTGTCTAATAATTTCATTTCCATAAATCCCAATCTATTAGAGCATCTGAACAATTTGTATGAAGGTATCACTAAGTAAAATTAAACATCAAATGTCAGCACCCATGAGAATATTAATATCCCTCCGCAAATTACAGTTATGATTGGCATTGGGGTTGAGAGAGTGCTGTTAAACCGCAGGCAGAAAGATTGTCCTGCCCTGTGTGCTGGCTTGAACTTGACATAAGGATGATGCCTCTGTTGCACGCAGATTACCACCCACGCCTCCCTCCCTAATCCCTGCTTTTGTGGCCAAGCACACTCCTGCTCTACGGTCCTCACTCCTCCCCTAGACATTTCCGATGTTTGCCTCCATTAATTTATCTGCTTGTTTTTTTGGCAATGGCGCCTTGCCCGTTTAGATGGATTGTTGTGCTTTAGTGTGGTGCCCAGACACTTTGACACTGGCATGGGACCTGATTATTGTTTTTATGAAAACAAGAGTAAGTGATTGATTTTTTTTGTTATAGAGTGAGATATGGCTCAGTTTTTTATTATTATACATATTGTATGCATTATTTACTGTTATCTCTTTTGTTAAATTAATTTATATTGAGGTTAGTAAGTATTGTTTCTTGCCTTGCAGTACAATATGGTGGTAGTTTGTCTTATCCACTCTTACAACAATTAACAAAGACAACTGCCCTGCAGTGTGTACTTGCATTACTAAGCCTGAGAGTCTCTGTATAACTTCAATCTACATGATGAAGTGTGTACTGGTAAATTACTTGGCAGTTGTGGAAGGTGTAGTCAATTTAAATCTAGTATCCATTTTCAGAAGAACTACTTAAATGTCAGCATTAGGCTACATTAACAAATCTGGATGTCCATAATACTAAAGCAGCTTACTCACTGCTGCAACTCACTGCTGTTGTGATATCCATGTTTCAGAGAGGTTATTTATTAGACTGTTACTGTATGTTATATTGTGTTTTACTCTAGGTCTTCACAAAAATATGAAGCATCTTCTTCAAGTGCAGGACTGATTAAATAGAAACACAAAGATAAAGGAGGAAACAGTTGCTATCATGCAGAAAGGAGGGGTTTAGAGGTAAATGTGAAACAGTGCAGTTGTTGGGTGAATGTGCTGATTTGGAGGCAGATGTTCGCAATTCACAGCATCTCTTGTTTCTCACAGTGACCTGCATGCTACAGAGGCAAAGAAAGAACACCACATGTTGGCAAATGTGGCAGCAGTAGTGTATTTTAACATTGCTAATGATGCACTAGCATCTGTTCTTTGGTAAGATATTTTTTGTTTTGGCTCTTGCCCTGTTTGCAGCAAATATGCAAGGTGAGAAAGCCACATTGCAAAAAATTATAGCAGCATTAAAATTTGTAATGAATGACCAAAACATGATCAAAAATTTCCTGGCTGGGTAGTTGACCCTGTTAGCTTAAGCTAATACCTTCAGGGCACAACACAGTGTGAATTTGTCTGATATTAGATATGCTCTCACCTCTGGTAAATGTGTGAAAGTATAGCAAGCTGTCGTGTCATACCCTAATTGGTCGTTCATACCCCATGGTGATTTATGAAGGCAAAAGGAATTTAGGGCCAAATAACAGTTGTTTACTATTTGCTTCACTGACATCAGCATTCAGAAATACAGTAAGAGACATAAAAATAAATCACAAGTTAAAAAACATCCATGAGCAACCACTCATCCATCATTTCAATATTATTTTTTTTAGTGAAACATCACCTTGGCAGTCCTAAAACATTCCAGGAACCTGTCATGGAGAATTTGCAGAGGCCAAGTGAAACATCAAAAAAGGATCGATGTCATCGGAAAACGGACCCATCACAACACAAAGGTAGAGCATTGTGTCTGCATTATAGGAAACACTGATAATAGAGAGGCAAAGACAAATACATACATATATATTCTGCTATTACGCTGCATATATCTATATTATTCTTACTACTATTATAATGTCACTACTACTACATTGCACATATCTGTACATGTTGTTCATACATTGTTCATATTACATAGCCATATTTATTCTGCTCTTATAACACTGCAATATATTTCTTGTCCTGCCTGTGCACCACCTGTCTATACTTTGTATATCACATTGCACTTTTCTGCTTTTTTTGCACTTCTGGTTAGACGCAAACTGCATTTCGTTGTCTTTGTACTTGTACTCTGCACAATGACAATGAAGTTGAATCTAATATAATACAGGGGCAAGCCAGTGTAGATAAGTGCTGTACGTCAGAGCATGTTGATCAATAATCTGTGTCCACTTTCTCTAGAGATGGCACATGCAAGATCGTCATCTCCTCCAAAGAATGCACCGAGGCCTCCTGTGGACCAAAAATTAAAAAGCTTTCCACGCACTGAGAAGTCATCAAACCATTCAAGCAGAGGATCTCAGGAGCCACGTGGACAATCCTTCGGTATGCAGGGTGGTGGGCACAGCCGGAGGAACAACACTTCCCCAAGTGGCTATGATCAGGATAGCTGCCAGGAGCAGTGGGAAAAAGGTGGAAGTGAAGGCAGCCGCAATAAATCTAAGTCCACTTGGAGACCCATTCGGGAGGTGTTAAATGTGGACACTGTGCTGAACGAACTGGAGCAGCGCCGTCAACAGCAACACGACAGCCCGCGGCACAGTAAGCCTACATCCCAGGAAAGAGTGCACACTGAACAAAGCCGAGAGCGGGAATACGTACGAACCAGAGAAGATCGGAAGCAGAAGTGTTTAATGACAATTTATGAGGATGAGCAGCGGCATGAGACTGAGAGCCACAGCTCTGTGGAGTCAGAGAGCAGGGCCAGCCAACAGAGGGGCAGCAGACTTAAGGGTGGCCCCAAGACACTGCTGCGTAGTGATACCTGGACCATCCAAAGGACAGAGTCTGGCTATGAGAGCAGCGATAGACTCAGCAGTGGCTCCACCAATCCCGACTCGCCTGGCGTTGATGGCTTTGTTGTTAAAGACCAGAGCTTAACACCGGAGACACAGTTGCAAAGGTAAGAAACAACTGTGTGTTGTTCAATGAGCGATTTTTATTAAGGACAAATTGACCCTTCGCTAAGCCACGCCCAAAAACCGCCACAGGCCAATCGTGGCTTAGCAACCGTAACTTAGCGCGGGAGGTCTGTCAAGCTTTCGAGCGAGGGAAATACCGTACGCCGAAGCGTTGTGCAAATCCGATACCCGGTATCCTACAAGCTTGGACGGGGTGGTGGAATTTTTCCCTTCCCGAAACCTAAAACCCAAGGGGAGAAAGGCTGGGCGTGGATCAAGCAGTGTGGGAGGCCCCATTCACAACTAGCTAAATGTCGACAGTATTAACAAAAACACATACGTCTGCTCCAAGGCAACAACCAAGGGGGTAAGTGTCTCCTCACAACCCGAACCTCCTATGGCGCCATTTTGATGCTAATAAGCACTCACCCCCCATTAGCATTCCATTGACTGCCATTCATTTTGATGACACTTTGACAGCGAATAACTTTAAGCGTTTAAAGACTTTATTTGTCCATTGTTTATTTCTAAAGAAACACGACAATGTATAAAAGGCTTCATTACCTTGTACCTCACGTTATGGCTCCGTAGCAGACGATTTTGTAAAAATAGGCTAACGATTGTGTCATAACCACGGGATGCACTGTCGCATAGTAGAGGATTTACCGTATAGTACAGGAGAAGCTCGCAGACAGTTTCGACTTACATTAGCTGTTTAAGTTTAACTACTAATGTTAACTAGCATTTTAGTTAGCAATAATTAGCCTGTGCCTATGTTATCTCCTTACATATACCTACGCTCTCCATCTCTGCAAGATTGGGAATGATTGAGATTTCTCTTGGCACAGCTACCAGAAGACTTCCAACTTTCAGACAGGTTGCTCACGTCACATTTACGTCGTCTCTCTCAGTTGGAGGCTGCGGGGTAATGCTCGGCGCTCACCGGAAAAGTGCTTCTAATGGCCTTCACTGGTCTCCGTCCAGAGCAACGGGATCTGTTGGTCCACTCTTATATACTGTCTATGGCAAGAACACGCTAATGTTAGCTAGCTAGCTAGCTAACTAACTCAGCACAGCATTGCTTCGAAATAATGACGGTTCTTTGTTCATAATGCATATATTTGAATGTAAAATAAAGACAATTCCGGTGCAAAACGAACCTAGGGGTTAAATAACAGATGTGTACCCACTCTGTTGCTCTCTGGGACATGTTTTCAAGCTAGCGCGGACCGCAGATTAGCTTACAACGCTAGTATTCGGGGCACAGAGTAAGTAAGTAAGTAAGTAAGACAGTTTATTAAAAAGATAGATTATAAAGACAGTCGCGTTCTCGTATACAGGCGGCCGCAGTCTTGGGAGCTACTGTCTTTTTGCCCCGAATACTAGCGTTGTAAGCTAATCAGCGGTCCGCGCTAGCTTGTTTCAAGCTCCAAACACGAAAACATGTCCCAGAGAGCGATCGAGTGTGTACACAGCTGTTATTAACCCATCCTTAAGATGATTAAAGGCAAGACGGAGGCTCACTGACATACTTTAAAATATATTTCAGCATTTGTTAATCGCTAAAAATATAAGCAGGAGAATGTCTTGTGTTTATTCCACAAGATTTATGGATAAGCGGTTTGATTTATAATTATTATAATTATTAGATTATTTTCAAATGTCACTTACCCTGATGTGCATGAACATAGCTGTTCCTCAATTTGTGTGTTTCCCATTTGAATGGTCAGCTATGAGGCGGCTCACATTATTGCATGACCTATAGGCTTTAGCTTCAATTTTGATGAAATTATTCTCTCATTGGTTGCATATTATGTTGTGGATATATCCCTCGAATGCATACTGCAGTCCCTTTTGTCTTGCTCTCTCAGATATTTCACCTGTTTGCCAAAAATTACTAATTATCTCCTTGGGAATGTCTGACACCGGTGCATACATACTGTAACAGACGTGCCAGGCACGAAAGCTTGACAGGCGTAGCAACAGTAACTGAGGAGGGCGGGGCTTAGCGAAGGGTCAATTGAGGTTTTAGATTCAAGAAGTGGGAACATTACAAGCTAACTAAATCACCAAGTTATTACGGCTGTAAATAAGTGAGTACTGGAGTACCTTAATGAACTACAAGGGTAGTAAGTATAATTGATTCACGATTTTTGAAGTTTGCCTTTTAAACAATAGACAACTAGAATGGCACAAGAGCGCAGAACTCCGCAAAGGCCAATTCACGTGATCCTCGGATGGTCGCATTTCCCAAGTTGGGAAGTCGTTCTTCCGACTTTGGTGTGTTCATGAGCTTTAAGTCATAATGTGGAAGCAACATGGACGCTACAAAGATGTTTTGTTTTTTATTGCTCTGAGCGTTTAAACAAAAAGTGTAAAATGTGCATCTTATTATCTCAAAAAGTCCAAGGTGATGTCTTCAAATGTCATGTTTTGTCAGTCCAAAACCCAAAATTTCATATGATTTTAAACTGAGAAAAGCAAGAAATCTCCATATTTGAAAGGCTAAAAACAGCATTTTCTGCCATTTTTGCTTGAACAATTACTTAAACAATTAATCGATTATACAAATGGTTGCCAATTATGTTTTGCCGATCAACTAATCGATTAGTTGACTGATCGTTGTAGCTCTAACTGGGAAAAAAAATGCAGCACAAACACCCTATCTCGCAAAGTTGACAAAAGTGAAAAATTATTCCGCCCCCTGATTCTGATCAGCTCCAAATTTAATGGGTTCTTCTTTGGCCCATGCTACACCCTTCCACTAAGTTTCATGAAAATCGGGCCAGTAACTTTTCCATAATCCTGCTGACAAACAAACAAACAAACAAACCGAGCCGAAAACATAACCACTTTTTTGGGGGGAAACAAATAACATTGAACCTGGTTTGCTTGCTGTAATTATTCAATTTGGCCATTAAAATATGCATTTTTAATGCACTTTCAATGGAAGTGATGAGAAACAAAATGTTTTGTGTTAGAATGCATTCTAGTTTATCTGAAGATAATATAAGGCTTCAGCAGGCTGAGCTGGACAAATCAACAGTTTTAATTATTAACTGTTAACAATCAAGTGTTTTAGTACAAAATTCCCTGTATAACTTCAGTGGAGGGGTAGTAACAAATAAAGGGAATTTTGGATAACAACTTCATTTGACTAATTTGGACGACTGAAGCCTTATATTAGCTTCAGATAAACTTCATTATCCATATGCAATACATTTTTGTACAGAACAAAGACTGTGGAGTTTGTTCTCCTAGAAAGAACATTAGAAAGGGATCTTTTAATGGCTGGTGGAAGCTCAACCTATTTCAGTGTACAAATGGGCACCTGACTTTAAGAAAAACTAAACCTATCCTTTAACAGCCGATATCCATGATATAAACACCCTTTAATTCATGGAAGAAAATCGTATTAGTTTGTAAGATTTATATTAGCAATAGTTAAGAGTTTAATTGTGTCCCACAAATTGCCTCATTCTCTCGTTTTTTCATTCTTATTCAGTAATTAGTTATTGGCTCCATCACATGAAAATAATGAAACAGTTTTTATCTAATAAACAATGACCATAGACAGACCCCATGCTTCTCAACCATTTCTCTGTACACTTCCTTCACTACATTCCTCCACCAGTTTGTTATTCTGAGATTTTTGATGGTTGATGACGCTACGGTGTACATGCATCATCACTCGGAAAATACTTTTGATTTCCTTGGAAACTAGGCTAAAACTGGAAGGAACACACCATTTGTTCCCAAGACATTACTTTTCAAATAACTTGTGCTATATATAATATCAATGCATCACGAAGAAAGCTAAAACTGCACTATTGAAGCAAACTTGAAGTTTCTATGATCTACACAGATTGTTAAATCCTTCCCCAGGGAACATCACACCTGGCACAGCTAGAACTGTTGTTTTAGTTTAGTAGACAATAAACATCTGTAGGAAGAGAATTTTATTAAACACGGCATGTAAATTGCAATATCTTATTACAAATGTGTTCCGGAAATGTACTGAATGTTACTATAGAGCCACAATGATTGATCGATTAGTTGTCAACTACTAAATTAATTGCCAACTATTTGGATAATCGATTAATATGGAGTAATTTTTTTTAAGAAAAATGATCTGATTCAAGCTTCTTTAATGTGAATGTTTTCTAGTTTCTTGACTCCTCTATGACTCTAAACAGAATATCTTTGAGTTGTGGACAAAACAAGACATTTGAGGACATCATGTTGGGCTTTGGAAAACATTGATCTGCATTTTTTACTTTTTTCTGACAACAACTAATCGAATAATCGAAAGAAAGAAAAAAGATTAATCGACAATGAAAATAATCGATAGCTTCAGCCCTAATGCAGGCTATAAAAGTATCCATGGTATAATTTTCCTTTAAATGAAGGATGTAGTAATAATAAATTGATGATAAATGTCAGAGGTTTCATTAAGTTTGGATTTATAAGTGATTACTTAGTTGCAGCTGTTTATACTTGGTAATGCGTTTCCCTCGTCTGCACTTATCTGGAGAAAATGCACTTAAGGTGACTGTAAGAGGAATTACATAATTACATATCTAAATTAAAGTTCAAATTTAATGGAAGTGTTTAAAGGCTTACTGTCACCAAATAAAAACTGAATCAGTATCAATAAAGTATTTTTATCCAATCCAGTTGGACCCCAGCAGACAGTGAATATATAGTTTCTGTCCAGGGTTGGACTGGGACAAAAAATCGGCCCTGGCATTTTTGGCCCAGGCGGCCCACACCCACCCTGCAGACAGTCCTCTTAAAATATGCGCGCATTCTCTGATATGAGTTGCCTAGTGTTCTGCGTTCATGTGATAGTTTTTGATCCTTCAAGAGGGGTCTCAAGACTTATCTGTTGATCTTACACTTAAATAATTAAATAATTCTTAGAGTTATGATGTGTATATTTATGGTTTATATTAAAATATATGGTATATTTGTTTAATTTTTTTTATTATTATTGATATTTGATATTGTATTGCTATTATTGTTATTATTACTATTTTGCTTAATATTGGCTTAGCAACTTTTAAAAACAGTTTACTGTTACATTTTAACTATTGTAAGATTCATATTTTGTCGCTTTGGACAAAAGTGTCTGCTAAATACAATAACCATAACCATAATCCTTCCCAAAAGCTACAATAAAGCTGAGAGTAGTATATGCCCTGGAAAAGAGCACCAATACAAGAGAAGCTAATTAAGCAATTCAAGGAACACTGATGCTTGTATCGACACTGATTTTATAGATCACACAGACTTTTCAGCTACCCAGCAGGCCAACCGCTAGCATTGTCAACGTAAGCTTGAACAGTTAGGTTACCTGACAGCCACGAACTTTAATGTTACAGCCAAACTGCTGGTTGCCGTTATGAAGTGAGGCGCACACACACACACACACACACACACACACACACACACACACACACACACACACACACACACACACACACACACACACACACACACACAGGTTTGTGGCACTATCTTTGTGGGGACCCGTCATTGACCTAATGCATTCTCTAGCCCCTTACCCTAACCTTAACCATCACAACTAAATGCCTAATCTTAACCCTTACCCTCACCCTAACCGTAACCTAACTCTATCCCTAATCCTACAACCAAGTCTTAACCCTCAAACAGCCCTTTAAACTTGTGGGTTCCAGCATTTTGGCCCCACGGAGCTGTCAGGACCCCACAAGTATACTGGACTCCTGGTTTTTGGACCCCACAAATATAGTTAAACAAGCCCACACACACACACACACACACACACACACGCACACACAGCCTCCATCCCTTCCTGAGAGTCCCTGTTAATGTGCCTACTCCTTACCACGTTGTTAACTACTCTCTCTTCCATCTTTTCCTCACTCGCTCCCATGGCCCTGTCATGGTCACTCTCCTCCTCCTCAGCTTCTTCCCTGTCATGATGTTGTTTCTGCTTCTCTGTATAGCCAGCCACCTCTCCTCCTTCCTCTACTTCAGGTTAATGCTGATGTTGAAGCAGCTACTATAGCCCCAAAACATGTCAGAAATGTTGGCACATTTTGAGGCATCCGCCTGTAGATTCTTAATCTTTTTCTCCCATAATTTCTCTGTACCTCCCTCGTGCTTTGGTGGTCGTTTGTCCATTTTAACGTGGATGCTAAACTTCCAGCATAAGCATAACTATTACAGCTTGTGTCTCAGGGCCGGGAGTGGGGAATCCAATCCTGGATTTGATTGGGTCAGGCCACTGCCAATAAAGACAATTAACCAATGGGCCGCTGTCAGTTCTTTATGGGCCGGCGCAGCCCAGAAAAAAAAGGCCTATAAATTATATCAGCGATTCGGCCCAAAAGTGTGTCGGCCCACTGGGAAAATGCCCGGTATGCCAGATGGCCAGTCCAGCCCTGTTTCTGTCATTCTGCCAGTATTGTTTTTTACCAAAGTGCTTTGCTTTATTTGGTGCCTCAAAAGACCATGAAAAATGGTTTGTTTGATTGTTGCTCTGCTGACTGTGTTTTTCAAAATACTATATAACTATTCATAAAAACATGAATAATAATTGTAGTCTTTTATTTTCAGTCAGCTGCACCAAAAAGGTGGCGATGCCAAATCAAGTATAACATCCTCACCTTCACACAACGGTAAGTTCCAAGATTGTAAGGGCTTCCGTTTTGAGTCTTTGTACTGTAATAAGTTTATTTATGGCAAAATGGGAAATGAATAATTAACCCTTGACAAAATAATATACAAAAAAGTATAGAATGAGACCACCAAACAAAATAGCATGATGTGAAAATTAAAACATGATTAAGCATTAAAGAAGATGTGAGGGTTGGTTATATCTCACATGTAATCTGCAATACTACCAGAAAAAGATTTACAAGGAAGAATCAGAATTTAGTCTTTTTAATCAGATCAGATCCGATTTGTAAATATAAGATATACCAGTTTTCTGTCTGTGCAAATGTGTTGTTTTTGCCTTAGTGCACACATAAGTTAACATAAGTTAATTTAAAAGAGTAAGAAAGGTTATTACTTTATTTTTTTCTCTATATTTCTGTTAGTATAACAGATGAAGTGTGAGTTGATAATGTGAGAGTAATTGAAGATTGATTTCTGAGCTTGGACTGGCTTCTTAAATCTCTTCACTCAGTCAGCCCTGCACAGGCATTAATCTGATGATAATCCCACAAAACTCATTCAGATAGCACAGCTGGACAGGGCTGCTGGCATTGTCATAAATATCTTTCTGTTTCATGCAGTACTTTGAGTGTGCTGCACTTGATACTTTATCGAGGCCATGTGCATCTAGAGCCAGTGTTTCCAACAGACAGCTAAAGCTTTTATCCTTGCATGGGCCTCTCCAGGGCAACAGCAAAGAAAAAAGAAAAAGACACATCTATTTTTAAAGGGAAGGTATTCGGCACCACGCTGCCTATCGCTGCTCGTGCTGGCTGGTTCATCCAGCTGTAAGGAAGTGTAGTGTGATACATACTGCCACCTTGTGTCCTGAGAGGACATCGGTTTCATAGTCAGATGTGTAGATGATTTTGTCTCTGCTTGGTCTCCACTTTTGATTCATTTTGCTTCATTGTAAGTGTGTGCATGTATGTCACTTACTCCTAATCAAAGAAGATCAGGAGTAAGTGAAAGAAATCTCTGAGGAAAATAAATAAATTCTAAAATCTGTGATTTAGCATCATTCTGATTCAATTCACAGGATGCTGAATTCAATCTCTATATTCTGAGAAAACAAGTCATTAATCACACTCAAATCCTGTTTTTTTTCCCCCCAAGGCTCTTATCGTCTTCCTATGTTGTTTTATGCCGAATGTCTTATTTGTTATATCCTTGAGATTTTTATCTTCTGACATAGTTTTGAAGATTTCTATGTTCTAATTTTTTTCGTGGTGAATTTAACTCTAAAGAGTAGTGTCAGAAGATAAAAATGCATTACCTTTTGAACTTTTGCAATTACAGTATGTAACTAGTTACTCGCCACAATAGATAAACCTTTCCAAAGGAGGACGGCTATACAGCTTTGTAGTTTCTTTTTTCTTTTTCTGTTACTATGTTTTGATCCCTTTTGTTTTATATTTTATAGGTAAACATCAACCCAAACCTCAGGGAAAGAACCATGACCAAGTTTCACATTCACATCTAAAGTGCAGTCCAAGTTCGAGGTGCCCTTTATTATAAACTATATATAACGTGTTGTAGTATGTACATATATGGACTCATAAATTGGATTTCCAATATATCAAATTTTAATTTCCATCATTCTCTTTTGTAGACGGAAATCAAAGTACACTTCTAATTCCTCCAGAAAAGCAGTATCCTCAGAGAGGGACTCCACCGGTTCAGATAACAGGCAGAGTGAAGAGCAGGATCTGATAAACTGTAGGGGGCACACTGGAGAAAGTACAGCCCTGAGGCACATTACAAAAACCAGCAGCTCAGAATGGAACAGCTCCGACGATCTCGCTCTCTCTGAGTCCGAGGACAGAGAAAATACATACCGCTTTAGCAACAGCGAGGCTGTCGCCTCTGAATCCCAGTGTTCACGCATGACCCTGCCATACCACCCTCCCAGCAATGTGACTGCGGAACCTCTCCAACTGAACAATCAGCATCAGCTCGGAACGACAGGGTCGCCTCACCTTCGACCGACCCAGCGGATCTCTCCTCACCAGGGTGAAACAAGCCACGCAGTGTTTTGTCCGAGGATGCTTCAAGAACCCTTGCCATCGAGTCCTCGTCTTTCCTCCACATCCTATGTTAGTCCTCACAGGAAGCCTGACATTTCAGGCCTCAGAACTTTCTCAGATGCAAGCTCCAAGTCAGGCTCTGACCTAGAGAGGAGTACCCCATCATCATGTGAAAGTGAGGAGAGACCGACTGGATGCAGAGTGGAACAGGCCGCGCCAGCTCAAGAGGTTTCTCTGACAACATACTTCACTGTGGATAACTGTATGACGGAAACATACCGTCTCAAGTACCACAACCAGAGGCCTCTTGTCCTCTCTGCCACGGTGCCACGGACAGTGGTTGTGACTGAGCGCAGAGATACCACCCACACACTCGCCACTGACACACACTCACAAGATGTGCCAAAAGCCAGACCTGAAACAAGTAAGACTCTCTAATATCAATCAACAGGACTATTGTATGGGAACATTAGATTATTGAAGTACCTTGATTTCATTCCTGTCTGGTTATTTTGAATTCAACAGTTTCTCAATTCATCTTCAAGACAATTTACTATTTTACCATATATATCAAAATCACAATATAATGACATATACCAATGCTAGAGTATACATGTCATTTTACTAACAGCTAGCTATTTGGGACCAGGCTATTTCCGGGAACAAAAGCGTCTATTACGAAAGTTAAATCTGATGCTTGGAATGTTTGAGTTTGCTACAATGTAACATCTCGAAATTCTCTTTCTTCATCTGTTTTTGAATGTACTGTAGTGAGCGACGGAGAGCGAGCTGTACCCAGCATAGCCAAGCATGCCGTTTGGCGGTGTAACAGTTAATAGGGGTCCCCTCTCAATACACTACACAGTGTGTACATACCGCACTACTAATAAATATGTCCCGTAGATCTCAAGAGCTCGCACTCAACACTGCACTTCCTCGGGTCCTCAGCAATGCACCCGCCAAGTGTGAAGTAGAACGATGAACGGTTGAGAAAAAAATCAAAGGACAGACAGACAGACAAATGACAGTATTCAGTTGTTTTCTTTGTTTGGCAAAACAATCATTTAAACAAGATTATTCTTTTTTGTTTTCTTTACAGGCCATAATAGCAATAAACCCACTGCAAAATGGAACCCAGTGACAGCCAAAGGACTGGATGAACGTGGTTTTTTATGAGTGTTACTTGGTAAGGTTTGTTTACATGGATGGACAGTGGTCAGTAGAGTACTAACTGGATGCCAAAGAGTTTACAGAATGGAAATATGTCCTGAAGTGTGACTACTCTGAATTAAGTGGAATTTATTTATGCAAGCTTGTCACATAAGTAAAACCTTTTTCTAAATGCTGTTGCATGTCGTTTGACGGATTATCAACTGTCACGTATACTGTACCGTCTTCCATTGTCCCACAGTATTGCTGCAAGATTTAGTTTTGACCAAATTCT
This sequence comes from Sander lucioperca, assembly GCF_008315115.2. Taxonomy (NCBI): domain Eukaryota; kingdom Metazoa; phylum Chordata; class Actinopteri; order Perciformes; family Percidae; genus Sander; species Sander lucioperca. Next base: position 30,695,998 of record NC_050176.1, read on the forward strand.
GGACTGTTTTCAGTTTGCACAAATGGTTCTTGAGTCTTTATTGTTCTTTTTAATCACCTTATGTTAAGTTTTAAATGTTTATTATTTGTGCAGTAGTCCTGCAAAAGTGCTGCAGAATAATCGATATACCAATATATTTAAAGACATGAGAGATTATGGTGAGCCAGAATTAGACTGATTATACTGTGGTCTGTACAGTAATTATATAGAGATGAAAGAAGTAAGTGTGATAACAGATCACACCATGTCATAAAAAGATATGTTTAAGATACTTTATCAGAATACGATGTAATTTTACACAACAACAAAAAAACTAAAGGTTGAAAGTTTGCGTCATCAGCAACAGGTTTAAGGTAGTTCACTAATTTACACCTGTCAGAGGATAATATCTGGGCAGTTTACCGACTTTATGCACATTGAGGGCTCTAGGTCACCAGAGAACAGACATTGAAACACTTACGTACATTCAGTTACTGATTTCTTTAAACTTATCATTTATCAGTTATTTTACAACATGTATGTGTTAATGAATGACTGAGGGCTGCCCCGTACCAGTCATGTTCTTTGACTGTAAAAATCTGTTGGCATAGATTCTAATGCCATCATTTGTTAATATGTAAAGATCTTTTTAAAATGTGGTTTTGCAAGACTGTGTTCAGTTTCTGGCAGTCTACAAATCCTACAATTAGTTGACTGATGTTTTGTAGAGGGGGCAGCCCTCATGTTATTCAGTAGGTCACTATACACTGTACGACCGTATCACCTTGTGTATTCTGCCTTCGATTGTGCTGGTTCTTGTAATCCTTTTTTGTAATTCACAGTGATGTCAAATTGTATTTTTTCAGTCTTCCTTTTAAAGTAGACAAATTTAAACAGGTCTGTATTTGCAGGTATTTTCATAATGATGCTAATATAATTAATATGCATATCTGATATTGACCATAAACACAACAATTATTCTTGTCCATAAGACTAATGTTCTGAAACCTGCATGTGGCCTTTACAAAGTCTTACTAGCTGTATGTACAGCATAAGCATGAGCATGATAATAACAAACAAATTCTATTGGATTTTACTCAATTGTAATAAATAAATAATAGCAAATTGTAACTATTTGATGATTTGAAAACTTTTGAAACACTTCAATGTTGTTCCCTTCTCTTGCTCATGCAATGACACTGTAAATATAAACATATGATGCAAACAATACGCTGGAAAACAACTTTAAGACATGCTATGCATTCACCAAAACTGATGTTAAGATGATTTTGGCATTTTTTTAAAGCTTTGTATTCTGTATATCCGACATTCCAGAGAACACATAAAAATCAGAGTGTTGATCAATTTTAAAATATTAATTTTCTTTTGTGCTCACTAGATTGCCAAGTCCTTTCCTAAACGTCCTGCCATTCATGCATATTTTATGACTTTGCATTTTTGTCTATCCACAATAACTATTCTAACCGCACACATTTAGTCGCTAAATAAGCTGTTTGTGTGTTGTGTTTGTGCCATTTGACACTAAAGGATGGTGTTTACAGGTGTGTGTGTGTGTGTGTGTGTGTGTGTGTGTGTGTGTGTCCACACCTAAACTTGTAATTTGACCATGTGTCATGGTTTCTTTATTTATATGACACTGTTTAAATTGAAGAAAAAGAAGGCATTCAGTGTAACTGAGCCGTTAAGAATTTCTTTAATCGAGCAGTCTGATCGTTCAAATAACATAAGGATGCCTTCACACAAGATTGTGCTGTAGTAATTATAAATCACTTATTTTACTCTTATTATAAGATATCTAATGTATTCACTGGATATAGAAATCACTAAACTATTTGATTAGATGAAGCTCATTTGGAGTATATTAACCAGATTATCTTAATGTTGTCTCACCTGCAAAGTGTTTTTTGTGTGGTTTCTTATATGATCATTTCAACAGTTTTTTCAACATTTATTTGATCAATCAACAGTATTTTTCCTGTTTTTCCACACAGTTGTATTTTACATTCTGATTGTTGTGTCTTCAGTTATATCAAGAGTGCCTTGACATTTTCAGTTGAACATGTTATTTGTGAGGGAAACCACAATTGGGAATGAAGGTGACAAATGAAAGGGATGGAGGACGTCATGCAAAACTTGTTAAATATGCAATGCTAATAGTGACATATCTGATGACATGCCTGTGTGTGTGTGTGTGTGTGTGTGTGTGTGTGTGTGTGTGTGTGTGTGTGTGTGTGTGTGTGTGTGTGTGTGTGTGTATGCGCGCTTCTTATGGCCTTGTTATGGGGGGTGGGGGTGAGGGGTTGGTGGAATGGAGTGGAGTGAAAGGGTGAGGGATTTGTGTCAGTTACAATATTCGTAAAAGCCCTTTCAGACTTAGAAGCTACAACCACCGCGGCAAAACTTACTGCTCGCTCTGCATCCAGCTGCAATTGGCAAAGGTTTGACTTGTTTAAATGTAAGGGGCAAAAAATAGGAAAATCTGTAGTCTACCTGAAGGTGACAAGTGCATCTCACCTTTCCAGTTTGAAAAAGCCTTATGTATAAAAACTGAAAGATTTACTTGGGTTATCAAATGTGCATGCGTGCCTGCGTGTCTGCTTGTGTGTAAGCTTGGAAAAAGAAGCTGATAATTGGTTTTCCTCATGATCCATAGTCTTCAGTCACAGTAAGGCTTTATATACTCAAGAGGCCTGTTTGACAAAAGGTCTTTTTGTCCTGTGTCACTTAATGTCACAGTTGGCATTGCATCAATCCATATATTTTATCTTTTGCTAAATATACAGGGACATAACCTATTTAGACTATATTGCATCAACACTCAAGAACAAAGGAGAACTTTCCCTATTATGTCACTGGTTTTATCTGAAAAGTTACTGGCTGATGTAGCCTGATGTGTTGGAACTGTATGCCTCACTGAATCCTATTGTCATACCTCTATGTGTGGTTAGGATTTGGCCTGACATTACTGTTGAATTGAGTTGTCGGTGCTTCAGTGAATACTTCATGACTTGTGTTAGTACAGATCAATTAAAAAAAAAAAAAATCTGTCTACACTTTATATTTTTGTAGATAATATATATTTATTTTTATTCATTGTTGAATAAAGTTTAAATTATTGTATCACTCAAATAAGTTACTTCAATATGTGTGTGTGTTTTTTTTTTACTTCGAACCCCCACAGATTCTCACTGAAGATTATCATTTTTAAATATATACAGGAAAGCACAACACAGAAAACAGGCAGTTAGAGTATGGCTTTATTAGTGCAAGTATCAAAATCCTGTGCAATTCTAATCTTTTTCATATACTTTATGGGCGTTACAAATAGTGCACTTTTTACAGGTTATGTTGGTATAATTAGACTCAATACTGTATGTAATCTTGAAGTCTAACATCTCACTTTAAAGTTGTGTTGATCAGTTTGTTCTAACCCCTCTTGAAAATCCTCTTTGCGTCCACACCTTCATAGTTGTAGCTCTGTTGACGAAAGATTATGTCAGATACGATTATTATATAACTTCATAGTTTCTGCATCTGGCTGAATTATCAAGAGGGTTTACTCTGACTAATAATGAAATTCTAACATATGGAAATCGGTATAAGATTTATACATCAGATTTTGACTGGTATATGTGTATTTAAGTCATATTACAGTATTTTGTAACAATAAAGAATACCCTGTATCCCAACTACCAGCACCTTCTATAACAGCTTCCCAAGTATTTGATATAAAATGTGGATTTTTGGTGGGCTAATTTGTATGTACATAAATTCACCCCACCTGTATAAGTTCATCTCCTTGGACGATTCTGGTTGTTGTCAGTTGCTTTCCGTTGTCCTTTCTGCTGAAGATCCCCTTCAACATGTCTCCCTCCATGGTCCATGAGCCCTGCGGGTTGAAACATGAAAGTTATTTCATAACATGAATGCTAGGTGGGAAAGGTTTGGCAGAAGGTTGACTGTTTGATGGCTGGTACTGTTCGTGGTAGTGAGTTAAAATCAACTGGGCACAAGGATTACCACAATAAAAGTCTAAAGTCAAGCCGTGAACTAACAAATTTCTTTGCAGCTCAAAGGTTCAAAGTCTTGTGATTGAAATACCCAGCACATCTCTAAGTATTTAGAACTAAACAACTGATTACACTAAATGACTAAAATTCTGATAATTGGAGACAAACTTGAGTCTGTTCTCGTAAAGGTCAGTTTCTGAGTAATTATAAAGTGTAATGATAGAAAAGGTGCTTACTGATAGTTCTGTCCCATCTGCAAGGCTGTAGTCAAAGGTGACCCCCAGGGTGAAGTCTATTTCCAGAGTGCGGAAACTGCTGCTCTCCTTGACATGAAACTTGTCTCCAGTCTGTTGGATGGTTATCTTGAGATTGTCGTGAGCAGCCAGCTTTCTCTTCACCATGTTAATTCCTATTAACAGACACATTGAAATGTGTTCAATAGGCTCTGAACAATCAGAGGAAGTTTGTCAGGATTTAATCACTTTTTAAGCACATGTAGTTCCTTTGTTTTTGTTATTTATAGAGGGTAAGTAGGTACAAAAGCCAAATCACAAATATGTTCAGTAGGCCATTGTGCCGCCAAGTGTTTTCACGTGAGACTCCAGTATTTGTTTCAGTCTTCTATGTAAGCGTTTCAGAACTATTAACTAATAACTTGTTACTGCACATATTTTTTTAAAGCTCATAAATAAAACAAAACATTCGCACGAATTATCAGTTTGCTGCATAACTGACATTTTGACTTAGAAACAACTATCTTGATTAAATTAAAACTGTATCAGTGCTTTATCAACTGCATTATCAGAGCTTGATTATATTGTGGTCATCTTATTACACAGAGAGTAGACATGATAATGCACTGTGATTTTTCGACCAATGCATCAAATTCCACACTTTAAAAAATATGCTACTCAGCATTTTATCAGCTCAGTTTGACATCACTCACCCATTTGTTCCATGAATTTCTCATAGTTATCATTGCGATCAATTTTCCAGTTGCCGTCGAAGGTCATGGTGGCTGTGTGGGTGAGCTGGATGATTGTGCAGCGAGCAGTGTCTTACTCAAAGTCTGCCCCTCCTTTTAAACCACACACCCTCCTATCTCATCGTCTAATCTCAATGCTGATGTGGCCGTTTAAAGCTCATGTGTTCTTAAGGCAATATCCACAGCTGCAGCTGATTGGGCAATGCCATTGTCCTGAACTGAACCGTGCATACCCAATAAACCATACCATATGATACTGTATACTTTTTGAATAACAGTCGTTAACAATAGTTGACATCCTGTTTTACTTGTCTCTCTGTTTGCAAAGGGTGTTGGTCATAACTTAAAAATTGATTCAGTGCAGAACTGCAGTAACTAAGCAGGCAGCTACTAACTGTAAATTAAAATATAAATGTAACTTTAAACACAAATATGTTTTTAATGTCTTATGTTTTGGTCACTGTATGTTTAGCTAAGACCAAAAAAAAAAATAACTAAACAAACCTGAACCTGTTGAAGCATATGTGAACACAGTTTTTCCACTACTTTGAATTTGACCGTCTCTGATGTAATTTTGCTCTTATCACTTAGCCAAGTACAAATACAGCTGTGATCATTATGGTTGATAATGCATATCCAATGATACCTTTGACCTTAATCTGACCATTGTTGATAAAAGAGACCTCTGATATTTAAAGTTAATATTAAACTGGCACACTCATTGCATGTAACACTAAATTAAATATGATGTATTTTATAGTTTTTCTAGGTAAACATAAAGCTTATGCGAATGACAAAATTATCTGTGTAGTGTGTGTGTGTGTGTGTGTGTGTGTGTGTGTGTGTGTGTGTGTGTGTGTGTGTGTGTGTGTGTGTGTGTGTTTGAGTTTGGGAGTATTCTGTATACCGTATTTAAGTTCTATTTGGGACAACAGAATGATGTGAACACAATCTACTGACTCCAAACTAACTGGAGTGTCAAAAAATGTCAATAAAGTATTTATCTTAAATGGGCAGAGAGGTAAGGCAGCAAAAATGCAAATGAAAAGGTTTTTCTTTTTTAACATCCCTACCAAGTCTTAAAACATGCACAACATGTAAATTCTCTTTCTTATCTCAGTTTCCTCTCATCTGGCTAGCCTGACATGGTCATACTCAGATCACTGAAAACAAAAAAACTTGGATCAACTTAAAAAAATGTAAGTAATCGATCACACGAAATAGTTGACATTGACTCAAAGTAAATAATTTTATTTAGTTTAACCTGAAAAGTTTAACTCCAAGCAACCACCTTTTAAAGGTTGGGTCAAACTAATTATTTATACATCCGAGTAAATTAATTATTTTAGGTTGCCTCAAATAAAAAACCAACAGTTGTCATTATTTCAAACGTATAGTAAATCAAATTTGAAAAAAATGATTTTAATACATTTTGATCAATGACTACTCAGAACACTTTCCTTTATAACACATTTATATTTATTGTTTAGTAAATTGATAACATTTAACATCTGTTTCAAATGTATTAAGAGAAACAGTCTGCTTCAGCTGAACACCCGAAACGAGACTATTGATGTCATCAGAAGACAAATCATGGAGCTGTGATTAGTAGCACAACTCCTAAGACATCATGCAGTACCTATGGTGAATTTACCGGGACATACATTTTATAATTCAGGTGTGAGCCTTACGGTAAAGATCCATTTGTCCAACACAACTGAAGCGCGGTGTCGCAACGTCATACATCCATGGTTGATGCGCCACGCCCCTGACCGGCAGCTGATTGGACGAACGCGTGTCGTGGGTTTGGCTTCTCGAGAATTTCAACAGATCTAATAAAATTGCTCTGATCAAATGAATAAATTCAGTTTAATGTCCCGCTGCCAATTTATATTGTATCCATATAAAAAAAATGGATTCAAGAAAAATACACATTAAACGAACAACAGCAATGTTAGACTTTTTTCAGTGATTCTAGTCAGAAGCGAACTTCCCGACCTCGAATGTTGTGGGCGGGGCTAAGTTCGGCTGGCATCCAGGCTAATAAGTGGCTCAAGAGATCTTTGCCTGACCTTCACTTCCACCTCAATGAATCTGTCTCTTATCACACAAAAGACCTTTTTAGTATGACTGCTGTGATGAAATTGACAGGTAAGCTTGAGACATACTTGATCAAGCCCTGTTTGTAGCTAATCTTTAACACAATTATATCCCACAAAGTGTTATCCTTGTTGTATCAGCTACATAATAACATGGTCTATAAATGGAGATAACACACTGCAGTGAGTGTATGTGTATAAAACCTGTTGCACTCTGTGGATTCCAACATTTTACAAACTGTGAAGATTTCTTCGTAGCATCGATCCAAGCATAAGGGGTTTTGGGGTAGAACAAGGTTAGAAGCAATTGAGTAAGGCAATAATCGTTAACTGCTCCAAGATGCTCTGTGGCCATTAGATCAGATTGTGGTTGAATTGAGAACATATTACCCATTTGTTTTAGGGTTATTTTTAAGATTGTTTTGAGTACTACAGCTCTTCTTGGCTAGGCTCCAGGTTACATTTCAGAATTATTTTCTATTTAGTGACCTGTGCCCAGCCTGAGGTCCTCAAACAAAGACCTGCTCCAACTGTCTGAGTATGAACACCTAGGGCCTTTCTGAAAAGAGAAAACTTATAATACAGGGTAGCCTCTGGAAGGGAGGGGGGGGGGTTTGAAGAATACATCAAAACAGACAATACGCTGTAGCTAACACAAGGCTGAGCTAACACCACAAAGGCCTTATTCACAGCTGATTCTTGTCACTCATCATGGTAGAAAACGCACAGGTGTATTTAATAGGCTCGTTCGAGATGAGCCAGATCTGTGCAGAATCGATCGAATCGGCGATCGCCGCCCAATGCATGCGTCCGACTTGATCCCATAGACAGTATATAAGAATGGACCAACAGATCCCGTTGCTCTGGACGGAGACCAGTGAAAGCCATTAGAAGCACTTTTCCGGTGAGTGCTGAGCGTTACTGCACAGCCTCCAACTGAGAGAAACGATGTAAATGTGACGTTTTTATAAAAATAGGCTAACGATTGTGTCATAACCACGCGACTTACTGTCGCATAGTAGAGGAATTACCATATAGTACAGGAGAAGCTCGCAGGCAGTTTCGACTCACATTAGCTGTTTAAGTTTAATTACTAATGTTAACTAGCATTTTAGTTAGCAATAATTAGCCTGTGTCCATGTTATCTCCTTACATATACCTACGCTCTCCGTCTCTGCAAGATTGGGAATTATTGAGATTTCTCTTGGCACCGCTACCAGAAGACTTACAACTTTCAGACACGTTGCTCACATCACATTTACATTGTTTCTCTCAGTTGGAGGCTGCGCAGTAACGCTCGGCGCTCACCGGAAAAGTGCTTATAATATAAGGTGACCAGATTTCTGAGACAAAATCCGGGGACATTTTCAACTCAGAAGCATAAATACCTCAAAAACAGGTAATGTTTTTATCTTTGTAAACTTAAAACGGGGACACTGCCCCAGGGACGTCACTAGACCTAGAGCTGCTTGTGCCCCAACAAGCCCCCCTAGGGGGGTCCATGGGCATGCTCCCCTGTAAGAAAATTGTGTCTATTTTAACATTTAAATGCATCAATCTGGTGCACTTTGAAAAGAAATTCAGAGGTTAGACTTGATTATTCTTATCTATGGATGGAAATATTTGTGCTGTAGCCTGAACTATTTTGCACTTCAGAATTTTAACCATGCATACACAGGTGAAATAGTTTTTTTTTTATCCTAATCACCCCTGCTGCTACTTCATACTTGTACTCCACTACACCTCAGAGGGAAATTATGTAATGTTTACTGCACTACATTTATCTGACAGCTTTAGCTTTATTGCTTCACACTGGGCTTGTTTCTGCAGCAGCTCATTGAGTATCGCATACAACTAAAACTATTAAGGAAATATTTTCCTTTGACATTGGTCCAGTATTACAACATCGCTGCAGTCGGCAACGGCGAAACAAGACAATTGTCCAGCTTGTATTTACGTTCATAAAAGTGCTTGTTTTGCCGCTGACAGCCTCAGATTAATATTATAAGTGTCAGACAACATTATGGAAAGGATTTCTAAGGAGGTCGACCTTTCTGTTAAAGAGTAAGATCCTTTTTTTAAACATAAAAAGTCCGCAAAATTGCATTCGCTAAACCCACCAGACTCCATGTAATAAACAGCAATTTTAGCATCGTAAAATATAGGCATTCTAAAACATCTCTGAGCTCTGAGCAGTGCTCGCTCTGGCTGTCTTGAGCCTGCGTGTATAGGGTGCACGACTATACGTTTGGTCAATGTTTTCTTTCTTTCATTCCAATTTCGGGTCTGTCAGTCACAGTGAAAATCGGGGACATTTCCGGGGACAGGTCACCGAAACCGGGGACTGTCCCGGAAACCGGGGACGTCTGGTCACCCTATTCTAATATCCTTCACTGGTCTCCGTCCAGAGCAACGGGAACTGTTGGTCCATTCTTATATACTGTCTATTATGGAGGGAATATTTATTCATAATTCAAATTGAAAGTCCAAAGAGAAAACGAAGCAAGACCCTCCCACCAGCCGTTGGGCCACGCCTCCTTATTTAAATTGACACCTGTCATTTCTAAATGAAAAGCTTAATGTTAAATCGAGATGTAAAAGGTGAATCTTAAAATGTCAATGTCAAATGTAAAACATAAAATTCAAAAGATAAAATGTCAAATTGAAAATTGAAAATTATAAAGGGGAAAGGCAAATTCAACCAATCACCATGACTTTGGTGCAACTCGCAATTTTGACCAATCACCGCAACTTTTGACCAATAACTGGAGTTTCCCGCGACTTCAACCAATCCCAGCAGTCCCACGTGCCAGACTTTGCATCAGTATGTGACTCTGATACATATTGTTTTGAGTAAACACTAATGTTGAAGAACCTGCCTACACATTCATTCTCTAAAATAAAATAAATGTTGTGTCAGGCGGATATGATATGAGTGACAGAAGAGTTTCAGAGTTTTCAGCAGCAGCAGTTTCATGTTTACAATCAGTCTGCATCTCAAAAGTCCAGTTTTCATTTTGCTGCAGCTCCAGAGAATGAGCTGAGATGCTGGGTGATGTACTTTTTATTCAGTGTGTAGTTCATCATTTGTATTTTTTTTTTTTTAACTTATATAAAAATCTATTTTGACTTATTTGCTCTTGTCTTGTTTGAATTTAATAGCAAGTATGTTTAACATTAAAACATGATTTATAAAAGGTTTGTATAAAGGCTTTAGGCTGCCCTACATGTTATTATAGGCCCAGTTTTATATGCAACATGACTATATGCAACATATATTTTATACAATATATGTAGGGGGTCCCTGATCCGTCTCTCTTTCAGTTAAGCGGTCCTTGGTTTAAAAAACGTTGAAGCCCCCTTTTCTAAATACATGAATGTATTGATGCTGATCCTGCACAGTGAGAGGAGACAGTATACCAGTGTTCTGAACCTATTCAGCTTGTGACCCTTTAAAATAAAGCAGCATGCTCTTGTGTCCTCTAATCACAAGGTTTTTAGTGTGGACATAGATGAGCCGTGTCCCCTCTCAGATAGCTTGATGTATTTGAAGGTTTTGTGGGAAAAGTAAACATGATTTTGTGCTACATTTCTTTTCTTTTTGTCCCCCTATTATGACTCAAAATTGTCTTGGGACCCCATGGGAATCACTACTGCATGTTGTGGTGCAGAAGGCCTGTCGGTGGCGTTGTGCACCTTAATGAAATTTGCAGTCCACCATCTGCAATTTAAAAGTACACAAATAAAGGTATTTGTTGTTTTAATTAAACATCAGTAACAGATAAACCTGAATATAAAAAAGTGATTTAAAAAACTGTAAGGACACTTAGGCTAGATTCAATTAATCTAAGATACTCTGGCCAATGAGTTTCTCAAATAAAATAAATCCTTAAAGCTGCACTGATCAATATTTTGTATTATTAACTATGGAAAAAATGACTAGGTATAATGAAAAAGGGGTCGCTCGTAGTGACAAACTAAACTGACAACGTCCAGGTCATTTCTTATGTTTCGTAGCCTACAACTTCACTCTCACTGCTCTCTTCAGCACAATTTCAGCAGCAAGCAGCTGTTTTAAGTGAAAAAAAGTTCTGATAAAGCCACCTAACCAGCACCAAATGACAGATAGAAACCGTTATAACTAGCATAGTTGAGCATTCGGCAGCTAAAAAGCCAGATATTGCTCTCATGAGTAGGCCTGTCGCGATAGTCAATACATGGACTTATCGCACGATATATGGAAATGAGCTTGGTAGCTTTTGCTGACGCAATATATTGCAATTGATAATTTGTAAAATTGAAAATAAAGATGTATTCATTTTGACATACAAATGAATGTTACCAACATTTTAATTGTAGATCGTCTGCTTTCTGTGTCGGAGGAAGAGGCGTGGCTCAGGCATATCATTAAAGGTGCAGTAGGTAAGACTTATAAAACTAACTTTCTGTCATATTTGCTGAAACTGACTCTATGTTCGAGTAGAACTACATGAAGCAGGTAATTTAAAAATAATTTAATTTAAAAAAACTGCACCACCTACAGCCTGCAGTGTGATTTGCAAAAATCCACCACTCCCTGTTCAGATGCACCAATCAGGGCCAGGGGGGTGTCTCATTGTGTGTCAGTCACTAGTCATGCACACGCATTCATTCTCCCTTGTGGGGGGAGGGGCTTAGGAGACCGTTTTGGGCTTTAGCAGAAAGGGGGGAGGGACTGAGAGGTTGTTGATGTTCAAATTTGTTGGCTAAGTCCTGGATCTTCCCAATCCTACCTACAGCACCTTTAAACCAAAACTACATGTATTAAAATCATAGGATTTATTAATTATTCCCAAAACAAAAAAGTAAACTGATAATTGATTTTTACCAAATAATTCAAGTTTGAAGCTGATTTGACAGTAACCAGTGTATATTCTAAAGCATTTCTTCTTCATAAAACTTTGAATTGCAGCTGTTTGAAAGGCTCTATGACACTAAATAAACCTGTTTGGTCTTAAAGTCTAAAGCTACATGAGACTCATAGTAAACCTGCAAAATGTCCCCGAAAGAAATGCTCCCGTGTTGTTAATTTAATTATTTTCTTTGGATGACCAACATATACCTCCAGACAAAAACCTATATTTAGTATATTATATTTAACATATAAAATAATTATATTTTTGGGGTTTAGGATGCAAATGAGTGTTTGTCCCCTGATTTCTGCATCAAACTATATTACACATGACTGTAGTGCAACTTAACATTTAAACAACAATAGACTAGCTCAACTTAACCAAATTGCCTCAACAGCAACTAACTGGGATTAATTAAAGAAAGCCACAAACAAGGTTCTGGTTTTATACTCACGGCAAACGAGCTCCCAACTTGTTACAACCGGCTCACAGGCCACAACAAAAGAGGGAGATGCACAGCAACGTAACAATAATAAAGTGACATTTATTAAATAATGATGCAAACAAGAGAACGATGAGGTGTGATTGTCAGTATCAGTGATGAATGAAGGTGTATGGATGTAATGGAGAATGTGAGGTGCATGTTGTCAGTAGTTAACAAAGGGAAAACTCAAACAGAGAGAAAACATGTTGGTGCGCAGTCAGGAGAATGCGGCCACCTGGGGCCTGTTTCACAAAACCAAGATAAGGGATTAAGCCGGGATTTATCAGTTATCCTGGATGATTTAAGCCTTGACTCGGTTTCACGAAAGTGGAGGCACATAAATCACCATGGAGAATTATTCTGTACAGCTAGCCTGCTCCCGACCAGGCTAACAGCCAGGATTTATTTAATCCTGGAGCCTTTTCTGATCACCCAGCAGTGGTTTTACCCTATTGTTATCAGCCTGGATTAAAATACAACAGGTGCATATTGCTGTTCATTTAAGTACTGTTATTATTTAAAGTTTTAAATTATAATTATTCATGTGACAGTCATTGTTACTGTTACATTGCTGTATGAAGACTGCTGTTCATATTGTTGTTAGAAGTATGATTAATATATTATGGCAGTTGTTGAGATAATTAGAAAAGGCTGATAACATTTCAAATGTGTTTTAAATGAAGTCTGTTACTAAGGGCAATACACACAACGCTATACATTTCTATAGTTGACCAATGCACCTCGAATTATTTTAGTTGATTAATTTTTGTTTTAATTCTTTAACAATAAGGATCATGTTTGTTCCTCTTCCATGTGCATTGTATTTGGCATTCTTAGCACACAAATTGTGTTGTCCAGTAAACTGGGACTATAATTTGGGAGGATTGTACAATTTAAAGAACATATCCTAATTGTACAATCCTCCCAAATTATAGTCTTAGCTCACTGGACCAGTAACTATCTAGTGATGTAGGCTACTGTACATTCATGTAACAACAGGGAGAGGACACCTCAATGGTTTTTGACCTTATATTTTGTTGGGGGGGAAATAACTGATGAATATACTCTGTTCCATTCATGTTTACAGTGTGCATGGACTGTATCATTTAATTATCTTTATAGTTAGATTTTAGAGTCCAATTTCTTCAGTGTCTTTATTTTCTATGTCCATATATACAAGGGTGCAAGGAATATAATATGTAGAGAAGGAAACTCGTCCTCTATAAAAAATTTAAAAAAAACGCGAGAAAAAGCATGGCTGATAATAGCGGACCGACTGAATGATAGTCTAAAAATATACATGTATGAACTACTGCTCTTAACTGAAACCATTCAATGAGTCACTTGTCATTTGCAAAAACGAACAGTTGTACACTTTGCATTAAAAGCGAGCAGTGGAAGTTAATATGACTTAGGTAATTTATATTTTAGCCCATTAAAGAGAGAGGGCGAAACAGAGTGAAAGAGATATTTACGCATCATACTTTGCGTTGTAGAAAATTGATCTTCATGGTAAATTTCCTGAGTAACATTATCTTCTGCTTACTTTTAAGGCAAAGAGTACAACTGTTAATTTGTGCAAATGATTAGTAGCCTGATCCTTGAATGGTATGATTATGACGGTTTCAATTTAGAGCAGTGGTCATGTATATTTTTAGGCTGCTTACACATTCAGTCAGTCCGTGATCGTCTGCTACGCTTTCTCTCGCTGTTTCATTACAGCGGCCGTGTTTCTTTTCTTTTTATACAAATAATGTGTTTCACGTGATTATACTTCCACAAGAAGCTGCTGCTCACTCTGTATAAAGTATGAACAATGCGTATTCTCCATTTTAGCATCAGTAAATCTGTGATCGACCTCGTGGTCTTTTGAGGAAAGCCGTGGACGCGAATCTATCTGAATTACTTCAGCCTGGCTCGACCTAGTCGCTCCTCCTCAGCCTGGCTTGGCCTTCGTGAAACGCAGCAAGCCAGGATGCACAGATGAGACTAGGTCAAGCCTCGCTTTATCAATTATCCTGGATTTATATATTCTGCTTTTGTGAAACAGGCCCCAGGTCTCGGGGCAGGCAGGGTTAAATAGTCTGGGAGGACCGGCCAGGTGATCACAGTCATCTCATTATCGCCTCCGCTACACCTGCAAATTAACAAGACAAACCACAGTACACATGTACGACAGGCCCAGGGCCGTCACACCAACAAACAGACATCATTTTTATGCATTTATTTTAAAAGATTATTTGTGTAGCTAGTGTTTGTGTGTATGCAGTAGTTATTATATAGTTGTGAGGACTAGTTTCAGTTTTCTCACATCGCCACAGGACTTTTTTGGGGGGTGGCGGCAAGAAGCTTGCGCATAGGTGAGGATTAAGGTGACGGTGTGGGTGCGCAGACCTCATTCCCACCATCTTCACTCCTACCAGATGGACCTCCAGTGCCATGAGGGAACCCATGACGACCTTCGTCTGGCAGGAGTTGCAGGGGGCTGCCGGTGGTCTGGTCAGTTGGACTCCGCCTGTGCCTGTCCCCAGGTGTAGGTCTTCGGGGTTTGCTCCCCTAGCCACTGTACCCTCCCAAGTTAACCCACGTGGCTGTGGGGTTGCCTTCTTCCGCCTTCCCAGCCGTTGTGGTGGTTCTCAGACCAACATCTTCCGCCTGCGCTGCCGTTGGGGTAGAGCTTAGATCGGCCCAAAAAATCAAGCCCGAACCTGCCCGAGCCCGAGCACGTTGCGTCCGAGCCCGGCCCGGCCTGGCCCGACACATTACCTGTAATTATGAGCCCGAGCCCGATTTAAACCCGACAATTTTTTAATACGTGGGCCACTGACATTTAGAATAATACAACAAGGACGAAGCATGTAAACTGCGCTGTTTGTTTAGAATGGAACAGATCGCCAAGTGGATCCGAATGAAGAAACGTAAAAAAAAAGAAACAATGATGAACAACATATTGTTGTCATTGCCCACGACTTGTTTAAACTTCTTCCATACCTCCGACTTTCCTCCACACTTGCTCAAAGTTAATTCTTCTGTTTTTCTTTTTTTCTTTACATCTTCAAGCTCCCGGTGTGATGCGTGCGAGAGGAGCAGACTCCGCGCATGACACGTGCTGCATTTTGTGACTGCAGCCTAACTTTTGTACACATTTGTTACTTTTATATAGCCTATATATATATATCATCCGACCCGAGGATGTGGCGGAAAATAACGGCTCGGGCTCGGGCCGAGAATCTAAACTCTACGTTGGGGTCTCACTATTTACCCATAGATGGGGCTATTTACCCATAACTGGGACAGTGGTTGACGGGCATCAGGGCGTTTCCACTCACCGATGGGCCTGCATGCCACGTCTCTGGGGCCCACTGCTGCTCCGAGATCCTGTACAACTTAGCCTGGAACCACAAGGGACCAGTTACCATGTGTGCCACGGGGAGGCGTGTACGAGATCTTGGCAGTGGAGAGGCTATGTACCGGCTGAGGAGGCTTACACACTCAGCTCCTCTTTTCGCCCCTGAAAACAAAGGGCTATCCGGTGGCAGTAGCTGAAAGCACAGAGTGGCAAGCAGAAGCAGCATGCACTAAGTACAGGCACTATACTCCAGCACTACTGCACTGACGCATCACACGCCCTGCGTGCAAATGCGCACACACACACACACACACACACACACACACACACACACACACAGACCCACACACACACACACACACACACACACACACACACACACACACACACACACACACACACACACACACACACACACACACACAGACCCACACACAGACCCACACACAGACCCACACACACACAAACACAGACAGACAGACAGACAGACAAACCTACCCACACACAGACAGATAGATCCACACACAGACAGACAGACAGACCCACACACAGACAGACAGATAGACCCACACACAGACAGACAGACACACCGACACACAGACAGACCCACCCACACACAGACAGACAGACAGACAGACCCACAGACAGACAGACAGACAGACCCATACAGACAGACAGGCAGACACTATACAAGTACAAATGCATTTTCTTTTCCTCAGCCAGGCAGAAGCTTTTTGTACCACTTCTTCTTCTTTGGCTTTTGCATTATCTGGCTCTGAAGATCTACCAGCTGGGACCTCATGGTGCTCTCGGTCCTGTCCCACTCCTGCTCTTTTTCCTGCTGAGTCAGCTTCAGGCTTTCTGTGGCCTGAAGGAGGGATGCCTTGTCCTCCTTCCACTGGTTGAGATTACTCTCCAGCTGCTGCTCAGCCTTCTTCAGAGCAGCCATGAGGTTCTTGTTGCTTTTGCCTGCATCTCCAGCTGGGCTCTATGGGAAGCCTGGGATCTTTCCAGTATCTCCTTTGCCTCCTCTGCCTGTTTTCGGAGAGTTTCCTCCATCTTGCTCAATTTATCCTTCAGCTCCTGAGCTTGAACCCTCTCAATCTCCAGATAGCTCTCCAACATCACGTTGGTGGTCTTACCTACCGCGAGCATCTGTCTCTCTTTACGAAGCTCGATCTTCTGAGTCTCCACATTGTTTTTAAGGGCCTCCTTCTCTCCCTTCATCTGCTCCAATTCGACCTTCAGGTCTTCAGTAATGAAGTACTGCAGGTCGAGATCTTTTTGGGGTTTTCGCAGCCTGTTGCTGATTTTATCCAGCTGGGATTTCAGATACTCTGTTTCCCTGGGTGGGGAGTGGACACGTTCAGCCAGCTGAACTTTCAAGTCACACATCTCCCTCTGCATCAGCTTTTTGTCATGGCTCAAAGTGCTGCCCTCTCTCTGTTGTTGGAGCTGATCGAGGACATTGGCCAGCAAGTCCTCTCGGATTATCAGGTGAACTCTTCCCTCAGATTCACATTGGGTGAGCCTCGCCTCGCTGTCCTTCAGTTCATGCCGTACTTGTTCTTCAAGTGAACTGAGATAGAAATTAATTTGTGGTTCAATCTCTCTGGAGTGGAATTCCATGTTTTCCAACTTTGTATTCTGCTGGACCAGTGTTTTTTCTCTCGTTTCTCTTGTCTGCACCTTTGGATTGTCACAGTCAAATGACTCTCTGATACAAACTGCTGTCTGAGTGAATTTGTGTCAGAACTAAAGTTGGGTCCCAGTATTCATAGTGTGTCGTTATGACAACAACAACATGCATTCTTATGTTTTCAATCCAAATGGTTATTGATTCTATTCCATTCTATCTTTGATTCTATTGTTGCTATCGTATACCAGTTTGTTTATGTTTGAATATACAGTATGAATGTTATTATTTCTGATTATTCCTAAAATATGGCAAAGAAAGAACACTTTACGAAATATGGAAAGGAACAACATGGATGTCTTTGCACAAGAGCAGTACACACAAGTATGCGCCAGTAGGGACGGCATTTTCTCTAACTCCAATAACCACGTGCGCTCAGCAACTAGGCCTACCTATTATTTAAGATGTGCATTCACCACAATAATTTTTTTTTTTTTTTTTTAACTTTTATTCAAACTGTCCAATACTTTTTATGTTGGATTTGAAAAGCCGTTTAGCCCCTGCTCATGTTTATTTTGCACATGTTAAAAGTTGTCGTAAAGGAAGCGAAATATGAAGCTATCCCTATCCCTCGCTGCTGCAACAGTGAGAATTTCCCCATTATGGGATTAACCAATTATGATCAACCAAAAGGTCAAACAAATGATAGAATTATGTTATGCAGCTTCACAGTTTTTCTTCTATTTGCCACACAAGCCATTTACATATGGGGGTTTCCGTGTACCATCTTCCAATGCCACCCTGCCAAGACCTTTCGCCACCCCTTTGCCACCCCATGTCAAATTTTCTAGATCCGCCACTGCGGTGGATGCAGGAAAAACCGGAGATGAGACGTACAGGATGACTTAAATTTAGGACAGCTACGCTCGTTATTGTAAGTTCAATGATAAGTTAAAGTCAGTACTTTATCAAACCGTATGAATGTGTGTCCCAGGCCAGGCCATGATTGGAAATTAACTAACAATGTAAAGATCAACAAGCCACTGACAGATATGTTCAAATTTGATAAATAAATCAAATAAATAATAATAATAAATAAAAATAAATTATTTTTTGTCTTAAATCCACCAGCCATTTTCATATTATACCAACAATCAACATTTGCAGCATCCTGAGCCTTTTTGGTAAAGTTATTAAGAAAACTCAGCCTAGAGTAGTTTTATTCTCCCCAAAACAAGTTTCGTTTTTATTTTTAAAGAACTATACAAAAGAGGGTTTTAATTGATTTATTTTGCTTGTGAAGCACTGTGTGACTGTCTGTGATAAGTGCTGTATAAAAAAAAGGTCTCGTAGGTAAGTACAACTTTGAGGTAGGCTACTTGAGTATTTCCATTTTATGCTACTTTATACTTATTCCATTTTCCATTTTGAAACCCAATAACTGCTTTTAACGTTATTTGGTAACGTTAGGTAGGCTATACTTTCTGATTGAGATTATGAAAATAAAAACAACAAAATGTATGATGTAGCCTTAGATGCCACCCAGCGCTAATAGGCCTAAAGTAGGCCTAATTAAAACTAGCTCCACCCTAACCAGCTGCAACATTAATGTATCAATAATAATAATCCAACAACATGAATATACATTATTCTAAAACGGGCCACTCTGCATGGAGGACTGTTCTATAGTGCAAAATAAAATCCCATCAGTGATTTTCTGGGGGACTATCAGTGAAATTGTTCAGTTAGAGTGTTCGAGTTTGAAGCCCTGACACCAAATACTAAAGATGTCTTCAATGGTGTGTGTGATGCACTAGCTTCTGCATTCATGATAAACATTAAAAAAAAGGTTTGGAGATAGTTAAGTGAGGTCAAAACCAACCACTTCACAATAAAGCTGGACCAGGCAAACGGATTAGTGTCCAGTGGGGGTTCTGTTGTAAAGGTTAACAACTTAATTTCCTGCAGAGGTGAAACATACATTGCCTGCCACTGCTATCAAAAACAACAGTCATTACAGATATCATTTGTGAACCCACTGAGATGCGCAAGATTGAATGCATACATTAAAAACACTGATTTCATGGCCGGGTTGCTCAGTGGTAGAACAGGCGCACATATACTGAGAGGTTTATGCCTCGACGCAGAGGTCCAGGGTTCGAAACCGACCTGTGACAAATTTCCTGCATGTCTTCCCCCCCTTTCTCACCTAGCTGTCCTGTCAAAACATAAAGGCGGAAAAGCCCAAAAAATTATCTTAAAAAAAACCCACTGATTTCACTCATTTCCAACACGGATGACACCGAATCAATTATTCTCTGTAACAGTTATACTGTAATATGTTACACACAGGGTCTTAAATCAATGCTTCAAGTAAAACAAAATGCCAAACGGTTGTTGTTGTCTGTGTACAATACGTATGTATGTGTCTTAAAAAAGTATAACATAAATAAAAGTTTGCACCCTCTTTGTGGTAACCCCACTGAAGACATATGTTCTGCGTAAAAGTGAAAACTGCTTTAGTGACAATAACAGAAATGCACAGCAACAAATGTATATTTTGTCCCCAGGATTGTTATCTTCTGACCGACCACTAGAGAGAGCTCTTTACAAAATAATCTACTTTATATTATTAGAGACTTGAACCAATGTCTCTGCTGTGTATTACAATACTGCCACCATGAAAGTCAAGATATGCATAACTTTTTCTGTTCATCTGTAAAGTTTAGTCTTTATAAGAGCCACAGTGAGCAGATGGATAGCAAAGCTTGTGCTGTACAAAGGAAATATTTAGTAACCGACCACTCTTAAAATTATATTTTATTGAGTTACCTCCCAACAAACATTAGTGAAATTAAACAATCATGTCTTACAAGCACAGACATGGACTTGTACAGTACAGAGGCACCTGTTTGTTTCTTACAAAGGAAGCTGCATGGTTGGAGGTCTCCTTGCAAGGACATTGATTTATGACATTGTCTGAAATATAGGGTGAAGAAGTGTGATGCATTTACGCATGTGAAATTAATCCAACACATACAACATAGTTTAACTTATAGAGGCACAAACAGTAGTTCCACCCCTAATAAAGTTTACTTAGTTACTAGTTCTTATCAGAAAAAAAGAATACATTTCAAAAAACACGTTTAACTAACTAAATATGTAGATCAATATCGCAACGTTTGGTATAACTGAACATGGTATTCAATTTTTTTTACAGAAGCAGACAAAAAGTGAGTAAAGAGGTGCAATCAATATACAAAGTAGAGTGTAATGCTCATTTCAGACTATTTTAATAACTCTGTGATAGATGCGTTATGATACAGGTTTGCCAACGGCTGAACATGTATCATTTGCGACTTTTTTTAAATAAATCAACATGAAACCTACATCTTTGAAATGTAATGGTAGCAGTAGTTGTATGTAATATTTTGTGCCAAAGTACTGGTGAATGTGATGATATAAATCTTTAAATACACCACCTATAATATCTAAATTCTCATTAATTTTAATGGTTTTGATGCCAGTGTAACATATACAGTGTAAAACTCTCACAGACAATGAACAAAAATGGGTCTCTCAAATAGTGACAGTAATGTATTCGCACAAACATGATATCAAGCTATTGAATATATTTTTATACACATTAGTTATTTGGGCTGATAATAGAACAAATGCAGTACATGACAAAATTAGCAACTAAAGTATTTAAGATATATGGAAAATGCTTTGCTTATCAAAAGCTTTAGTGATTTTATGTACAATAACAATGTGAGAATATTTTATTCCAAAAATGTATCAAACTTGAATATCACTAACCTCTACTATTCATGAAACACTTCACTATTGTGTCTACGCTAAAAAATATAGTGAGGTCACGACAGATCATGGTCAAGCAGAAATGAGCAGGAAGAGCAATGGTACAGGTTCATCATATTAAAAATATCTGAGGATAGATACTCATTTTTTATTTATTAAACTGATCCAACTCATCCCTGCCTCAAACTTTACACAATTTTTATAAAGAAAATTTGACTACACAGTACCATACTGAAGCTTCTGTTAGATGACACGTGTGATGTTTTAGTGTTGAATCTGAATTGTTAAACTTTAGCTTTAACAATCTGTGTATTACAATTTAGTCTGTGGTGGACTCTGTGTCGGTGGGCTTCCTGGACAGAAACCACACCTTCATTGGGTCCTTCTTTCCTTTCATGGTGATGGGGCCCCGATACTCCAAATTAAACTGAGGGTCAGCGTTCTCAGCAGACTGCAAACACCTGCAATACAACATCAACACCATCATAAATCACTCGCGCTGTACGGTCTAGGAGGATTCTGTATTATTTTCACCAACTGACTGAAACGATTAAAACAACCTTACTTGTTTTAATTGTGCATGTGACATATATCTATATAAAAATAATTTTGTACAGTTCCAGAAAGCTACTAGTTAATAGAATAGAGTACTTTACAAAATAGAATATTTTATTACAAGAGGAAACAATTAAACAATATAACTAAGTTTTAGATGAATTAAACAATAACCACATGACCGTGAATGAGTTTCAGAAAATTTAAAGCATATAACCAGTTTATATATTACAGTATATGCAATGTATGGCAAGTGGATGAATTGTAATGGTGAATTATGTATAATGAGTTGTATGGGTGTAAGTCACAAGTTCAGGACCCCGGATGGCCTGAGGGAAGAAAACTCCTCCTCATCCTCTCTGTTTTGGCCTTAAAGTAGCGGTAGCGCCTTCGTGACCACAGCAGAGAGAAGAGTCTGTTGTTGGGGTGATTGAGGTCTTTTATGATTCTCTCCGCCTTTTGTCCTGCACCTCCTGGTGTAAATGTCTTGTGAGACAACTTGTTCTTTATGCCTAATACTGGTATTTTCTTAACAAATCACAAATCCTTTTTTAATACTGTTTAAACAACTCACAAAGCTCCTTCAAACCCACCTAATTTCTCTACAGCCAGTAATAAAATCCAAAAGTGACTTCACTCGAACAAAAAAAACAGATGACAATATGCCACGTATATGAAATAAGAAGGTATATCTACTTACCGGTAAGTGTATTCGGAGACATTTATTTTTCCTTTTTCACCAGTAGTTTCTGTACGACTTGTGAGGTTGACCGTATTTCCAAAAAGGCAATATCTGGGCATCCTCTGGCCAATCACCCCAGTCACCACTTCTCCTGTGTGGATTCCAATAGTAATCTGAAAAGAGGAGAATGAAAAAAAAGAGTCTTGATAGAGTCCTCTGCAATTCCACCGTATGTCAGTTATATTTAAACTAATTAAATAAATATGCCAAAAAATATCCCCATTTCTTGTTAAGTGCTGGCAAACCAAGCTTAAAAAATGTATTATAGGATATACAGAGCGCTTATCATTAGTCATATGCACTAAATTCATTACTCAATGCAGCACATGACGCCTGAGAAGATCAAGTATTTGAATAAACCTGTGTATATTTTTAATCAAGGAGGTAAATGAGTTGTGCTCCACAGAGAGGGATAAAAATGCTTCTTAGTTTGTTGGCACAAGTTCTTAAAGCTATCTACTGAAAAGGTGCAACATTTGGTGGGTGGATATAAGGTTAACTTTGCCAGAAAACACACAAAATTAGATATTTATTTTCTTTAGGTTTGCAATAAAGTAGCAATTCCAAAAGTAGCCCCAGGCAATTTTCAGACTAATATTTACACTTGAACTTGTAGGCACTTCAGCGCTTGTTGTCTACAGAGCATGAACCCGCTGAGAGTGTCTGAGACAAATGAGAATCTATTTTTAGACACCGGATCGTGAGATGATTTGAGTCTGTTTCTGCTACTAAACCAGACTACTCTTCTGCCAGTGCCATGTCCCAAATAAACAGCCTTTTGTTAACCAGACATGATTTTCCAAAGTCTCAACAGTCATTGATACAATAACAATCTCCAACAGTCAGTTAAACACAAGTCTGCTGTTTTTTATCCAACATTTCACTGTGCATTACTTCAGCGTCCACATGCACACATACTATTATGCTAAAATAAATCAAAAACTCTAGAGGGCAAAGTGTTGTGTTTGGATTAATGCCAGATGCATTGCTACAAAACAGTAACAGGAAAATAGTCTGAGAATCATGACCGAGACGTACTGTACACAATAAATATAGAAATATTGCTCATTGGCATTCATGTGCAAACACAAACCATCTGCCAATCTAAAAGAATTAGTGTTTAATTAATTATAAAAAAAAAGATTTTTGTGCCCAGAATTACGCCAGTCTACGATGTTATTTGGATAATTATATATTATGGAAATATAAATTTAAAAATATGATATATATCTCTATCAATATACAGTATCTATCACACTTAGTGTGTGCTCTGTGAGCTTATCAACACAAAATACATACAAATAACAGTATTTAGTTTTTGGCAGTTTATCCTACAGAATTGTATAGAGCCATACAATGCAGAAAACTTTTTCTGATCATTATATCACACCTGTACTGGTTGATCATCCACTTTGACTTGTCCAGCAATCTCCAGCATATCAAGAGCTAGGTGGCAGATGGACTTGGCGTGGTGTGTGCACGGCTCTGGTAGGCCGCTCACTGTCATGTACTTATCACCCACGGTTTCCACCTTTTTATAAAAAAAAATAAATTAAAAAAAATAAACCTTTTGTTATTGTTTATGTGCATTTTATCATAACCTTTTTTTGCTCTGCTTTACTTTGTGCTACGAAGCTTCTTTTTTTTATGCACTGTGCGGCTAGAAATAAACTGAAACACCCTGAAATAAACACTTAAACACTTACATCAGCTTTAAAACATTCAGGGCCTCTTTGAGCCCTGCTAAAACCAGAGGACCACCTAGCCATTCAGCTTGTAGAGTAAATATTACTTCTTTTGGTGACCCAATGCCTAAAGCCGATCCCTGGAAGTGCCGAGGTCTGTTTGACTTCTTAAAGTGCATTCTTGTCTGAAAGCCTGACAGTAAATCTGCTCCACGAGGCCTATAATATTGGACAGTCCCTCTGTAAAACTACACTGTTTAGAAGTTAGTACTACTCTTCTTATGGTGAAATACTCAAGTCAACTGATATAAATAGTCACTCACTGACTTGTATGTGCATAATTGCATAACATTATTCACCAAGAGGGTCTGTGTGCTTCACTGGTGCATCTAAGCTGAAGAAGCAGCACAGGACACAGTAGTCAAAAGCCCTCAAATCCTCAATTTTAGATCGTAGACTTCTAGTTTTTTGTACACTTTGATTATTATCAGTTTGCTGCGTAGATCCTTATTTTTATTTGTGTACATTTTAAGAAATGTACACAAATACATGATATACTTTCATGGTATGATTCTTGCTTCCAACCTTGTATACATAAGGATTGTTCCGAGAGTCTGTCAAGATGTCAAAACGTGTGTAAACATCATTGAGTAGGTTGACTATCTTGATGGCTCCCTCGGCCGAGGCGTGCTTGCTGCAGAAGGCATTGAATCCTACAATGCCACTAAAGAGGATGGTCACGTTGTCGTAGCGTTTTGCTGGGACTGGACGTTTGTGTCGCAGCTCGTTGGCAACAGATGGCGGCAGAACGGAATAGAGCAATCTAAAAGTGAAGAAGAGAAAAGAACATTTTGAGCAAAAGTGTAGTTATGGTGTACTCGAGCAGCAGCGTAATGGGCTTGGGCTGCCAGAGTGAAGTCCATCCTTTTGGATCAGCATTTTATTTGCTCACCCACCACCTTTTGGGCATTTCGCTACACAAGCTGCTCTGAGATGGGAGGGTGGTGTTTCTATGGTAACTGGTTAGATCATGGCGGCCTGTTAAAAGCTAAATACCTTCCATGATGCATCATAATATGAGGACACATAATACATACAGAACAGATAACAGTCACCACACAAAAATCTATACATGGAAATAGAGTATACAGTATTTACCCAGGAGACGAGACTATACGTATTCATTTGTAACATCTTTTAACATACAAGGGCATACAGCGTTTTTTTTCTCTTAGTAAGGTGCATGCCTGAATGGCAGCGAAACAGCATAATATGTTTTCATTATCAGAAAACAGTGTTTTAAAGTTTTAAAAGGCAAAGACAGAACAGCAGCAGTTCTCTTAAATATTCAGAGAGGAACCATGAATTCTTTTCAATGTTCGAGTCCCAAGGCGCTTTGAGACCGGAGAATGGCGAGAATAATAATATGGGGATCTAAGAGGCAGAGTGAAAGTATTTTCCTACAAGAAGATGGGGCTTCTACAGCAGTGTTTCATCCTCTCCAGCTGTCAACCACTGCTGTGCCAAATTATTATGACAGGCCCTTTTTTGAAAGCCAACTGTCTTCACGATAACAGGGACTGACGAGTAGTTTAGGCAAACCTCAACGTGGGTATAACAATAGCTTCTGACCCTAGGTGGTCCTACTGTCACGTAGGACATAACTCTATGGGAATGACACCTGTTAGTGTCCTGCTGTATCTTCAGTGTTTCTTGTCTCAAGTCTGTCCTCAAGTGAATATAATTTATTTTTCCAACAAACAAAGATAAAACAAGAATGACAGCACTGTTATTGTAGTGAGTTGGCGGTTGACTTACAACCTACAGATAATGATAGGGCTTTGGAATACAATTACATGTAATAATGACTGTAATATACAATTTATACTCCAAGGGGTCGCAATGTGAATTTAAAGGATTACTACATAATAACCAAAATCAGAAAGAAACTATATCTGGTACATAACACCATGACATTATCTTATCTTTCCTTTTTCCTTGGTAAGTTCCAAGTAGTTTTACCTCATTATGCCTCTAAAAATATTTAAATTAAACTATTTGAGAAGATGAACATTCTTTGTTTGAGCTGCTCACTTTGGGTTCACAACTCAACCAATAAATATCTACTTCAGCAGGTCTGTGGATAATGTAGTAAAACTATTTACATGATACATTGGTATGCGGTTGTAATTCCTCTACTGTTATTCCCACTAGAAAACTAAAAGCTGAAGCTGCAGTTTACACCTGAGGAAAAAATGTCTGACCTGTCTGTCTTTTTTTTCTCGTCCTCCAGGGCCCTGAGTGTGTGCTGCAGACGATCTGTCAAGATTTCCAGCTCCTGGGTCAGCTTGTACTCCTCACGAAACTGCTCGCCTAGCAGCACCAGGTCACGTGTGGCGTCATGTAGCGGGATGTCGCTCAGGTAAAGCCCCCTTCGTGTGAGATCATCCAGGTTCATAACACTAGAAAAACCGGGAGAGGAGAAAACAGTGAGAAACTCATTATTGCTGGTGCTACAGTGTTATTTTAAAGCAGCCATATTATGCTCATTTTCAAGTTCATAATTGTATTTTAAGGTTGTACCAGAATAGGTTTACATGGTTTAATTTTCAAAAAACACCATATTTTTGTTGTACTGCGCCACTCTCTCTCACTGCTGCAGATCCTCTTTTCAGCTGGTCTCTGTTTTAGCTACAGAGTGAGACCTCTTTTCTTCTTCTGTACTATCTTTGATTGCACTTGCACATGCCCAGTAGCTCAGATGTAGATCATGTCAGCTAGCTAGCTCCATAGACAGTAAAAGAAAGGCTGTTTCTACAACTTCGGTCAGTTACAAGGCAGGATTAGCTGGGAGACTTCTAAATGAGGGCGCACATGTAAGTAGTTCTTTTGTAGATTATGGTGAACTTGTGTGTGTTGTAGCAGTGCTTTGCTATTGAGAACGAGGTAGCATGCTAGCGTTAGCATGCTAGTGTTAGCATTAGCGTTAGCATGCTAACACTAACGCGAGCTAATGGTCGCGGTTAGCCTGCTCGTTTCGGCTTGTGACGTCACAAGTCGTGCCGATTTTGAACAGCTCACCCAGAGACTGAAGGCAGGACACATTCAGAAACTGTATCTCACTCTAAACAGCATGGATGGATTTTTTTCAAAGTTGGTATGTGTGTGGAAGCACCAGAGACACAACATAACACCCCAAATCCCAGAAAAAGTGTTTTTTTCATAATATGGGCACTTTAACAGCAAAATGGCAGAAAATGTCTGATTTGTGTCTAAGTGTAGAAAGAAAACTATAGCCTTTGTTTTCTTGGTCTTTGTTCATATCAATAATCAGTGTAAATTAAACAGGACATATTAAACGGAACATAAAGTGTGAACCACTAGCAATGAGATCACCATTGTCCTTTCAGGGCTGAGCCTACTGTTTCCAGATAAATGTTCTGTTGTTAAGGGTTAGTTCAGACACTGTGTTGTATCAGTCTTATCTGGTCAGGTGAACAAGCCCCTGTTGTTTCCTGTCAACCCTTTGTGAACACACTGATCTTGCCCTCTACATAGTGTCTTCAATCTGTGAGGATCTTTTCAACCCTGCTCTCCTGGGTACCATATTTCACTAGAAATGTCTGATTGGCTACAAGGGCGAGGCTAATGGAGGTCACAACAGAAGAACCAATGTAATTATGTAGTATATGACCATTCTATAACTTTCTATAAACTTTGCTTAAAGGTTTGTTATAAGGGAGTCCTATGAACTTTACTCTACATTCACTGAGAACATCTGGAAATTGTTAACATGAGTAGGGGTCCCCCCAAGACAGAAGAGACCTTTTTTGGAGTTGTGCCAGATAACAGGCATCGATTGGTCAGTTATCCATCCAATGGTATACTTACAAAATTACGTCCTATGATGATACAATGCATAGGATATAGATGTTGCTCACACAAAGAAAAGTCGGAACGATTTTTGGAAGAATTTGGATTGGTCGTTCTCCAAGCTCTCTGCAGGAGTTTGTAAAATTGATGCTGAATCTTTGTTTGTAATAAACCTTTTTATAATCAAGAACAGTGTCGGCGGATTCCTCTTCATACAGCATCACAGCATTACTATTTAAGACACCACAATTACCATCTCACAGGTTTCTCTGTGGGGTTTTTTCTCTGACCATGTATCGCATGAAAGCGATATAGCCTATTTCTTGGTGTCATAGTCCATTGCTGTCAAAACAAAACTATTAAAGGGGTATTCCCCCGATTTTGGACATAAAGATCTGTTTACTTGTCACATGGAGTACTACTTATCCTGTGCAAACAGTTTTATGTCTTCTCATAATGAAATGTATAACAGAAAGCTTGCACAAACTGGGGGTGTGGAGTTTGATTGGCTTGGGCATTTGAAAGGCAGGGAAGAGAAGACGCTATCAAGTTTATAGGAAGTGTAGGATCCAGGGTTGTTGGAGCTTGCCCCCAACTTCATAAAAGTGCCTGAATATCCTTTAAAAATGAAATAAATGAGGCACACCATTGCACTAGGTGACATTTGTATTTATTATGGTGAGCATTTTGCCAGACACTCCTCCAAAGCGCACTGAAGGAGAGTCTGGCTACTCCACACAACCGTCGGGATGGGAAGAAAACTTGCTCTGGTTTTATGGCATTTCTTTAAACCAATCAGAATCGTCATGGGCGGTGCTAAACTCTGCACAGAGGCGCTGCAAAATAGTTGTGCGAGAGAAAACTCAAGATTGGACAGATAGTCTAGCTAGCAGTCTAAATTTACCATACATAGATCTGAGTCAACAATAGTCAACAATAGTCCTCATAAATCCACCGAATTTAAAATTCCAACACAAAAAAGCAGAAAGAAACTGAAAATACATGCATCCAGCGGAATTTCCTGCATCACCGGAGCAATCCCGGAAGTGGAACGCGAAGGATATAGACTAATCCCACATAAACTGCCCCGCTTCCGTAAATACTTGCTATCACATATTAATCCGCAACTGAAAATAATCCCTAACGAGCGCACTATTTACTCCTGTTTGAGTAACATTTGCTAAAAACTACAGTGCCCAGATGTTTTAGGTAATTACTGAGCTTTTTCGTTTTTAAATGAAAGAATTTGTTTGTGACCCATTTTTTAAGATTTAAGTCTTCAGCCTCAAGGCCATTTGTCCCTACTCAACACCACAAACAGAGTACAGTAGGGAATGGAAAAGTATTGAGAGAAAGACCAACACATTGTAGGTACAGTGACCTTCCTGCATATTACCAATATAGTGGTACAAAGGAAACGGTAAACAAAACTGTGGAGGCAACTTGTCAGTTTTACTTAAAATGCTGGTGTATGTATATAGTGGGATTTATTTTCTATATGCATAAAACAGCAATGGTATTCATCAAAAATAAAATTAACACCTTGGAATTTCGGATTCCAGGACTTTAATCTTCAGAAATTGGCGTGTACCCTTTCAGTGGCTAAAGAGAATCAGTGTTTTTGTTGTGTGTATATTCAGTTTGCTTCTGTCAGGACAGACTGTGCGTTTACCTGGGTGAGCAAAGAAAAAGGATGTTCTCCGCCTCTGGCAAGTAAATCATCTGTCCTTTCAATCTTAGACAGCTGATCTCCACCCCCGTCAGCTCATCCTCGTTCTCTATAGTCTCTACGTTCAGTAGCCCCTCCTGTCAGGATTACATCACACTTATAAACTATTGCATTATATGTTCTTCTCTACATCTGCTTCAAAACTGGGCACCAGTTTAGCTCACTCTTTATTTTTAAATCTGTATGTTTTTTTCTATTTGCCCAAAGTATCACATGCATCATCCACCATTTGAGAGTATTAGTTCAGATTGTATGAGTGTAAAAAATAATCAACTTTTAAGTAGCATCCCAGGAGTGGCAGCACTGTGAGACCACTCTCTTCCCAGTGACTACAATCTGCTTTATTGCATTTTCATGGCAAGTCACGGCAGCTATTATATTTAGAACCTATGCATTTTGCCTCCTGAGTTTCCATTTGCAATATGAAATGCTACATATCAGTTTCTTTAATTGATTAATTGTTTGCATGCTCAGTAATCTCTGCATGTAAAAAAGTGTTATGCAGATGCTTAAATTATCAATCAGCTAAAATGATCAGTGAGCTTATCAATATTAATATATTAGACTATAAACACATTCTGTCATGTACAATCAAACCCTGTTCTGGAAAAGAATGCTAATATAAGACAAGTATTGATGTGATTGGCCAACAACGCTGTGACAAAAAAACTAATTAATATGGTATATCTACCTTGCTTCGCAGAACAAAGACGGTGTTGATGTGGGAAAGGATGCCATGAAAACTGAAGTCAATGTGAGGACGGACTAAAGAAAAAACTGAAGGAAGGATACAGGTACCAGGCTGGAGCTGTGGAATAAAATAAAATATACATGTTTCAGTAACATGAGATTAAAAGTTTTTGCTTTACCTATATAATTAATAACTGCAGAGACTGAAACAAATACAAGTCAACTAAAACATAATCAAGTGCTGACGTGATGAAACGGTGTTTGCTGCATCATTTAAAACAGACTGTTACATAATTGGATGTGAAACCACACCTGAGGCAGGATTCGATAAATGGCGTTCCCACACTGTGTGAGCATCAGGTCTTTGTCAAACATGAGGTGAAACGGGAAGGATTTGCAAAACGTGTACGGGCTGATCCGAGTCTCCTGTGTGCCGTTCTCCTCAAAGCCATCCAGGTCCTCGTAGAACGCCTCTTCCTCCGAGTCCTTCTCCTCAATCAGAAACTTGATGTGGTCGCACTCTGCACTTTTGGGTTGGATCATCTGCATTACATGGAGTTAAATAATAGATTGAATATTGATGTTATCGTTACAAAACGGACATAATAGTTTAAATGAAATCAAACGTTCCTATATTGTAACACTGTTACAGCAATTAATAAAGTGTAATTACATATTTCACCCACACAATTAGGTGTTTCATTAATAATATTCCATTAAAAATGTCATTGACCTTGCTGTAAGTCTTTTATAGAATTAAGACCCTGTAAAATGACATTATTCAGAGGGTTTATGTGCATAAGGCATGCTGACATCAAGCTGCTGTCTCTGCACCCTGTTTCCACAGCAACAGTGGCTAATATTTCCAGAAATTGGGTGTCGCATTTGGAGCGCCATTTTCTGTTCTTTCATTACACACACAATTACTGAAAAATATGATCCTGTCTGTACAAGATGATTAGGTTTGGGAGAAAATGTTGCTCGCTTATGAAACCAAGAGAAAACTCCAGCCAAAGTACAGGGGCTGTCTTTGGAGGATAATGTGCCGCAGTTATTGGTACAGATTACAGGCTGTGATTTGTGGGCTGCACATTAACAAACAAATAAAAATACCAATGACAGTTCATGACATCAAGTTATTCATACTAGTTTAGACAAAATCTGATTAGTGTGGTCGGGTAAATGAGCCAAGATCAAAAACATGGATCTCTCCTCAGGGTGAATTATCTAATAAATGAGCAGTCAATGGCCAATTTAAATTAATTCACAGTTTGATAGTTAAACTAAAACTGTCAAAGAAAAAACTCCCTGGAAGACTCCCAAGCTAGAGACTCTATAACTTAGATCTAAAAATGTCCTCTGACTCACAGACATTAGCCTAAAAAAACTCACTGCTGAACTGCAGTTGTCACAGTGCTGCACTATTCACGTTTGTATGTTTTGGAAGTTTCTGTTCTGTTTAACCTCTTCAGACACACACACACACACACACACACACACACACACACACACACACACACACATATATATATTCTAAAACATTACAGAGACTAGAAGGCTTCACTGAATGTTAAACCATAAATTAAGAGAGGAACAGGGAAACAACATAAAGTCATCTTCATTCATCATCAGTAGCAGAGTGAGCCATTAGAGCTGCGGGAATAAAAGGAACAAAAACAGCAAGCAGACCTTCATCTCTATCTCTGTCCCATGGATTTGTTGAGCGACAGTTTTAATGATGCCAATCACAATGTCTTGCAGGCCTTCTCTCTCTGAGTAGTAGTGAAGAATCAGATTGTTCCCCTTCTCTGCATCGGTGCAGCGGAATGAGGGAGCCCTCATCCCGGGATAAATGGTACCCAGGTGGTCATGTAGGGCATCCAAATTCTGAAAATTTAGATTAAAAGATAAAATATGCAAAATACAATTACGGCACAGTTAATTAAAACCTGGCTGAGGTATAATAGATTGATGATGCTGTACATTAAACATGAATAATTTAAGAGGTATGGGACGTGTGAGAGACAAAAAAAAGTCTCAAGCCCAAACTGAGATTACCCTAATGACATCACTATGTTATTTTCTCCTCCTGAGCCACACAAGACATTATACAACGGTTTTCCATGGCTGAGCAATAATCCTGGTAATGAGTAAACAGACGTTCATGTGTGAAATCAATGGAGTCCCACTTTAAACATTGCATTTTAGAAACAATGTTGGTTAATGATACCATCCAGCTCTTCTACATTCAAAGAGGGGAGAGCCTACCTGCAGGAATTCACGAACATTTGATCCTAACACTCGTAAGATGGTGTCATATCCCGACTCTTGGCAAAATTCAAAAAACATCTTCCCAAACATCTGCAGAATGTCTCCTGCATCAATCTCTGAAATACAGAAAGGATCTCATCAGTATTTTATCTTACAATACAAATTCCTGTTATAATATCACCACATAGTGTTGTTTTTATTCCAATAATTGAAAAGAAAACTGTTGTTACTTACTGAGAACTTTGCTTGCAGCAGAAACAAGATCGTATGTTTTGCCATCTTCATATATGATTCTAACAAGGAACTGACCCTCAATATCAAGCTGAGCCTCCCTCCTGCAAACAAGGTGAAGCCATCATTCATGAGAAAATGTCACAGCAGAAATAAACAGTAGGCAGAAATACATTGTTGGCAGCTTGTTTGACAACCAATAGTTTTGCCTTTTTGGAACTGCTTAAATCACAGAGGGACTTCTGCTTACAGCAATAACACAATAACAACGTATTTGTCTAATTTGTGGCCAGACAGTGAGGATTACGGTAACAAAAGAAAGGTTTCCATATTACTTTGAAGTGGTTGTGTGCACAAATACAGAAAATCAGGTTTAGCGCCAAGCTCAGACTGCTATTTATACATTTGACAACCCAATTTTTACAAAAATGTCAGAAAAGTTAATGAGGTTCTGATTAGTACTGTTTAACAGAGAAAACAGAAATGATTTAGAGGCCTGGGCAGCAGCCGCCATTCTATCACAATGTGTAACAGCTGAAAAAACATACCAAGCCTTGAAAGCTTTTGTAAAGAAAATAATAATTTATTTTCAAATGATTCAGCTCATCAAAGGTCTCAACGCGACCAAACATGATAAATTGTGCATTAAATAACAATGAGTTAAATTTGCAGAGATAACATAAGATGGTAGCTGAAGAATGACCACTTTGAAAACATTTACACGAGGCAGCTGCTGCCTTTTTTTTTTTTATTTGTCTTTTTTTAGGCAGGGTCACATCTAGGGCAGTTTGAGCTAAACATCTCAACATGCTGAAAAAATATATCTTCCCTCCGCTCCCACCCCTTCCCTCCCTCTCTTTCTCTCCATCCATTTTTGGGTTTTCATTTTTATTCATAGGGTGATCGGGGTGGAGGGAAGAGTGTCTGTGTTGAATGTAACACATTCTCCCTCTATGAAGCAAACGCATTTGATTGGGGAGTCTACTTTATTTATATATACAAGTATTCCCCACCATAATTGTATTCTTGGCAGTCTGCAGAGCCCCTGTCCAGTAAAAACCATGTGTCTCCTAATTTGGTGATTTTCAATTTTTCAGATAAACTTAAGCATTACCTGTTATTGGCTGAGAATATTTCTCCTACATCTTACACCAATTTAAAACTAATCATTTGACCCACCATGTTTTTCTTAGCTATTGAAAAGTAGATGTTGCGAAATAAAAGTTACTAAATAAAAGTTATTACTAAACTGTTAAAGTAATAAATAAAATATATATATATATTTTTAAATCCTTATTATTAAAAAAGAAACTTGAGACTTCATTTTAGTTGCCTGGTTACATTATTTCGGGGGGGAGGGGGGGGGGGGGACTGACTAATGACCTCAGTATTTATAAAAGCCTGGCTACGGCCCTGTTTCAAGGTACTTAACTTGAGTGCTTCTATTTTGCTTTTTGCTGCACATTTCAGAGGGAACAGTTTTTACTCCACTAAATTTATTTGTCAGCTTAGAATTAATAGTTACTTTGCAGATTAGTTTTTTTGTTTGTTTTTTTGCATGCAAAACATATCACCATTTCATAGAATATATGATACATTGTTTTAGATTAAACTACCCAAAATATATATAAAGCCATAGAGATTAGTTTCACCTCGGCCAGCTACAACATTAAAATGTTAGTCACACATTAATGGAGTAGTAATAATAGTCAAATAATATATAACACTTACAGGACCACTTTTCCTCATAATGAGTAGGCCTGGTTTTACTTTTAGAAATTTTCATACATGCCTATTTTTACTTAAGTTAGATTTTGAATGCAGGAGTTTAGTAATATTACTTTTCGGCATGAACAAATAGGCCTATTTTCTGGCATCAAATGTCAGCCTACAATTATTGAAGCTCTTGTCTAAAAGTGAAGTTTCTATTGGTCAGAATTTAAAATGTGATATTTACCAACTATATGAGTTTCAGTGTGAGTCTGCAGAGGATGAAGGTTAATCATTAAAGTAAAGGCAAATGCCGGCCTTTCCCAGCTAACAGTGTGTCAGCTGAAGGTGCTGGCTGTACAATAGCCCTGTCTTGTATCCTTGTTGTGGTCTGATTGGCCACAGTGTAACCTATGATACCAACAGGGCCAAATAGTAAACACACGATCCAGAAACTCACTTGATGTCTTCCCACACTTCCGGGCCATAATTCCTTAAGACGAGGAGCTCCAAGGCGTGATTCACAAACCCATACTGTAAATGTATGATGATAAAAAGAATTTAAAAAAAAATACGAGCAACGTGAATATTATTTGATGGAAACAGGAATTTTTACTAAAACATACCTGGTGCCTGGCTATGTGTGTTTCGTTAGCCTACGATGTATTATATGCTAAAAACATAGCCTACTATGCGCTTAAATGCATATTCTGCTCAACTGTTAATATGCACAGTTCAATCAGGAAAATGATTGTATAACAGCTACATAGCGGTCTCCTAACAGGAAATGTCAAACGAAAATGCACCACGTCGCGTGACAAATAGACTATTTGCCAGCATTAAAACATAATACAAAATATTCGTGAACATACCATGATGACAGCCGCTCTTCTTTTTCTTATTTTTAAGCGAAATCCGTTGGATCTGACTCAACCTTCATCGTTAGTTACAGATGCTGATCGTCTCTGCGTCCATTCCACCTTTTTTACCCCTCAGCTAACAACTGACAGTGAGTCTGTCCAATATCAGATCAGACATGGTCTTACGTAAGCCATCCCAGACCAATGAAAATGCAGCTGCGTTGTCCAACTGATGCTGATGAACCACCGCAGGCAACTAGTTTCTGATGTTTAACATCGTGTTTTACGCTATGCACTTTAAACTAATGTTATCTGAGTACCGTAACACAAAAATAAACATAATATATCTTCAAAAACGTCAACAAAGCGGATATTTTTCAAAAAAAGTCACATGTATGGAAAACCTTTCAAAAGATGTAGCCTATCTTATCATCATTTGGAAACTCTGGTGGTCCTTTACTTTAAAAGCAGCAATACCATAATGTTAAATTATTTTTAAGGGTAATGCATTCAAAATGTAGGTAAAGTAAAAAATGAAAATGGTAAAAAAAAATGCACGAGGTAAAAGAAGTATCAGCAAAATGTAGGCCCTACTATCCAAAGCATAAGTGCTTTGCATATGATTAAATTACTATTATTTATGCTTTAACATCTAATTAGTAATTTAATGTTGTAGCAGGTCAAAAGGGAGCTAATTCTAACTAACTTGATATGCTTTATGGGTTGTTTAATCGCTAACAATAAACCATAGCCTATATAATGATCTGATCATAGGTTTCTTTTATGTAAAATCCTAATCTCCAAATTAAGTAGTAACTACAGCTGTCAGTACAAGTATGTAACTTGAGTAAATGTACTTAGTTACTTTCCACCATTGCATATCATATCTTATCATATTATAAAGGTTTGTGTCAGTAGTAACATTTAACATTGCAAATCTTTTATGTTACAGAAAAAGCTACTATATACACTTTGGAGTCACTTACAGTAAGTATGTTAATGTCAATATTTATTGCACTTTGATTACATTACAATAATGATGAAAGCACATCGTTATTAGGGATAGAACATTCATTGTATTCCTGATGTGTCGTTTTCCCGCTGTAGCCTATAGGAAAGGAGTACTATGAACCCAATGTAATAAATACAGTATAAACAGTACAGTGGGGAACATTACGTACATTACTTATATTAGGATAATGCAATCTTAGAATGCGTTATATCTATGGTCTAAAGTCTAAGTTTAATGTTATCACAAATATATACTGGAGTTGGAACCACACACCTCTGGAAGAAGTTATTGACATGTGAATTCATGGTGAAACATATCTAAATAAAAAAAGAAAGTAAAGATAACATGAAACATCTGTGATCCTGCCGGTATATTTCTATTAAGGCACCTGAATATGCTGATTTTTTTATTATTTATTCACTGCTGCTGCACTGATTGCCACCAACGAAATTGTGTTGTGTTCATACAATGACAATAAAGTATCTTGAATCTCAGTTTAATAAGGCGGGATGTCTCCTACATTTTT
Organism: Sander lucioperca; assembly: GCF_008315115.2. NCBI lineage: Eukaryota > Metazoa > Chordata > Actinopteri > Perciformes > Percidae > Sander > Sander lucioperca. Next base: position 30,733,156 of record NC_050176.1, read on the forward strand.
TAATAACTTTATAATTTCCTTCAGCTTTTCCAAATTATTTGTTGTGAAATTCTCCACTGAAACACACAAAGCTAATTCAGTTTTTATCTTGAATTCTTTTGCCGTACCAATAGGCCAAGGTGCTTTTAGCAGCTGTAGTCTCAACAGATGTAAATGGACCAGTCAGATATTTACAGAAACAATCTTAATAAAAGGAACCAAACATTACATTGAGGATCAACATCCAAAAATGTATTTCATATTATGCAAGATTATGTATTAAATTCTTTACAGCAAACCAAAAGCAGTTTAGGTATTTTGTGCCTCTTCAATGTTACATTTAACAAAACAGTCAAAGAAAGCCATTTGTATATCATATGAGATCATATTACAGAGATGACTCATTCTGGAAGAAAAATAAAGGAAGTGAGTATTTCTCTGCGCTACAACCAATACATCCATGGCTACAACTGTGCAAATGGATAATTGTACAGAGACAAGACTCATGTTTGACAGCAAACTGACAAGTCTGTAATTAAGCAGCTGCAAGAGTTTGACTATAGACACTATCATCATTATTTAAACAACCCAACCCAAAATATACAAGGTATTCACACTGGGTTCACTGGATACGTTTATATTTCGTCATATCTAATGTTTTTGGGCTCTTCAGCAGCTTGATTTAACTTCAGAGTCAGTTTTAAATGGCGCCTCCAAAAAGTAACAAACACCAGGGATGTCTTCTGGGAAGTTGGCCGGAAGCTCCAGTCTCCTCCTGGGAACAAAGACAAACTCTGGCCGATTCTTCAGCAATCTGGGACAAAGAACACAAATAAAACATGAATCTAAAAACAATGTGGCAAATTATTTGACGCAAGAGGAAACACAGTGCTCTTCTAAAAGTGAAGTTTCTTGGCTAGAGCCCTTTGTGTTTTTTTTCTCTGTAACAACCACTTCTGGCAACAAATAATATTATACAGTATTGGCTCATTAACGTCTGACATCTATTTCGCTTTGTGTCTTTCAGTCAAATAAAAATGTTTTAGAGCGAAGTTAAGAGTTTGCATTGTAAATCTAATAGAAAACACAAGAGTTATTTGCAACTTGAATTAGCTGTGTTACCTCACCTGTGAGTTGTAGGGCTGATGTTGATTTTTCCAGGTTGGCTGCAGGATTCAAACTTGTTGGCCATTGTGACATTGTTACCGAAAAGGCAGTAGCGCGGCATTCTCACCCCAACTACACCAGCCAGTACTGAACCAGTGTGGACTCCTATACGCATCTGAGGAAACATTCAACATGATTCAGGCTTCTGCTTGTCTTTTGTTCAACAATACTATTACAGTGCATCAAAGGCTTCCACTCCACTCTTTAACCATACATGATTGTAGTTGTGGTGCTGGCACTGATACAGAACCCTGTATTTCCTTCAGGCATCTGCAAATGAAAATAGTCCCTACATGATTTACTCCAGTTTAAAGGTACCCTGTCAAGTTTTTGACAACTAGTAGCACTATGGAGTAGGCTTGTGCCGATTGGTGATCAGATCGTATAATTACAAACCAGTTTGCCTTCTCTTTTCCATGCATCTGACACCTGATGGGCTGTCTTTCGGGCTGTAACCCAGCCTCCTGGCCTCCCGACGACTGCCAGGGGACGGGAACTACATTAGGTCAGCCCGCACCGATTAGTGTTAATGGGGTCTAAGATACAGCAGCTAACATTAATGATCGGGTTTCCCTAGTGCAGAACGTTTGCCTCCAACACGACAAATAAACTAACATTACAGTTATAACGTGTACAATTATCACATTAGGAGGCAGAGGAATAGCTAAATTTGACGCGCAGATCAACAGAGAGCCAGATTGTGAGAGAAGAAATCGCTAACTGCTAAACTAAAGTAGCTAACAGAGCTAATAGCGTGTAAACAACTGTGGGATTAGCGAGAAAGTTGCTAAAAGAAGATCACTGAGTGCTTGATGAACTAGTGTAACGTTAAGTTGTAAATGTAAAGTGCATAATTTGCCGCTGTTATGAAGAATATGACCATAAATGCCTTATGACGGAAGGAAGGAAATGCACTTTTTGTAGGATACACAAATTTACTGAATGTAAGCAACTTTTTGAATCTGTCAGCTACTGTAGTTGCATGCTTTTTTAATTAACTTTTTTTGATACTGTATGTCCATTGTTGTCAGCGGCTAGTTACCATACAGTAAAGATGAATGAAAAGGCAGATTTTGGTGCAGAGTTAGGTACCATTGAGGACACTGAGGCCAATCCTCTGTAATTATTCTGGTAATTTGAGGGGTTTAATGACATGAGGATTTTACATGTTGCTGATTATGATATTTTTAGGTTAAATATCTTAAAATGTGAATGTTTGTAGGCAAACAAAGATGTGCCACATATACTGTCTGTTATACTTACATTATTAGAAATTAAATATCTAAACTCAAGACACCATACTTTTTTTTATGGCTGCGCGTTTGCATCAAATGGAAAACTAAATGTCTTTGACATAATTTTGTAAACATTTCCCTGTAATTTGCCATTTTTGTGTTTACTTACATCAGTATATTCAACAGATCTTATACTTTCCATTTATTACTTTTAGTTCTTTGATATGGTAGCTTTACATAAAATGCATTTTTATATTACAGTAACAAGCTAAAGCATAATGTAGACAGTTAGTTTCTTGATTTATTCACTGGTCGATGTCCTAAAATCTCTACGGACTTGAAAAAAATGTTCACCTTAGTGACAGCAACTATATTCTGTTAAAGTTGGAATATTATTTTTTCAAATGGGATATTTTTCTTTATAAATGAAAACTTCAATAGAGTGGTTGTATGAAAACTCTCTTGCATGGTTGACAGTTACATCATCAAGTTGAATAATGTGTAGTATGCTAATCAACACTTGACCCTTACCTGTATTGGTTCTCCAGTTGGTGTCATAACTTCGTCTGAAAGCTCCATCATCTTTAAGGCCATGAGTGCAATTTGGACAGCGTGAGTCTCGCTTTCTCTGTGTAAGCCACCAGCTACGCAGTACGCATCACCAATGGTCTCCACCTGAATACAGCAGATGATCATTACTATGATTTTTAACCTGACAACTGAGACAGAGAAAAGGATTTCAAAAGCTGTGTGTGCACCCTCCTTCCTTATCAGTGAATCTATACAGTGCTCTCATCATCTAACCTGAAAGTTTAAACTTTATTCCACTTTGCAATGTAGACAGTATATCTTGAGCAAAATTGCAAATGTGAAATGGATATTCATCAAAATGTCTTTAGAATTTGCCTTTCGCTCCATCTTGTAGCTAAGACAAAGGGCAAAAAGCTGAGGAGTAATAAAACTTAAACTCTAATAGTAGCCTACTTGATCCATGGTCATATTAAAAAGTCCACACCGGTTTTTTCTTCTTCTTTGTACATATAAATCTGGAACCGGAGAGCACTCAACAGCTTTGTGACAAAGACAAAGTGAAACTATTTTTAGCCTCATACAGTACATGTGGAGTGGAAACAGGGTCCTGAAGGAACCTCGGACTTCCTAGCGTTTTACGAGATATTTGTCAAACATGCTGCTCACTCTGTTATGCTTTCATGACACTTTGATTACATTATCCAGCTTCCCTGTAGATTAGCAGCCTTTGGGAGACACTATGGTAGTTGGTTGAGCTATAGTCTCTTTTTTTTAATTAAATGTGAAGGCAAATAATTTATCTTCATACACCATATGATGTACTACGTATGATTCAATTGTCAAAAGACAAAAAAGTGCATTCGTTTTTTTAAATCTGTGAGCTACTGTAGTTGTTTTTTTTTCAGTTTTGTCAGCAGCTACAGTCACCTTTTACCTACAGTTAAAAGCAGATTTGTGTGTGTTTAGTGAACTACAGGACATAGCCTACATGTAGAGGCCATACAGCCATAGCTACTGTTGAGGACACAGAGGTTGTATGCTTCTGTGAATTTGAGGGGTTTTGAGGCTGATTCTGATAATAATTTAGGCTAAATATCAGAATACAGAACAGAACATCAGAAGATGTGACTGCCAAAAATCAAACAGATGTTTTATTCTCCACCACAATTATACTGCAGCATTAGAACAACATTTGGGGAGGCCAAACTATACAAAATATAATTGAACCGTTAGATTAATAAATAAATCTTAAATGTTATTTCTTTAAATATTCTGGCTACAGGACTGTAAATATATGTGTTAGAACTAAAAGCATTTAGAAGAAAAATGCTATTTACAAAGGTGTAAATTAAATTTCAATGTTGTAAAATGTTGTAAAAATATCGTCACTTTCTCTTAAATTGTATTTAAAACGATAGTGGGATGTTTTTAATCTGATTAAGTATTGTACCATGTCATTCACACTTTGCAATAAAAAAACAAAGTTGGACATAATGCCAAGATTGTTCCCCTGCTGATGGAGCTAGTTTCTCGACCTTTGATAATGAAACTTAAATTACATTTTTACATTTTGTAACAATACTGTATAAATATAACTGTCTAATGTCAGCTACTTCTGAAATGTCTCATACTTTATATACTACACTCAGCAGTTGCAATAGATTAAAAAGGGCTAAATTGTTAACTTTGTAAACAGCTTGTGCAAATCAAAATAATGCTCAGCAGTACAGTACTCTTATATTCCATTAACCTACCTTATAGATATCAAGCTCTCCACACTCATGGTCAAACCTGGTGTACAACTCACTGAGCATGGTTATCACTTGCATCGGGGTACAGCGTGAGCAAACAGCCGTGAAGCCCACAATGTCAGAGAAGAGCATTGTTACTTGGTCAAACTTCTTGGCCTGCACTGTTTGGCCCTGCCACAGCTGCTGCGCCACAGTGCCGGGGAAGATGGAGAAGAGGAGGTCCACTGTCTTCTTCTTCTCCTCCTCCAGTGCCTGGTGAGCGTGCTCCAAGGCTGCCTTGGCCTTCCCCAGACGCTTCTTCAAACCGTCCTGGGCTTTGGCCTGTTCACCAACCAGCACCACGTCACGCAGTGCGTTATGAATAGGGATGTCTGACAGGTAGAGGCCGCAGCCTGTTAGCTCCTCCAGCTTGTCCACACATGGTGAGCCCAGGAACAAGATGGCGTTGGACTCTGAAACGTAGATCATCTGACCTTTAAGGTCCATGAGCTGAAAGAAAAAATTAGATGATGAAAAAAGTTCATTTTTGTGGAATTTGCTAAACTTAGTTGGAATGTAAATATTGGGTCTAGCTGTCCTCATAGCTCAATAACTTTGTTCTTTGAAAGAAGACTGATTAGGATTACTGTGTAGGCTACATCCTGGAGCAAATGTCTCCTATTATTTAGTACTAGTTATTCTTATTATATGTACACATTTCCCACAGCCAAACAAGGACAAATGTTTTTTTGCTCTCAGTGGCACGTGTGCACTTGTAAATATACAATGCATAAATACTCCTTAAGACATAATAGACATTTAACCATTTGACATAAAGAAAACCAAATTTGGATTCTGCCTGGTATTTATAAAAGGGCAGCTGTATACAGCAGTCCGTCAGCTACAAGAGTAAACAATGTCAAAAGGGTTATTTACCGTATGTTCCAGTGGAACACTTTTGCTTTTTTTTAAATACTTTCTAACCCAAGTACATTTCTTACTAGGCAAGGTCAAAATATCTCAACAACTATTGCTATAAAATGTAGTACAGGCATTCATTATTCACCTACTGACTTTAGTGATCCTCTGACTTTTCTTCTATAGGCCACCATGAGGTTGACATTTGTGGTTTAAAGGTAAATGTCTCGACAACTATTGGATGGATTGCCATGAAATTTGGTGCAGACATATGTCTTTGCGGACTTAAGTGATCTCTTGACCTTTTATCTACCGCCATAAATACATTCAAAATGTAGGACATTCCCATCAGCATTAACTGTACTATGAAATACTAATGATAACTAGTATGTGAGCAAAGAGAACCCTACTAATATCTCATGCAATAGCTTGAAGTATTTAAGGATTCAGCATTAAAACCAAAGACACTATTTTGAGGCACATACTTCCTACCTTCTAACTTTTTAAATTATTATTACTATGACACCTCCCTTGTGATAGTCATTACATTTACTTCACCACGACAGCTAAAGATTAAACAATATTTTGGGACCTGAACTTTTATCACTTGGTTTTCTTATCAAAGCCTCACAGAGCCACGAGTGTGCCTGTAAACTTAGCCTTCTTAACTGTTAAAACAACAATAGCTATAGGTACAAATTCAGCTTCAGGAATATTTTGAAATTTCTAACATAATGAATGTTGAACGTGCCACTTCTGTCAGTCATGTTTGTCTGTAGTAGACTTGTCAGCTGAGTAATACATAATGAGCCCCGGATGAAAGAGACTGAGACACCTACTGATTTTTACCTGTTTAAATTGGGCACTGTAGCTACTAGCAGTAAATCTACCACTGAATACTAGTGTTATAATAAGTGGAGGCATCTCTGGCTGAATGCTGTTATACCACTGCCATGTTTACTAACAAATAATTTATTTGTTATTGTCATGGCGACAAATTGCTGTGCACCATCACATAAATAGCACGAGCATGGCTGTGCCTTTGATGGATAAAATGGTTTGACATTTGCTTCTGATCTCCGTTGGGGGTCAAATTTTGATCTTTACCTCAGGCCAAGTGCACCCGAGTACAACACTAATACAGTAAGCCCGACTGCTTATAAATAGCATGATTTTTTCTCTCTATCTTACTATCAAGACAACGGCCGGAAGACCTTTTCCACCTCATTAGTCAGTGACGTCACTTCTCAAGTTGTTTCTCCCAGACATGTCGACATACCTTCCCTGTGTTATCTGCGATGGAGACTCCATGCTTGATCCGAATGATAAACTGTGTGTTCAGCATGGTCAGAATCCCTTGAAAGGTACATTTGATCTGGGGAGAGACAATAGAAAAGTGTTCTTGGAAGGTAGCAGACCGCCTCAGTGCATCTTTCCTGAACAGTCTCTTCCTAAGCCCGTGTCCTATTTGTACCAGACCCAGATCCTTGTCCAGGATCAGATGGAAAGGGAAGATGGTGGAGAACAAAGAGGTAGGAAGGGTCCCAGCTGAGGTAGCCCGCAGCGGACTGGGGGTCAGATTTTTAGCATCCTTAACTGCAACTGTGTACAGAAGACTGGGCTGCGGGCTGGACTGCAAGATGCTGTCTTTGGCACTGGGGGTGTCAATCAACACATCCACAGTGGTGTGATACAGCAGGCGGGCTGCAGCTTTGATGACTCCAGGGAAGAAGAGCTCAGTGGTTGGGCGGGGGTTGAAGAAATAGACAGTAAGCAGACCCGCATCCTTGTCTAAGCACAGCACCGAAGGTTCGTTTACACAATTCTCTCTGCCCGGGTTAGGCGGCGTACTCTGTTTCAACAAAACATTGAAGCTGTTGAGGAAGTCGTGGAGAGCTCCCCCCACCACCCTCAAAATGTGTCCGTCCTCCTCATAACACATGTTGAAGAGCTCCTCGCCAAGAGCAACTTTCAAAGCTTCCATCTGGATTGCTATTAGACGAATGAAGGGAAACAGGTAAAGATGTAAAGCCGAACAATACCCAGCATTTTAAAATTTAAATTACACATTTTATAATTTGAGCTTCAAGTTTGGCATTACCCGTTTTGGTTGAGTAAATGTTCATCATTTCCACTAAATGTTCCGGTTCATCACTGCAACTCTGATGCCTGATGTCTGTACAGCAAACTATTGGACTGCAAGATGACAAATCAAAGTCAGACACATTAAACAACTCAGTGGAGCATGTTTTTGTTCAATACATTAGACAACAGTTGCAACTATCTATTCTTTTCATTATTAGTCAATCTGCCAAACATGTTCTCAATTAATCGACTCGTTGTTTTGCCTAGAAAAAAAGTGAATTTATAAAGTTATAATTTCCCAAACCTCAAGCCTTCCTGTCTTGTTTTGTTTGTCTGACCAACAGCCCAAAATGATATTCCATTTACTATCATATATGACCAGAAAAAAACTGCAAATTCTCACATTTGAGAAGCTGCAACCTGTGAATGTTTGACATTTTTTGAGAATTTCATTATCTGTTTGCCAATTTCTGTAATGTGTTTTTCAGCAGATTTGTAAGGGATGTCTCTCTACCTCCAGGTATAGCAGCATCACACCTTATTGTTGTCATCATCATTTGTATCAAGAGTAGCAAGATACATTTGTAAGGGATCTCGAGGTAAACAGAGAGTCAAATGGTTCTGTAAAATTGTAGTATCATTATTGTTATTAGGAATACAAGCTGTGGTGGGTACAGGCCTACCTATAATTTACAACAGCAGCAGTAGTAATTGTAACAGTCTAGGAGGAGTATAGTTGTTATTGGCAACTGTATATAAAAACACACACGTGTTACCTTTCAGAGTCCCTGGTTTGATCTGATAGTCTCATCATTCGTTGGAGGGCAGTGTGCAGCCTTTCAAACTGTATGACAAAATGTTAAAGGTCATCGTCTGGCAAGACTGAACAGCAGCTTTAATTAAAGGAGCGCCCACAAATACTTAAAAAAAAAAAAAAACACCATTACCATTAAACCAATAATCTTAATAAACAGTCATGATGTCTGTGCGATAAGGCAGACATGCGACAAACACAACTGCAGTCAAGATGTTTTTTTCTTCATAAATAAATCTATGTGATACATACTGTAGTTGCATGATGTGAATATTCATGAATATAATATAACTCACCTCTGGACATGCCAATTTTCGGATGCTCTCCCCAAGTGTATGCAGGTTAACTTTGGCTCTGACTGTTTTCTGTTGAGGTAGATCCCCACCTATTTTTCCGTGCACGTCCTTAGAAATGGGCAATAAATCCGCGGCGCCAGTTGAGCGCTCCTCAAAGTCTCCGAGCTCATTATTTTGGGCGCTACTGGAGAAAGGACACTCTCCTGGTATCTTCAGCTCTTTCAGCTTCGCGCAGAACATCTTCCCCGCTGTATAATCTCTTCTTATCTAATTTCGGGAGGAGACAGTCCTGGTCGAGCAGCTGCGGTCTCTGGGAGAAATTCCATCATCTGGTGTGCTTATCCAGGATACCTTCCTCCTCGCGACCCGCTGATTCAAATGATCAGCTCCAAAGCTAGAGACCGCATACAATATTCATTGAAAACTGCACGGGCAAATGATTGCAGGGAACTATCATTGCCAAAAGCCAATGAGAAACTGGAGAAAAAAGAGCAGTAGGCCAATCCATGTGCAAGTAGGGCTGGTGTAGCTCAACCTATCAGCAATGAGACATTATTTCCAAGCGACTCCTTGCATGCAGTAGACTTTTCTATAAAGATCAGCCTACAGACTAGGGTACCATAATACGAGACTGGTCCCCCCATTAACGAATAATCCTATTTCTGTTATGATCATTTAGGACTACGTGCACATGCCTGTGGTGCTTTAGCCTATAGTGTGTTTGTAGTCTTTATGGTGATATTAATTTTTCAAGCTATATTCCTACGGAATACTAATAGTTTCAAAATTGTATTTGATTTGATTTCATTCAATTATTCAACTAATATTTTATGTTTTATCTCTGCCTGTCTCACACACACACACACACACACACACACACACACACACACACACACACACACACACACACACACTATCCCTAACTTCCCTGCTGTATTAAAATGAATTAAAATCATCACTGGAAATATTATTGTTATTTTGTAGGGCTGCCTGCAGCTAACAACTAGCAACTAATCAATTTCACTAATCAACTAATCAATCAAATTTGAAGAATACATTGTCAATGAGAGTTCGCAGTCGTCTGAAGACATTATAGACTTGCATGTTCAAACACTTCTACACCCAAACACATTAAGTTCACTATAAGACAAATGAAAGCAGCAAATCTTCACATTTGAGATCAAGAACCAGCTCATTTTAGGGTATTTTCCTTTAAAAATGACTTAAAGGGGTACTTCACAGATTTTACCGGTTAAAATCTGTTTGTAGCTCTTGGGGTATGAAAGGGTAGTGCTGCCACGTCTGAAAAAAAAGGTATCAATATCACGTTATTACGTGAAAAGTTTATTGTAATAACAAGATATTTTTTACGTTATACAGTAAAAAGATAGCATGAAGTAGAACTTAATCAAATCGTGTATATTTCGCAATTTATCTGTCTGCACACTGTGTCTTTATTGAAACAGGAGTTTCATGTTCTAACAAGATAAATTATCACGTTATAACGTGAAACGTTACATCTTACAACCTTTTAAATGATCATGTTGTAACGTGATAATTTATTGTTTTAACGTGAAAACTTTCACCGAGCTCAAAATCCAACATGGCTGCTCACTGCATCAACAGTAGTGAAAGCTGTAGTAACATATAGTCTAAGTCTAAGTTCTGCGGTAAATGGAACGCACTATAACACATTCGAATCTCCGACCAACCTGTCGATTGAGTTGGAGACTGTCCTCTCCTGAAAAACGGCCACATAAGTCGTTTGTTCCAGCAGCAATTACGACTCATATTTACTTTTAAAGTGACGGCGTAGTGGTTACGGCGTAAGCAAAGCAGGAAGTAAGTATAAGCGCCAATTTCCCCCTTATTCCGGTGACAGATGGGTCAAACAAACACAGGACTTTCACCCAAGAGACCGGGGTTTGTGTCCTGTTTGAAAATAAAAGTAAATGGTGTGTGTTTTTTAACTTTAAGGAACAAACCGAACAAACTGAACAATGTCACGTTCTGCGTCACGTGCGTAACCAGAAGTGAAGTAAGGTAACTGATGTACTGATTTGAACCCAAACCAAGATCTTTTTTAAAACTAGTAGTTTTGGTGCCTAAACCTCCAATCTGAGATTGTTTCACAACGGTAATGATGTGTTTAAAACGCTGACCTATGTTCTGTGGTTTAGGTTGTAACATATCCTTCCACCACTAGGGGCGCTAACTTATGAAACGCTCCTATGGGTCGTTTTAGAGGAATAAGCGACCTATATCGTCATATGGTTTGGAGGCTTGTTGTCGAGTTGCATTGTTGGTAATGTAGGCACCAGGTTTTGACAAGAAAGAAGAAAGTGTGAAACTAAAACATCCTGCCAAAAAACTTCAGGCACATTCAGCACACAAACAGTGACACATTTACAGAAACATTGATTAATGTGCTTCATGCTTATAAAGAAATGAAATAGAATAACTACAGTTTTAGCACATTTTCCACACTAACAGGTCTGGTGATTTCTTATATGACACAGAAAACACTACACTGTGTGAGTTTAACTGTAACTTGAAGTGAATTCCATTTATTTTATTCTGTTTGTTCTGTTTGACTGTTCAGGAAATGGTTCAGTGATGATTATACATGTTGGGTGATCATTTATTAAATGTAATAGATTAAACAAAAATAGATTTTATTGGCCATGATGAGGCTACCACACTGCTTGATGGCCTTGTTTGGTCTGAAAAGAGAACGTTCATAGTCTAACATAATAAATCCATTTCAGTTTAAATAATGAACAGCTTTATCATTTGGACGTTTTCTCATTTCTCACAGGATAACTCTGGATGAGCATGCAGCTTACATTGGCAATCTTTCAGCAACAAGGCCCAGGATGTTCCTACTACAAGAAAAAGGTTACAGGTCAGAGATTAAAGGGGGAATCCTTCCATTAGGCCCAGAGTGGCCACACTTAATGCAATTCATTAAACTGTGGTTTTCACTGTAAACTGAAAAACTGCCCATTTTGAAATGTGCAAGTTATTTTATCAGTGACACTGTTATGGTGCATTACGTTAAATGATGAGGTTTTAGGTCAGTGGTAGGCAAATAGCCAAATCTTTCCGTCTCGTTTTTTTTTTTTTTTTTCTGTCATATAAAACTGTGTAAAAGGCTCATGTAACTCACAAATATGTAAACATTAGTTTATAATATCTAATAATAATGAATACCCCTACATGAAGAGAGGCATGAACGCATTCTTCTGTGGCTTCTGTGCTACATTAAGTTCTGCATTAGTCAGTTTGAACTACCAGATAAATAACAATATATAAAAAAATGAATTAATCCACTTTATTTATAAGTTCTCCTTGAATTCAAACACAGTTTTGACCCCATGGCTTAGCTGTTTTACTTGAACAAATAGGTCAGAAATGATGTAGCGATTACATATTTTTTTTCCCAGGGAAACAACAGTATTTTAATTTAGCCATAACTAATTAATCCAACTGTTTATCATGTGTAGATAACCTGTTATTATACAGTATATTCCCATATATGAGTTTCGAAATAAGTATTATCATAAACCGCTGTAACTCTGTTAGCCCATGGAGAAAATGACCTTCAGACACAATCCTAAAAAAGTTTTCTAAATCAAATTATTCTTAAATGAATCACAATAAATAAAGAAATTGAAACCATACTGGCATGCATCTCCACAACATCTGTACTGAACATTGCTGAAAAAAACTGGCCCCTGGTTGAACCTTATTGCTGACTCTTGGTTTGATTTGTTGGACTTCTTTAGCCTTTAAAATTCCATAGTCTATTGAAAATTCTTTGTATAACTCTTGTATGTACTGTTCTGAGAAGAATCTCCTTAAACCTTATTAAATTTAAGAGAATGGATTTAGGGGGATGTTCATTGAGACTGTGCTGTCACTTTAAGAACGTACAGTACTGTCAGGGCTACGTTAAACCAGCTGTATCTAAATGTGAGGGTCCTGTCAAACATGCCTGCTTTTAAAAACCAACTGAGCTGATAAAGGTTGTTAAACATCTCACATGCTTTTATTTTTCAAGGAAGAGGACTTTCACACAATCGCTTAAAAGTACAAGATGATAAAGACTAAATAAATGAGGTCAACACTACAAATCAGCCATGTGTACTGGGCCTGTAAAATGTGTTCATTCAAATTTTACTGACAATCTGCTACATTTAGATGATTGATTTTGACTGCTTGTATGAGATTAACCATTTTAGCTCCCAGTACGCCTAACAAAAAAAAAAATTAAATCACTGCATCACATGTCAAAATAATTCATTCTATATGACAGAAGTACTCCAGATTTCTTAGGTAAGGTAAATGCAAATGCAGTTTGCTGCAGTGACATTTTGAAGCAGATCTTGCAGGCAATCATCAGGTCTTAGTGACCCATCTGCCGCCTCTCAACAGGACCCGGAGGAGATGACAGCTGCACTGGCATGAACAAACCTCTTTCTCATGACTATCTACAACATGGGCCTACTGATCTGTGCCAAGGTGGGATTGTGTTTCTGGACAGAAAAGTCTTGGCTCTGGGTTGCTCTGTGTCTTCTTGTTGTATTTTCTCAGAGGTGGAGCGCTGAAGCAGAAGACGATGAATTGTTAAGCACCTTTCCTACAAAACTGAGGATCTGCATCAACAGAAAGAAGTGGTGCTACAGTACTGTAAGTGTGAAGACACAACATCTTTATCTGCTTACAGATCTCAGAATTGAGCTGGAGTTGATTACTAGACTCCTTCAATTGTCGCTGTTAGAGGTTGCTTTTGGTTGTCTGTGCCGATGAAGATGTCAAGATGTGGGGAGGGAGGAGGCAGCTCTCAGCCAGGGCTACAAGGAAACAGGGAGAGGTGTAAACAGAAGTATTATCAGCAAAATGTATAAGTATTGAAAGGTAAAAGCACTTATTATTCAGCATAATTTCACTTCTCAGTGTTGATTGACTGAGTCATTACTGAAGCTACTATTGTTGGGAAGTTTAATCTGTAAGAATGCATGTTTTATAAAGTGATTATATTGTGAGTAAAAATCTTAATCTTCAAAGGAACTAGTAACTAAAGCTGTCCAACGAATGTAGTGGAGTAAAAAGAACAATATTTCCCTCTAAAATGTATTAAAGTAGCATGAAGTGAAAACATACTCAAGTAAAGTAAAAGTAGCTCAAAATGTAGGCTACTTAATTCAGTACTTGAGTTAATGTGCTTAGTGTAATGCCACCAGTGGAATCGGGCATAATGTCTTCTCTCATTTTTTCACATTTGCCTCTCAGATGTCCTGGGGTAAACCTGTGAGCGATGGGGGATGATCGAGGACCACCCTCCAGCGCTTATGCCTCACTAGGAGACCAATGATATAAGGCTAAAGTCATTTGCTATTCAGAGGCAATAGATGTGTTAGTTACATCAAGATATTTCCAGCGGATGCCCGGTTCTGTCCTGTTTGTGGAGAAGATTTTTTTTTAAAAGTAATAAATTAAACACCAACAGTAGACATGCTATAGACGTACAAGTACCATTGTTATTGTTGTTAATGCCCACTTTTTTGTTCTCTGTTGCTCTCTCTCTTCCCCCAATATGTTTTCTTTTGTTCTTTGTTGTTGTTTCTCTCTCTTTTTCCATGTCCTGTCTCATATGTGGCTTCCTTTTAATCGCCTTCCTTGCATTATTAATAATAGTTTTTTATAAGTATAAGTAGCACTGAATGATAGCCATATGTCTCCAAATTGGCAACTTTCAGTGAAAAGTTTTGCTGATGGTACAGTTTAGACATTATCTGATGGCCTTTGAAAAGTTTTAGGGTACCATAACCTCATCCCATGGAGGAATATGTGATCTTTCCACTGATACAAGAACATAAAGAGCACCAACACATCATAGACAAGGTTTCCATTGTGCAGGTATATTTGCTTACATTGCCTGATATAGACAAAAAATTAGATTGGCATGAACTAGATTCTTCTTATAGCTTTGAAAGACCAGCAGAAGCTTGTTTTATCAGTGTATGTAGCTAGTGAGCACAGCATGATCCCAAATGTTTCACTGCTCAGAACAACTATTACCAATGTTGAGGTCATGAGCTGGCATGAGACTAAAAGCAATATAACAATTTTGTCTTTCCTCCTCGGATATTACATAACTGAACAAATCAAAATGTAAACTCTGCTTAAGTCCATAAGATGAATGTGCATTTGTAACTCGAGTTTCCATAGTGCCTGCCATATATTTAGTCCCTGCACACGCTCGTTCAAAGATCCTACTTTGTTTATGATATGTAGCGAGAGATAGCTAATCTCATCACAGCCCAGCACAATAAGTCCACAGGAACTCAACAGCCATGACTTCAGACAGTTACAATGTATATACTAGAGCTGCACTCAGTTTAACAAGAAGAAACTTTTGTCAGGCAGATTGCAACATTCAGGCACATACAGCCCTTTAATAGATACTTCTATCCAAACTAATCTTGTGTTTTCTTTTCTACATTTTCAAAATAACGGTTATTTCCACAAATGTTAGGCCTACTTTCCAAAAAGAAACTATACAATGCAGTCATTACATCTGTTTGCTCATAAGTGGTAGCATAAGTGGGGGCCTGTTAAATTTGTCAAATTTTACTGACAATCTGCTACATTTAGACAATTGTTTTTGACTGCTTGTATGAGATGGACCATTTCAGCTCCCAGTACTCCTAACAAAACCTTGATGATTTTATCCAGAAGCAAAGTTAAAACAAAACATGACTGACCTAAAACTGACCTCACTTTCGACTCCACTTCCGGGCATGTGCTTTATTTGACTTTGTAATAATGAATAAGAATAGTTAATAAGTTTGAACACATTAAGTGTGCCGGAGCTGTAATGTGAATCAGATTCAGCAGGTCCTTTCATCTACAGATATTCATGCAGTTTACCCACAATTCATATGCTCAAGAAAGTATCCTTTGTTTGGCAAAAAGCAGTTAACTGTGTACTGGTATCTGAGTGCAGCCTTTGATGATGATTTTATTTTTCTGTTGAGTTCAAAGAGTTTTAGTGGTTATGTTTGCTGCAAGCGATAATAGTAAGATGATAAGTAAGATTCCACTTCTTCATGCGTAACAGCTACATACAGCATCTCTAACCCTGTGTCCGCTCACCCTGCTTGGCCGATAGCATGCATGGTTGACATGTAATAGCCTGAGGCAAACAGGCAATGTGCCAAGAAACAGGGTTTTACTTGTGACTCTTTGCACTCTCCTTGCATTCTTTATCCTTGTAAAAAAAAAAAAAAAAGAAGTAAATATAAAAATCCATATAAAAAGCTGAACAAAAATATAAGAATGTTGAGGCATGTTTGAAGTGTTGCATAAGACGTTTGTCATGGGCACTGATACTGGAATAATTAGATATAGTATGCCTCGATCCTAGTAAAGCCGAACCAGAATTAGAGACGCACTTCATACTGTACACTGCACTCATTAGCAGTGAGCACTGAGCAGTATGATTGACTGGAGAATGTTTGAAGCTATAGCGACTATGTTTGTGGACTGGCAGTTTGAAGATGAACCATTAAATGTTTAAATATTTTTCTTAGTTTAATTAAGCTGAAAACTACAATGGGACACATTTAGTTGCAAAAGCACAGAATAGGAAAAAAACAATGTAACTCTACTAACAAGGGTGTGGTGGAAAGTAACTAAGTAGCCTACATGCACTCAAGTTATGTACTCAAGTACAATTCTGAGTTACTTGTACTTTACTTGATATTTCAGAGGGAAATGTACTTTTTACTTGACTGCTATTAGGTACCTGTAGTTACAAGTTTTTGCAGATGAAGATTTTTAAAAACCACTAATGAGCATATAAAATTCAATGCATTGATATACAGGAAATTAAATCACCCAACAGTATAAAAATGAATACAGTTAGCGCTACTTCAGCCAGCTACAACATAAAATGCATCTTTGATGTTACTGTAATAATAATAATAATAATAATAATAATAATAATAATACAATAGTATACAATATGATAATGTAACAATGACAGAGCCCGTTCTGGCTGCACAGTAAGTATTGTTATACATTTCCTTGATCTGATATACTTTTACTAAGTAAGATTGAGAATGAATTTGTTTTTCTTGAAACAGAGAATTTTTGTTTTCCACCACTGGCTGTTTTCAAACGGGTTAGGGGTTGGATACTTTCACCTCCTCAGGCCATTTTAAAAATCCATCTGAGAAAAATATGAGTAGGAAAAATCACTTCATGCTTCATTTTTAGACTCAAAAAGGTTTGGAACCACAATAATGGATGTATTAATAGTAACTCACAATAAGTAATTCAGCAAACGGTTCCAATTACGAATGACCCTGAATGCAACGTAAGTGGGCGGGGTCAGTGTGGTCCAATAGAATGCAGCAGCCAGAGACACGTTGACGAATACTTCCTACAACAGACATGTCAGCCATCAGCGCGTAGAGAACAGCAGCTAGCTTAGTTATTTAACATTACTCGACTCCACGATGGTAAGTTTACTGATAAATTAGCTAAACGAAACGTCCATGCCTCTTTCCGTTCAGCTTTATATTTTACAAGATTACTGCCAGCCGACAGCGGCTCCTCGCATACGTTAACGTTATAAACTCTGTCATCTGGTTCTCTCTCAGGTTACTTAACGTTACTTCTCTTGTGTTATCTCAGGTTGTTACAGTCTCACAGTCCTTCGACACAGGGACCATCCTTCGTGTCAGAGGCCCGCTGGAGTTCAAATGTCAGCTGGACCGCACAGATGGTATGTTCATGGACATGTTTACTACAGTATATTTGAACGTAGTGGTTCCCAAAGTTACATACCATAAGGTTTAATCGTACTAGCATGGTTGCAGTGCCTATTTGATCACAGGGTTCACTTTCCTTGCTGATGTGTCCTTCCCGGTTGCTGTATCATTTATTTAGAAGCATTCACAACCTAGCTTTTATAACACTACCCTTAGGACCACCGCCAGGATTTTAGAAATACTGAGATACAAGAGTCCTACATCCCTCAGTGCAACCAAACCAACCCTAAACGATTTCTTTAATAAGCCACTAAGAAATGTTTGTACACTTTTAATTTCCCACACTTTATATATGATTTTAACTGCTATATTATATAATATTATAATATTACCAAGGACCTTTGTGTTCCCAATGGTAGCTTCGGCCCTGCTTCCTGGTGGTTTTAATGTAAAACTGAATCTTTGGGAATAGCAGTTTTAGCTGCTCTACCTGCAGCCACATGCAGAGCAGGGCCACTGATCCATACCATCATATTCATTACAAGGTAGAACTCATTGTCATTCTCTACATTTACAGTCCCTTTTTTACACACACAAAAAGTAAAATGCTGATGCCTATTAGATAAAGACTAATCAACATCAATAAAATGCAGTGTCACACAAAAGGATGTGCACTGGTTTCATTATGTTTTAAAATTGATTAATAGATCAAATACATATGGCAGCAAAAGTAGTACAATACCAGCAGGTTATAAAATATACGAATGAATGAATAAATAGTTTATTTTGGTTTAGCCTACATTATAATGAACAAAGCATGACAATTTGTGTGACTATGCATATGACAAAAACATTATTATACACGTTTACACTTATCATTTTACACAATCAACAACCCAAAAAGGAATAGGAGGAAGCCCAAGGCTTATTTTTGCCTATCCTATACTATATAATGTGTAAACAGTGTAGTAACTGGTAATGGGCTAATATTGTCTCTGTCTGTCTGTCTGTCTGTCTTTCAGCACTGCTAATACGCAAATGCATCTCGACAACATTTGAGACTCTTCACTCTCAGGTGAAGTCTGAATCCTGTGTTCTAACAATCTGTGACAGTCCTGTTATTATTTGGCCAAATAGAGGTGTTTATGCAACACCTGAAGAAATATCTCCAAATACGCTGTGTGAAGATATACACCAATGGATACAGTAAGTTCAGTTTAATGTATCTTTGTTATATGGAATCCTCAGCTTTTTGCTAATTTAGTTTGTTTTAAAACAAAATTAATTCTAATTAAGGTTTTTATTTATTTCAGGACAGATGAACAAGAGAGTGCTGGCAAGAGATCTGCAAAAAAGAAAAGCAAAAAAAGTTCAGCAGTGGTATGTAGCTACACGTTATGTTTCTGGAGATGGTTGGAAGTTGTGATTTTTGCTGTATTAACTGTACTAAGAGAGAAAGCTGTGAAACACTGCAAAACACTTTGTTCTCCCCCATGTGAACCACTAGATATAACCTAATTATATCTGCAACGATTACTTTCATTATCAATCAATCTTCAGATTATTTTCTCAATTAATTGACTAATGGCTTGGTTTGTAAAACATCTGAAAAAAGGGTAAAAAACGCCCTTTACAGTTGCGCAGTACACAAGGCGACACCTTCACCTGTCTTGTTTTATCTGATCAACAGACTAAAATACATTCAGTTTTGTTTGAAAAACGCTAATCATAGCAGAGGATAGTTTGTTTCCATTAGGTCACTGCTAGCTACTGCTGACAGGGAGCCACTGTGCACAACTCAGTGTTCAGTGATAGTAACACTGACAAGTATTCTTTGTAAATTAATGTTCTATGGACAGGGATAGCAGCCTTTTTGTAAAGTACACTCAGGGAAGCATAATAATATTCAGTGTCTGTCTAATGTTGTTTATTTTAGCAAACACTGCAGATTAATTGTTTAGTCTATACAATTTTCGAAAAAATGCCTGTTACAGTTTCTCCAAGTTCAAGGCAATGTCTCTTTTTGTTCGACCAACAGGCCAAACTCAAAGATATTTAGTATACTATCACAAAAGTCTAAGAAAAACAGCAAGTGCACTGATATATGATAAGCTACAACCAGGGAATTATTTGCATTTTTGATTAACAAAAATGACAAAAGCAATTAATTGATAATGGAAATTGTTGTAGTATATTCTAGTCAATAGTTTAAGCTCTAAACCTAAGGATGTTCACATATGCCTTATTGTCTTTATGGTGTCTGTGTGCTTAAATGTAAATTCACCGATGTCATTCAGAGTGTCATTAATCTTCGCCTGATGATGGAGGCAACAAAGACAGGTCCTCTTTCGGCCCCGATCCTCAGCAAAACAGTCCAGAAATCCCACTTTCTGTCTACAGCTCTTCCCATTGACTGTGTCGTCCGTACCACCTGCAATAACACAATCAAAGAGTATGTCTTACCTTAAAAACATTTGATTTGATATCACTGACCAAAATGTTAAAATAATACTGTATCAGTGTCAGTAAACTTGAACTCACCACCAGCCACTACCATGAATTCTGCTCACTGTGAAATATTTTTCTTCTGGTGTTGCAGTGCCTTTGAGCGCCTGTTGGAGGCGCTAACACATCAGCTGTGTGAGATGGAAAAAGTGATCCTGCAACACATGAAGGGGACCACGCTGCTGGTTCCTGAACCACTCCACTTCCTCCTTCCAGAGCCAAAAGGACTAGTGACCGTGGTTTACCCAGCAGGGGTGTCTGACAGCCAACTAGAGGCACAACGTAAGGTAAGAGCCTCAGACCCAGATTCTTTAAAATCCCAAACAAAAAGGCAGTTAGTTAAAAGCATAGCATTTTCTTTGCTTAACTCCTGATTTATGTTCATTTTTAACATTTTATCCATTGTATTGTTCACAAAACTCTGTCTAAGTAGGAGCTGCATCAACAGTTTGAGCTACCAAATGACTGGCCCTATTTTAGAAGAGCCACTGCTTACCACTTTCCCAATGAGCCTTACAAAGATGGTTACCTCCGAAACCCTCATCTGGTCCTCACACATCCATCCCTGGACAACGGAAAGGTGCGGCTAATCACCAAATTAAAGTCTGTCACACTCTATCTCCTCTTTTGAAGATGGATGCGGAGACCTAACCTTGATTTATCTTCTCTTATGTGTGTATCTTTTCTCAAGGTGTACTCGGTCCAGGGGATCTACAGCTATCGCCACTACATGCAGGACCATATGGATGACAATGGCTGGGGCTGTGCTTATCGCTCCCTCCAGACCATCTGCTCCTGGTTCCAGCAGCAAGGCTACGTAGAGCGGGCCGTGCCAACTCACAAGGAGATTCAACAGGTACAGTTAGCGGTCCTACGAATCACATACTAAATATAAACTATCACAATACAATAGAAATGTTCAAGTGACTGCTTTTAATGGGCTCTCACCTTCCCAGGCTTTAGTGGATGTCGGAGACAAACAGGCATCCTTTGTTGGATCACGCCAGTGGATCGGATCCATTGAGGTTCAGGCTGTTCTAAACCAGCTGCTTGGGGTCACTTCCAAGATCATGTTTGTGAGGTGTGTTATGTCACGCCTTTGGATAGCAACTTGTGTGACGATGTGCTGCATGTACATATTATTTGGATTCATCTAATTATACATGTTTGTGCTAATTAGTCAAGGTTCTGACTTGGCATCCAAAGGCAGAGAACTGGCCAACCACTTCCTTACTGAAGGGACTCCCATCATGATTGGTAAGCTGGAAGTCTTAACTTTTTTTTAGAACTGTTCCTAAACAAGCATTTGGGCCTTTAATTAAACTTAAACAGGTTACACAAACTTTAAAACCCATGGTTTCCACGGGTGCTTGAAATACTTGAAAGTTTGTGTATTTGAGGGGGGGAAATTAAGGCCTTGAAGGTTTTTGAAAATAGGCATATATCAGACATGAGTCATTAAAAGTACTTGAATTTATATATTTTGTGCAAATATAGAAATTGAAGTTCTTTTGAAATTTTTTTTACTTAACGTTAGTACATAGGCTACATTTCGCTGTCTGCATGTGTGTCTAACTAGCGTAAATCTTAATTCCTCATCACAAACACAGCCTTGGTAAAATCATGGTAAAGGTATCTTTTCACGTTACTTTTTCCTGTGTTGCAGGAGGGGGAGTTTTAGCTCACACTATTCTAGGTGTGGCATGGAGTGAGACCACCGGGCAGATCCGCTATCTCATCCTAGATCCACATTACACAGGAGCAGAGGACTTACAAGTTATCACAGACAAGGTAACAGCATCTACACTGGCTGCATGTCTCTCTCTAAAGTGCCCTTTTCACGCCCTGTGCAGTGTTGAATATGGTATGTATGTTATCGTTCCCAGGGCTGGTGTGGTTGGAAAGGACCAGATTTTTGGGATCAAACTGCGTATTATAATCTGTGTCTGCCTCAGAGGCCAAAGGTCATCTAATCTCTCACAGCCTTTCAGACGGACATCATCTGAGATTGGTAACGCAGCCGCAAAACTTTGGAGTGACACTATGACCTTTGTTTATGTGTCCAGCATTGCTTATTTCTGTAATGATGTTAAATTCTTGTAATTAACGTTTTAGATTTTGGTCAAGTGCTACATAATCTATTGTTTTAGCAACAAAGGCATAACTAGAGATTGATGTAATTTGGTATTGAAAAGAGAAATTATTTATATCATGTACTGTACTTTTTCATTATTTAATAAGACAGAGGCTCGTGAAAAATGTATACTAAATAGGCTCATTTCATTCGGAAATACAGTTCATCAAGGTCAACAGAGTTTTATCATTGCTTTGTGTTACCAGTAGACAAATTGCTGATTGTACAAATAATTAAACTATACAGTATATTTTGTCCTAAATGTTTCTTTGTTCCTTATTCAAATCTTTTTTAAGTTACAGAGCTGAACTGATTAGTTGATTAATATATTAGCTGATGAACAGCTAATCTATTATAAATATAAATATACTATACATATATTAATCGTTTTGGCCATTTTTTAAGCAAAAAAATGCCAAATATTCTGAGGATTTGATAATTTTACATTGCGAATTATAATGGGCCTTTTTCACAATGTTATGACATTTTATAGACAATAAAATAATAGTTAGTTGCATCCCTATTACAGACTACCAAATAACACAAGCCATTATTGTTTTGTATTCATTTGTAAACAAATCTATACTCATTCATATGCATTCTGTATTATATATACATTTGCTAGTGAATACAGTGACATTAGACTTATCATCATTTAGCTTTGGACCCCCTAGAAACATTTAAAGTCCATTAAATGTCCTTGGTCCCACTCTGAGAACTACTAGTATAGAGAAGAAGCTGTGCTTGAATGCAGCCTGTCTGACACAGCTCATTATTGAAAAGCAATCACGGCGTGTAATTGAGTTTTCACAACCAGTCGGTTGTCCAAGTCAAATGGATGATTTTCTCTTCTCACCAGTAGGCATAAATGTTGAGTTTTCTTAAAAGTTTTTAGAGCTATGACCGGACGGTTTATTTTGCAGAAACTTTTTGATACTCTTTGTGATTTCTTCTCCATGGGTGTATTGTGTTAGTTTTGGACAACCACAGAAATAACCCCCATCCACTCCTCATCTCTACCCATTCTGCATAGGCATGTAAATTCTACAACAGTGACCAGACACAGGTTTATACGATAGATTCACCCAAGTCCTATTGTCCTAGGACATTGGCATTTCACTGGTGTTTGTCATTTCTAGGTCTAACAATGTCATTAAGAGAAAACCCGTGACAAATTATAATGTCAGGGGACGCGCCTTCACATAATCCCCTTTCTTGTTAATGGGTATGCACTAGGGAGAGCAGTTACTTTGGCATAATATATCACCGAGGAAAACTAAATGACCTCTGGTCTTTTCCTCTACTGGTTCTGATTCTTGATATGTTTTAGTAGTTTAAACTTTTAGCTAAATAAAAGGCAAATCACTGCATTATTATTAAGCTGCTCAAGAGCCAAATGTCTGTCACCCAAGAATTAGTCAAAAAAAAAAAAGAAATTTGCTTACAACACAAACAGACAAACACAATATAATATGAATCAGAATCAGGTGTAATTGCCATGTAGGTTTTCACATACAAGGAATTTGTTTTGGTGCATACCAATAAACATAGTAAGAGGAATAAAAAGCAAAATTATTGCACAAGTCAGGAAACTTAAATTAAAAAAAATGAAACCATACTATACAATAAAAAACGTACAAAATATCTGTTTTAAAATAGAAGAGCAAATTTTAATGTAGCAGTCCCGTCTCGCATTGACAGACCAAATGTAACAGTTGACGCACGACACTTACTGCTCTGCATCAGAGCAGCCGTTGCCAGGAAGTGACGTTGCCTAGTTACTAGGCTCCATGTCAAGCTGACAGCCGCCAGCTGTAGCCCGCTAACAAAAAAATTGTTTTTAATGTAACTGCGTTTCATTTACTTGTCTTCTCAACGGAACACATCCTCTCTAAAGAAGTAAATGCAACTGTAACGTGTGACCCTTCACAAGGTAAGATATTGTTGTCATACAGCTAAAGTTAGCTAACCTAAACGTACATAGTTGGACTGAGTTAGCTAGCATACTTTAGTTAGCTAGCTATCGTCATCAAGTGTGTGTTCTAGGTTTAAAGGATGCCTTAACTTCATGGTGGGTAAAAGGTTGGAAAGTACCGTTACCATAGCTTGTCTGTCCAAATATCTTGCTAAATTTGATTAAGCTAACGTTACAGACACTGCTAGCTACATTTAGATATATTTGTTCTTTTGTTTTGTTATTTAATTATCTTTTGGATAAAATACACCATGGAGGGACAATGCATGCTAATGTGTTTGTAGGTTTTGTCTCCTTAACTACAAATCATGTGCAATATTTATGGTTTGTCATTGTCAATTAATTTGCGAAATCTTGAAACCTGCTTGAGATGTGTATTCCATCACAGACAATGTTTTTTTCCAATGCTAGTGCTACATTCATAGATATAGAACAATATCTATGGCTACATTATTGTCAAGTATGCATAAGTGCAGCTCTAAAAGTCTTAACTGACATCTCACAGCAGTAATGTCACAAAAATGAATGCAGACTTGATTTTCTCTCTGGATGGGTTACACAACTTAAGCAAGTTTCAAGAGTATGCTCACTGATTTTCATGTTGTATGGAACTGAATTGAACCCAATGGATGCAGTGGAGTGGTAGAAAGAAATGCAATCTATTAGACACAACAGCATGGCATGGTTTAAACATGAAAAACCACTGCACTGTTCTTTAACTTTTAAATAATCTAACGTCTTAATCTTACACTGCCTTACAGGTTCATTGTGTTAGGAAGACTGCCATGTTTAGCCCCGGGGAGCTAGAAGGTGAAGTGGATCATTCGTTTTTCGACAGTGACTGTGATGATAGCAGCAGAGATGGAGGGGAACAGCTGGAGAAAAGTTTGAAGGCTGAAAAGGAGAGCCCACCAGCACATGAGAGCCTTCATGCAAAACAGACTGAAAATACAAAAAGTGGCTGGTCCCTGAGAACTGATGGGACCAAAAAAAACCTGAAGCCAGTCAGCAACAGAGCAGAAAGGAAGGAGAACAGCTGTCAGTCAAAGGAAGAAGAGAAGAGCAGGCAGTCTGCTGTATCATCTGTTGCCTGTACATCAGATAAAGCCATCAATAATAGCAGTGATAGTGAGGAAGACTCTAGTTTGCGCTCTAAAAGGCCCAAGGGAACGTTTATGGCTTCGTTGGCTGAGGCCAGAGAGGTAGATAATAAGGATATGTACAGCCAGAGTCCAAATGAGTCTGAAGAAGAAGCATTGCCATCCAAACTCCCTGGCTTGAAAGGAAGAAATAAACAATCTCCCAAAAAACTGATAAGAAATCGGGGCACCCGAAGTCCATCCCCCACTTCAACCGAGAGCAGCGTAGACATAGACTCAGAGAGCTCCTCTAGCAGTAGCAATGGGAGAAGCAGTTTAGAATCCCCCACCTTTCCCAGGCCCAACAAACCTTCTGTATCCCCTGGTGGGAGAGGGACTCGAGTGGGCTCAGCAGAATCTCAGGATGTGCCTATCGGCCGTACAGAGGAGTCAGAAGACACAGTGACAGATGTAAGCCCCCTCTCATCTCCTGACTTCAGCCCTCTCCAGTCGTTGGACCTGAACCACACAGAGGCCGAAGAGGGAAGCCTTAAAGAGCAGCAGCAGCAGGAGAGAGTGCCCTCCAGTGGCCTTAGCGACATGCATCAAGACGTGGACTCAGACCAGGATGTAGATGAGTGTGAGTAAACTTGTGCCTTTCTTGTCTGTCAGGTATGTTTGCTATGCTCTTTGCTTAATATCAATGGTTCCCAACCTATTTGGCTTGTGAACCCTTAAAATTAGCAATATCTACCTGTGACGCACCTCATCACAAGTTAGGGCCTAGTGTGTGGACATTAGTTTTGAGCAGTTCACAGAGAGTGAATATTCATTCTCATATCGTTTGATTTGGAGGAGTTTAAAAGACTGAAGAGGTAGGCCTATTAATGACTTTACAAGAAAAAAATATATTAAAGGAAAGTCAGACGTTGTGACCCTTAGATGGGGAACCAGTGATCTCTACTGTAAATCTGCTAATTTAGATTTGAGTGTGGTTAGATTTTATGTTATTATGAATCGTCTTGTTCACATGCCCCATCCACAGGGACTTATAAGACACCAGAAATACATTTGCAGTGGTGAAACATTTGTCAGACAAGAACATAACTTCTTACATTTAACATAATATAACATAACATTGCAAACAAAGAACTTTGTCCTCTGTCCCAAAGTCAACAAATAAAAACCTGCCAGAAAAAAAAAAAGGTTCCCTTGCTAAAACACAACTCAAGTTTTTTTTTTATAATCATCCATCCAGAAGAACTTATAACGAATGACGGACATTTAACAAAAGAAAGTAGCCCTTAAAACATCATATAATCGGCAAAAAAAACATGAAATCGACCTCATCTTCAATCTCACCTAAATAACAAACACGTAACGTTTGCTTATTCTCTTCAGGCATTAAACTACCTGTATCTATAGCTAATGGTAATCTATCTGAACACTACTGTGCACACAGAGAGTTTTGAGTTTTAGTTGAATTCACATAAGACTCTAAACTGTAGTTCCTGAATATGTTCGTAATTTAGATTTGTCCTTTTCACAAATCAGGCTCGCTCAGTTCAGAGAGTCAGCTTGGAGGTAAACTGGTCTTCCACTGTCCTGGAGGGAGAAACAGGAAGAACTACTCGTTCACCAACGCTGAGGTCCGACGCATAGATCGTGAGAACCAGCGACTTCTTCGGGAGCTTTCGCGCCATTCACCAGGGCCCAGACCAGGAAGTACAGCGAGGAAAACAAGCTATGTGGCCCACAAGTCGCCTTTTAGTCGCCTCTCTCACAGCGCACTCAACAGGCAGCGGGAACAGCAACGCATCGAGAGGGAGAACCTGGTGAGTTTTGTCTCTTGTGTGGATTGATACTCAATTTAATATAAACACTGACTGAACCCTAAACATTAATATGAACACGGGTATTCCTGTCACTCTATTTTTTTCTTTTCTTTTTGATTTTCAAGGTATTCAGTGCCCTTTAAAATAAAGTTAGATATTTTGCTTTATGTCTGTGGTGTTATTGATGTAATGCACACAATGTTACAATCTGCACCTCTTCAAAATTACATCAGAATTGTTTTTTCTTTGATTCTCAGAGTCTAGGTAAGTAGCATATAATCTTAAAATTAGGGCTGGGCAATATATCGATATCGTGATAACAGACTAGATATTGTCTTATATTGGATATCATCATATCGTGATATGACATAAGTGTTGTCTTTTACTGGTTTTAAAGGCTGCATTACAGTAAAGTGATATCATTTTCTGAACTTACCAGACTGTTCTAGCTCTTCTATTATTTGCCTTTTCCCCACTTAGACATTATGTCCACATTACTGATGATTATTTATCTATAATCTAAGTGTGAAGATATTTTGTTAAAGCATCAATTGTCAACACTAGATCATCGCCGCAATATCAATATCGAGGTATTTGGTCAAGAATATCGTGATATCTGATTTTCTCCATATCGCCCAGCTCTACTTAAAATAAATTTTATTCCTATGTCTGTCTTTACATTGACATATAAACAAAGGCAAATTAATCTTGAAACAAATCTGTGATGGTACATTTTCAAAACTCTAAAATTAAACAAACTAGCTAAAGTAATTCATTTGAGCATCAGGTAGTAGGGGATATTGGTGCTGCTGTGTCTCTAGAAAGAAATGTCAGATTTCTCATTTTTGTACATCTAACTAAACTGATACGTAGCTGCTGTTGGCTCTTTGAATGTTTTTCATCTCTGGGTTAACTTCTGTCAATGAGAATATACTGTTTGAGTTCTTTTTTTTTTAATTGTTCCATTCCAATAACACCATGCTTTCATCTCTGTTAAAGTACATATTTTCATAAAATTAACTCACACACACATGCACAAACAGGACCTATACACATGCATTATGTATAGAGAAATGTCAAAACGAGAAGGCTGGCGCCCCGAGCAGTTGGGGGGGTTTGGTACCTTGCTCAAGGGCACCTCGCCACACACTCCGTACTTGGTCCGTACAGGGACTTGAACCAGAGACTCTGCATTTAAATGTTCTTGTAATTTCTTCTAAACTATTGTAGAAGCAGAAAGATAAACGTTTTCTGGAAGAATCTGCAGGTGAGGTAGTTTACGTCATCAGTCACAATTGTCATAATGATACAATTGATTAACATCTTTTTGTAACTTAAGCCTGTGGTTTTCTGCAGTTTAATCGCTTATTATTTGAATAGATATTTGCCTCCTGAAGTTTACATTCATTTAAGGATACTAGTTATTTGGGTTGAGTTTGTGTCAGACTAAGACCACCCCTAAAAGCAGACACAGATGGACTTGGACAGATGGCAGCATGTGACACGAGCATTGCCACGGAGTGACATTATAAGACAGTTCAGCCTTTGCAGCTTTGGCCTCTCACCCCATATATTAACTCTGGATGACGACTTTGTGATAGAAGCGAACAAAAAGCAGCGTTTAAAAAAAGATTCAGAAAATGATAATAGGCAGCCAGCAGAGTGTTATTGTCTCCTCTGACTAATGAAAACTTGCATTTTCTTCACCAGTATTGTCACATGTTTCTCATTATTGCTGATTAGAGATCGTACATTAATGCTGATTGATGTTTTTATCAGAGATATGGTCCAGTCATTTTCAGGACAGACTGTTCTCTCTCTTGCGTCCATCTCTCTACGCTGTAATTAGTGCTCCACGCCTTCTCTATTCTTAGAGTGAAGTAATTGAATCTGCCGTGTGCTGCTGAGTGTTTCCACCCCACACAGCACACATGTAAGACACCCCGTTTGCCCTGCACAAGTAAAACTACTTCTATGTATTTCAAGATTGGCCACGATATATCTTCATTTTCTATCAAATAAGTGATATTAATACAGAGGGCTAGATTTAGTTTGAAGAGTTTGAAATTATTCATATATTGGCAATGCAGTAGGTGAGCAGTCTGAATGCATTTAGAAGCCTTTAGTGCCTTTATGACCTCCGGTGGACTTTCTTAACTTTAGAAAAACAGTCTCTTGACTGTTGAGCTTTTTGCTGGTTGCATTGCTTCATGTAGAGTTTTTGCTCAGTGAGGGATTTTTTGCACAGCATGCATGTGGGAGTGGGGCTGCATGTATGACATTCAGCCACTTGCCTACACTGTTTTGCCTCGTGCTGTTTGGTTGTGTCTAAGCACCAGATATTTTTCTGTTTTCATAATTTAATTTGGAAATGTTCTTTATTTCTGAGTCAAATATTTGTTTATTTTCTGAATGATACAAACACTTTTTAAATGTTATATGTTTATATTATATGTTGTGAGCTCAGTGAATGAAATGCTAGAAAAGCAGTTTATAAAACCACTTCTGCTGTATTTTTAGTTTCTTATGGCTGAATTCTGGCATAACACTCTCCGAGGCACTGATGTTTTTAAGAGCATATATATGAATCACCTTTATATTCAAAGTGATGTATAACTTTCACAAGCATTTGACACTAACGTTGTGTGTGTGTGTGTGTGTGTGTGTGTGTGTGTGTGTATGTATGTATATTTTGTGTATATATATATATATGCCCACATCTTTCCAAGGTGAACCTGACTGATATCCTGGAAATTCACATGGTAAACCTGGAGGTTTTAACAGTTTGCCTGGACAATTAGCATTCACAGTATATTTTTGAATCGCTACTTACTAGGTCAACAATGTCATTGCGTTTCTTTCAGGCTCTCCTGAAAAGGCTGGAGTCTGTCAAGCCTACACCTGGCCTAAAGCGTTCAGAACAACTGGAAGACTACCAGCGTCACATTGGATATGCCGGAGCTCCTTCATACTCTGTCTGTATGTCCACCGCCAAAAAAGAGAGGTCTACCAGCAAGACACCCTCAGGTAGGTAACTTGGGTCTAGAGCTTCCAGCTTTTACTGTGTTGAAAATGTGTTATGTACCCTAAACTGTATAACAACATGGTGATTGAGTAGCTCATACAACATCCTCAGCCAAACAGATAGGAAGACTGTTTAAATAACAACAAGGTGCCTTCTTGGTCATATTAAGACTATCTCTTCAACCTCTTAGGTAGTATTTAATATATATACTGACAAACCACAGTATCAGGAAATGTGGATAATCACTTTAAGACGATCCCACTTGTGAGGTTGCTGCACACAGTGAGAGCACCTGTGCTGCCAACCCTAACTGAGTGTTTTGATCCCACAAGAGCAGTTTGACGCCAGCAGAAGTGTGTGTAGTTACTTTGTAGCAGCCTGATGTTGTTCGCATGTGATGATTTAATCAAGGGAGGATCAGCATGTGGCACTGCGCTGCTCTTCTCAAATTGAAGGCTGCAAATTTACCACACATGTCTTGAGCTGCTGCCGTCAGATGGCTGCAGAAATTAAATTAACAGAAGAAGCCTTTTATACAGTAAAAAGCAGCTGTGGATGACTGATGCTGGTAAGAATCACCCATTAATTTATACATAAGTAATGACGCATTTTCTGATGTTCTTCTTGTCATAGCAACATTTTTTAGTTTATTTAAATGTGTGTGTGTGTGTGTGTTATGGCCTGTTATAGTTGAAACATTAAAATATTAAAAGTAAGATGTATTTTGATGTATTTTCTTTTTCTCTTTTATTTTCTAGAAATTCAAAAGGTACATTCAGTTTCTGATTTTATTATGGAACAGTAAATCTGAAATCAGAAAATATCTCTCTGTTGTTCACACCAGCAGGTCCCAGGATGGCCAGTTCTGCCCACCACAGCTCCAGAGCAGTTTCCACCACCACTGACTCTGGGAAAACACCCGTACCCAGGTCAAAAAACAACTAAGTGCACCCAACCAGCCTGGTGCTGAGAACTATGCCAGATATCTGATCTACAAAGAAGCACATCGCTGGTTCCCTTTAGTGATACTGTATCTGTTGGTATCCATTCATCACAAAAGATTTTGTTTCAAAGGTACTAATCTTAAAGAATCTCTTTTTTCCCACATGTATGGGTTCACCATACCTTTAGTTCACTTAATCAACTATTCAGTGATTTGTGTTGTGCTGCTTATCAATTATAAAGAAGAAGGACTTTTTCCCCATTTTTTTATGCTGAAATAAAGCAAATTGTGCTAGGAGCTCTGAACTATTGTAATGCATTTGAGTAGTTGTGGCTTTTGAGTACTGCAGTAACTCTTTACGACAGTTAGCTAGCTGTATTTTTTTTTTTTTTTTTTTTAAGATTATTCTTGGGGCATTTTCGGCCCTTATTTTGATAGGACAGCTGAAGACATGAAAGGGGAGAGAGAGGGGGGAATGACATGCAGCAAAGGGCCGCAGGTCGGAGTCGAACCCGGCCCCGCTGCGTTGAGGAGTAAACCTCTATATATGGGCGCCCGCTGTACCAACTGAGCTATCCGGGCGCCCAGCTAGCTGTATTTTTGTAAGAAATATGTCCTATATGTCAACAGCCGTGTTGAAATAACAATTCATTGTTTCAGTGAGTGACGTTTCCATTATATGTGCAATGTTTTTGTTTGCCCCCTTTTCTCATATTTGTACAATTGACGATGCGCTAGAGAGTTATGTTTTTAAACAATTAAAAATATATATTTGAAATATTATTTGGGTGTTTTGTTTATTCTGTTGCTTATAAAGTAAAGCTGCTGGTTCCAGCAGTTTGCTATTTTACAACTTTAAAGAGCGCAATGGTGGAAAGAATTTTTTTTCTAATCCCTTCTAAAACATACTTGTACCAATTGAGCACATGCTACAATTGGTACAAACAATAGCTTTATTGGTTAGGGGAGTGGTTGTACATGAAACTACTCAATATATTTCTGTGGTACTTGAATATTTTACACATTATTTTATTATAGGTTCTTTACAAAACCAAAAATGCTGTGGTACAAACCTCTCAGCTACTTTATGGTTGATATCATATGCTTGATATTGGTTGTCAACAGTGCAGACGACAGATCTTTACCAAGAAATCTACCACAAGTGAAAATCAGGGTACAGTTACTGGATGTTTTCCAATATAAAGATTGTGGATATTTTGGCAGAATCCTAATTACTGTATTTTAACTGCATGTGTTCTTAATATTTTTTTTACTGAAGACATTTGACATGTCACAGTAGGAAAAGCAGGTGTGAAAAATACATTTTTGTCTTACAATGAGTCAAAAGGTCTGCTGTAAAAAAAAAAAAAAAAAACAAGAAACAAAAGGCCTATTTAACTGCAGATGACATGTTGCCACTACAACAGAACATGCATCCAAAATAATGAACTATGAGATTAATACATCTTTATTCTTAATAAAATAATGTGTGAAGTGGGATACATGGGTCAGAGTGTTCACAACATAACACATGGGCCTTAGCAACTGCTGTACAAACTTGACTCTGATATATGACAGGTAGTGACATCATCTTTTGCATCATCACAACATCTCCACTGAAACACTGGCTTAAAAGACTGTTTGTGCGTTGTAGATGGGATATATACAGATTTATGAGGAGGCATGTTAACCCAGGTTAAGTATACATACCTACCTGTACATGCCCACATTGTAATTCACCACAAGCTGTTATCACTCTATCGCAATAATTAAGACTTAAACCAAGTGAAGGGTTTCCTTGGGGACTGGGAGATTAGAAAGTTTATTATGTGTACTTCTTGATCTCGTCGTACAGCACCAACACAAAGGCACCACCCATGCCTCTGATCACGTTGGACCAGGCACCCTTGAAGAAGGCTTTTCCTCCCTCATCCTTAAGGATCTTCTTCCAGCAGTCGATTGTGCCCGTGTACATGATGTCAGCTGTGGAAATGGAGACATGAATAGTGAAGCACAATGCCCATAGATGCATGCGTAAAATGCAAATCCATCACTATAAGGACATGATTCCACAAGCATGAGTGACGCTCACCTCCTTTGCGTCCAGACTGCATCATCATACGACGTCTGACGGTGTCGAAGGGGTATGAGACAATACCAGCTGCAGCAGTGACAGTCTGGGCGATCATCCAGGTGATGACGATGTGAGTGTTCTTGGGATCTGGCAGCATACCTGTATGAGGGAGGAGTTAAGTCACCCGCTCGTCATGAAAAACTAAATGCACATACTACATTAAAAACAATAAAATCAGGTCGACCAGATGTGCGCACCTTTAGCTGTGTCGAAGCATCCGAAGTAGGCCGCTCTGTAGATGATAATGCCCTGCACTGACACGTTGAATCCGAGGTAAAGACCCTTGATGCCATCGGTTTTGAAGATCTTGGTGAGGCAGTTTCCAAGACCGGTGAACTCTCTCTCAGCCGCGCCCTTGCCGATGTCGGCAGCGAGTCTTGTTCTGGCGAAGTCCAGAGGGTAGACGAAGCAGAGCGAAGTCGCACCAGCGGCACCGCCAGATGCGAGATTACCAGCGAAGTAACGCCAGAATTGTGTTTTTTGATCCACACCACCAAGGAAGATCTTCTTGTACTTATCTTTGAAGGCGAAGTTGAGGGCTTGGGTGGGGAAGTAACGGATCACGTTGGCCAGGTTGCCTCTCCAGAAGGAAATAAAGCCCTGCTCCTTTGGGATCCTTACCACACAGTCCATGATGCCCTTGTACTGCATCTCTGCGGTAATCTGTTTGCTGGCATGCTGGACCTACAAGTGAAGATAATAAAAACATTAAAAAGACACATTAACTACCTTAAATGTAAATAATTATCTTATAACATTTTGTGTAAAGGAACGTTGTCATGTCTCATGTTCTATTAACGAAAAAAATATACTGTTTTGTAGCTTATTCCAATTTTGAAAACTTCTTGGATTTACTTAATCTTAGTCGGTCAGGCATTGCTTTGTGTAGCTGTAGGCCTACCAGTCTACATGCACACTCCTGTCACTTGAGAATCCGCTGTGTATTAAATTACATAGTTCAAGTTAAATTTAGCAATTCAATTTCACTAAATATTAGTGCGAACATCTGTTATATTGGAGTAATAATACACTTAATAAACGTACCAATAGCTCACAAACTACTATTATGTCCATTTTATTGACACAAATTAGGAGGCCTCGTCACCATCGCCATCATAGCAGCAACATTACAAAGTGCAGTGCGTAAAACCATCTCCACATTGACGCAGGACCTCTCACGTGCCCCTTGACATTACGCACCAGACCATAGGAACCAGACCATAGCACAGTTGGACTTTTTGTCCACAAAAACCTATTCCAAATTTACATTTTAGCGATTGGTTTATCAGTAACCCAACATTTACGCACACTTTACGCACAAAAGTATGAACATGAAGCCATGCTTTGGGCAACATTTGGTTCAATTAGTTTACCTGCAGCAACAATTTGACTCTCTCAATGGGAGCGACAGCTGTTTTGGAGATGGCAGCGGCAACGCCACCGGCCAAAAAGTCCTTCAGGAAACTGACCACCGCGTCCGACATGGTTGGATCTTTCTTGTGCAGATATGAGACCCCTGACTTTTCCCAACTTCACCAAGGTCCTCAAGGAAACCCAACGCCCCTCAAAGTGGACGAGGCACCCCCAATGTGTCCTTATATAACGGCGCCATATATCGCGAGAATTTGGAGTGATGGATTTGCGTTTTGGCAAACAGATTAACGAGACTGAATAAATATCCGAGGTTGAAGTTCAAGACGTGCGCCATGTTTCCTGAAATCAAGATAGGCCAAGCCGGGGACGTTTAAAGGACACAATATGTGTAATTTGATTATGATTAAAACATGTATTTATTTGTAATCTAATCTAATCCTAATCAGAGTAAAGTATGTTACCTTCATCCCTGCTGGTCCAGCCTTTTCATCCATAATCCAAACATACACTTATGGGTCAAATGAGTTTCCAGAAGCCTTTACATAAAGAAAGGAGTTCTATATAGTGTATCCTGAATGGGACCAACTGTGGTGAACTTTTTACAGTCATTCTACAGAGTATAGACCAGTTTTAAGATTATACAGCATAGGTGTATATGACCCTGACAAATACAGAGACTTGCGAACAGTGATTTCCTTTATCTCATTATTTTCACATATAAACATGCTTTAAGACTACTAAAGGCAATCACAAATTAAAACCCACATTTCATTAGACCAAGGGGGATGTCACTTCAGGTTGAGAGGTTGAATACAACCTGTTTATTCTAGGTCAGAGGTCAGATGGATGGCGTACTAAAAGGAAAATAAGGAAATAAAGCATTCCGTTAAATCAAAACCCACAACTTGCTCTAATTCTATTTTATTTAAGACTGTTATTTTCCACTCGGCTTACTGACAGTTTTGCTGCACATTCATTTTTGGCACCTGTTGAAAACCCGCGTCAAGTGAACTCGAGATAGGAAGAAAGTAAGAGCGGAAAAGACAGTTTGTCTTTCAAAATAAGTTGCCACCATAAAGCAACAACATGGTTTTAGTCAATTTTGTTGCGTAAAATCGTACCGGAAATGTAATTCTGGCTAACTTGACAAGTGGGGGACATACTGTATGTGTCTCGTGCACATAAGCAATATGATCCTAAAACGAAGCCAAGTTGGCTGAAGAGACTTTAGACATTCAGCGGTGTGGTTTGATTCCAAGGCTACTCCATTCATGTAATAACTAAACGTGGGCTACGGCGTTCAATTTTCTATGAAATATAAACAATGTTGCAAATTTCCTGGTGGCGAGAAGCTCAGTAACGATTTTACAATAATAAACATTTTAAAAATGTATTCTTTCTTTATTTATTTAATATAATCTTTACAAACAAAATTCGTCTTAAAATGTTTCATTTTCATTATAGCAGTGTCAATTGTAAGATGAAAAATATGAAACTCAAGAATATCTCAAATACGATACTTCAGTAAAGTTTTTGAGGTTTCACCCTCGGTTTTCTTCTCAGGACTGTAACTGCCACTCATGACCACTTGGTGGCGCTGCTTGACTAGTCATCCAAAGGAAAACTTACACAGTTTCAAGATGTTTCCTAATATCCACTGATAAAACCTCAATAATAACGATAATTATAATTATACAATTCTTATAAATATCACTTACAAATATCACATTGATACTAATACAGTTACAATTGCAATGTTTGTCTCCATATGTTATTGTATAGTTTTTCTATTTGTTTTTCTTATATTCTTAGTTTAGTTTTTATATATATATATATATACCTCTTTATTATTTATTCTCTTACTTTCCCCTGTTATCCGTTGCCGTCTTTGTGCTGCTGTAACAACTTCATTTTTAACAACTTAAGATCAATAAAGGTTTATCTTATCTTAATTATGATATGGAACAACTAATAGGCCTACACTCCTGTTCTCTTTTATCAGGAATCACCCCACTAATTCTTATGAAACAATTCTAATTGTGTTTTTATAGATTTTTTTTTGCACTATTAATCAAGTTTCTGTCGCTAACATGATGGGGAAAAACACTGAGACTGAGTGGTGTAAACTTACAAAGTAAACTGGGGTAATTGCTTATTAAAAGCTTTCTTTGATTGTGGTTCTACTTTCCCATCTCCATGGTGTTGTGCTGTCTAATAGTCAGTGGGTGGCACTAGAGAGCTGGGTGACTTTACAGGACATCACTAGCATCCCTAGAGTGCTAGTGTGGTACCCAGTGAAACAGGTGCTTTTCCTCATTTACTCCACTCTCCACTCATAACAATACAAATAATGCACCACTTTACTTGTTTCCCACAGGGAAATATTCTTAAGTAGCCCCCACCAGCCAGGTCAGAGGTCAGGCTCAGCTGCAACCTTAGAGCGGGTTAGGGATTCAGCATCTTGTTCACTTCAACACTTGAGTTAGGCAGATGCTTGCTGACACAGGGGCTTGCACCTGCTTTTTGGCGAGCAAAAGTCATATTTTTTGGCAGTTTCACAGTACATAGACTTATCCAATTCACATCTTTCTCCTCTAAAGCATCTTCATTCTGATCTGTCAGGGATTGCCTGGTTGTATGCCATTGTTTAAGTTTACAGTTATTTATACCTCTAGCAATCTTTTTATGGCAACGTAAAAGTAAACTACTTCTTAAGTTCTCTGGATTGTCATCCCTGTTTGTATGATTGAGGGAGTTTCAGCAAATGTCCCTCTTCTATTATTTCCAAAAAGGACTTTTTTTGTAAAACTCAACAAGTGCTGCTCATGTATAATTCTCATCTAAATGGTAGTATCTCGTAACCATTTGCATAGGTTGGAGTAGACTTGGCAGAGTATGTTGACCTATAGAAAATGTGCTTCTCATATTACTCAACTCCTTGTTTAGTGCTGTTGAAACTCTTTTTGTACTATTATTTAAATCTGATCTAGATTTGCGAAAGTCGTTGCTGAGTAACCTTGGATCTCGGAGATTGAAGGAGGGGTCGTGGAGGGGGTTTGGGCATGGATTTGCATTTTGAGTATGAAGAGCTGCAGGTGTCAGACAGTTAGACCCCCCCCACCCCCCACCCCCGCCACACACATAAACATGCACACACGCAAAGCCGTTACGCACAGCTCCAACACCAATACAGTCACTGATTTTATCTGTTAAGAAGCAACTGTAATGAGCATCTTTTTATTCCTCTGGTCCCCTACCGTCTTAGACCTTAGACCAGTAGAGACTCAAAGATAATGGAGATTATGAGTGTCAGACAGGGTTAAAACCAGAAATATTAGGGTCAAAGCTCACCAGCATGGGCCCACTGGTTGCTTCTGACTCCAGCATGTGATTCAGACTGAATTTCTGATTAGGATTGTATTCTTTTATAAACAAAGTCAAATAAATAAATTAGAAAACCAGCCATTTAGTTGTAAATGGGAAATAAGAGCTCAGAAAGATAAGATACAATGAGATTAGTTAAGTTTAGTAGGTTTACTTTGATGCAGCACAGATTTGTATGACACCTTACAATAAAATTTTGAACCATACATTTACTTACTATTATATAATTTTTTATGATTTTGTCTATCTTAGTTGCTGTATCACTAAGGCTAATGTTATTCTACAGTATATTTTGTTATTGTCAACAAATCCCATTTAAAGACCCAAACCAACAATCTGTAAGTGTGTCTAACCAAGCACGTTGGTTCCTACTGAATACATAAATATTTAAAAATGGCTCACAAATTTATAGTTTCACTTTTTTTAAAGGCTGACTAATTTTCTAAAACAGCTGGTCACTGTAGTTTTTTAGGAAATATTACTCAGACAAAAGTAAATAGTGCATTTGCTGAGGACTATTTTCCCCTGCCGATTAATGCAAAATTATTGCTCTAGTGAGTATTTATGACAACAGGATGATGCATGCATGTGGGACTGAAAATAAACTTTTAATGAAGGAACATGTCACCCAGTGCAAAGGTGTGGCTGGTGTGTTTGTAATTGTTTTAAGCCCACAATGGAGCTCTATGGCACAGATACACAAACAATACTGGTTTGGTTTCTCATTGCATTGGTTGACAATAAGACAAATATAGAATAATGCCAGCCTTGGCCTTTTAAAAGAAATAACACCACAATCTTAACAATTATGCAGAACAATGGAGGATGTAGTGGAGGAAGTAATACTACATATTACATTGTGTTTGTGATATATTCAATAATACAAGCCGCATTATCCAGCACATAACAACAGGGCTATGGGTCAACAAAAGCTCAGTTCCTTCCTCAAAGAAGATCATGTTGGCTGTTTATTCCCTCACAATGCTCGACCCCGTGGGTCTTCTGTTTAAAATCAAACAGACAGGCTGGGATGCACACTAAGTATCCCTGAGCAGACTTAGAGACTGAGCTCTCCAGGGCTCAGGGGGAAGATTATTTAAGTGTTTCCCCTCTTCTTCTCTTTGGTACCACTATTGGCTGTTGTCCTGTTTTCATTAACCTTAAAGAGGATGACTATATGAGTGAAAAGCACATGTTTTTGAGCCTGTGTGTAAAAGCAACAACAAAAGAGACAGCGTAATGCAGCTGATGTTTTCTCACCCACAGTCAGGGCAGTGCCCACGGCAGAGCAGCCAAGGTGGACAATCACACACACACACACACACACACACACATAAATAAACACACAGCTGTGGAGAACGAGGAGAAATCCCCATGACCAATCAGGAAGACCTGGAGACACACAGTCAGTGGGGGACGAAGGAATGGACATGGCGGGAGTGGGGGTGGAGGGTGAGAGACACAGAGGCAGAAGGAGCGAGGTTCATGAGAAAGAGGGGTGGGGTGAAACTGAAGACTGGAGGAGAATATGAGGGCAAATCTGGTGCTGAGATGGAAATATGGAAAGAGAAAGATGAGTGTAAGGCGGAGGGGGGGGGGGGTTATTGCTGTTTGGCCGTG
Source organism: Sander lucioperca (assembly GCF_008315115.2). Lineage (NCBI taxonomy): Eukaryota > Metazoa > Chordata > Actinopteri > Perciformes > Percidae > Sander > Sander lucioperca. Next base: position 30,772,702 of record NC_050176.1, read on the forward strand.
ATAATGTGTGAGTGACATGACTGTTTTTGAAACTCACCAACAGTTGTCCTTGTATGGTTATCATCTAAAAAATATATACTAACAACGTGTGGTCTGGCAAGGCTCAGCACAGAGCAGAATGCTGGTCTAAACATACCAGTAAGTCCCCAGTATGACTAGAAAATCTGAATTCATAGACAGTTTTTGCCATTGGCTACACTGCATATTTCTTAATAACAAAACTGGTAACAGAGTGGAAGTGATGGTTTCAGCACACCAAACAAAGACTTCACTTTAGTGGCCAGATTTGACAAACGTCTCCAAATGGGAAATTGTGAAAACACATTTTAATCCAAGCAACAAAGAACTAATAGGGATATCATGGACTATTTGCTAGACATCTTAGTTGTATGGTGTACATAAACTACACTACACTCACATCCATAGGCTGTGTCTTAAATCACTCCTTATTTACTATATAGTGCACTATATTCACTATTTTCACTATTTTTTTTTTTTTGATTGTCCAAATTCTGAGTGTATGATTTATTCTACATGTAGTGCCTTTAACATTTTCACTATATAACGAAATAGTAGTGGTCATTGCATGTCCCACAATGCAATGCTCTGACTATTAATTTTGCGACACTACACCTATCAGTGATGAAAAAAAATGACGGGGAATCAGATTTGTTTTGTGATTGTTTAGTTTTTCTGTGATTAGTTTATTACTATTCAAGCTAGCTAATATACTAGCTGTCTGAGGCTAATGTGTTGCTAACAACGCTCTAAGTAGCTGTTTATTTACTGTTAGTCTAACTTATAGCCTATATTCTTATATATTTTCTTCTTTATATTTTTTTTAATGTGAGCATTTACCATATTAGTTACTGTGTTGCACTTCCTATGGGGACTTAAGGTTTGTCTTTCACCGGTGATACTTTGTTTCATCCTTGTATGAGGGACAGTGTAACAAATGTAACAGCTAATCTATAATTTGGGGAATCTTGGGTTTCCTTGTTACTGCACTAATTCATATTTACTGTATTCTATTCTATTTCTGTACGAATCTCCCCCGACACTACCTACTTTAGCTAGTTTGATGCATCATATCTACGCCCGCACGTGTAATATACCTTTTATATCTTATTATACCCTAAAAACACTTTTACTTCCCTTATTAAATCTTTGTACACTTTCTTATTAATTACTCAGTCAACACAGCATTACATCTGACTTAGGACACTTAAGATATGTGTATGAAAATAATGTACTGCATAGACTCTGTCACTGTCACAATGTTTATTCTTCAGCTGTGATGTTGGGACAGCCCCTTCACAGATTAGCTTCCCTAAATTGGATAAATTAGACAAAGTAAACTTTGCTCACAGTCCATTTTCAGGTTTTAGGAAGGCTGTAGGATAAGTATGATTAGGGTTAGTCCAAATAGAGGAGAGTGTATGTGATAAGATAAACTCAGACATGTTATTTCCATTTATTATTTCTGCATTTTGTTATTTAACCTCAAACTTATTTTTTATGCCCCTGTTTTAGAAGTTTTGGGCCTTCTCTGATAATTCATCTTTGCCTAAATTCCCTGTTCTCGATAGGACGGTGCTTTAATTAGCCTTGAGCCAAACTGTCGTAAGAATCATTGTTCCATAATACATCCTGTGTATCCTAAGGTGCACAAATGTAAATGCAGCCAACCCCCACAACACAACGTGAAGCACGAACAAAAACTCAGTTCTTTGCTATGACGTTTCTGTCCCCTTTTACCTTCCTTTACCTTGTTTTCTTTACACAAAAGTGTAGAAAATTTTAAATAGCCGCACTCATCTCTTGCTCACAATAAAAGAATTCCATTTAGACCAGCGGTCGCTCAAGACAAACTAATTAATTCAGAGGAGTAATATATTTGTAGCACCCTCAAGATGAAGGTCCCTCTCACCTAAGTGTGTGAACTTCATTCATCCATTCTTCTTTCTGCTCAGAAAGACAACAACCTCTTCAAACCTCAAATCCATTTAAAATGGATTTCGAACCCTCTTAACAGCCCTTAGTCCCAAATTAGTGGGGTCATTTTAGCTGTGAAATAAGTTTGTAATGAGGAAGACTTTGTCACACAGCTTGTTAAGAGTTTAACCTGTAGTGTCTCTATTGTGTGATAGTGCTAGTATGTAAATGTATTGGTTTTATCATGCACATTATGTTGTAGAGAGGTTGTTCTTCCTTTTGGAGAGCACATCTTTTATGTTCATCTTGTATTCAGAGTAAAAACCATTAAACACTAAGATGACTTCACCCAATTATACACAGGAAGGCTCTAGACATTGTAAATTATGTTGCAGTTTTATATAACAGACATTATGTGATAGATATAAAGGATTTTTAAAGTACAACCTGAAAGTAACTTATTTCAAGTGAAATAAGTCCACTCACAAGAGAGCAAAATGTATGCCACTCTATTTATCTTAAGTGTTATGATTTATTTCCAGAATGAGACATACCTGAAACAATTTGTCAATTATTGATCATCAGAGAATTCAAGTCCCCCAGGAAATAGTTCCGCCGAGGAGGTATGCCATACATTTTAGATTTTAGATTAGATTTGACTGTTTTGACTGTTAGTTGAGCAATTTGAAGATGTCCCTTTTTTGTGTGTGAAGGGCATTTTAATGATCTATTAATTTAATTAATAGTAAATTTAAATGAATTTAAAGTGCTCATATTATGCTCATTTTCAGGTTCATAATTGTATTTAGAGGTTGTACCAGAATAGGTTTATGTGGTTTAATTTTCAGAAAATGCCATATTTTTGTTGTACTGCACATTGCTGCAGCTCCTCTTTTCAACCTGTGTGTTGAGCTCTCTATTTTAGCTACAGAGTGAGACATCTCACTTCTGTACCATCTTTGTTGGGAGTCGCACATGCGCAGTACCTAGGTAAGGACGACTAGCCAGTCAGAAGCAGAGTATGAGGGCGTGCCATGCTAGCAGCTAGGCGAGCATTATAAAGTGTGTTACAAAGTGACGCACGTTAGTCACAGAAGTAAAGGGTGGACTACAATAGAGCTGTTTGGAGCAGTTTGTGAACAGTGTTTTCTGTTGGAGATGGTAAGTCCCTTTGGGGTGGACTTTGGGCTTTTTCACTTTGTAAACCTATAACGTTCACAAAAAAGATATATAACACAATAAAGGAAAGGGGAAAAGCCAAAAAGCATAATATGAGCACTTTAAATAAAGACCAATTAATCACTAATTAAAATAATTGTTAGTTGCAGACCCAGATTATTGTTTCCCAAGTTAGGTATGAAAAATACTTTTAATATTAACAGTTTGATAATTACTAATAAAATAGTTATTAACCCAGAGTGTGATTTTGTTCTTCAGATATTTTGACTTCACCAAAGTTGAGTGGAAACTTTAGCATCACATTTCTATTCTATTCTATTCTGTCCTTCACATTTACACCCTCTGTGAATTAATTATTTCAAAAACACCATCTAAATGTCACACACATTCAGCCAAATGTAATGTCTTCATAATTGTCTTCTCTCTGTTGAAACACAGTGTAAGAAGATCTGAAAACCTTAAAAGTAGATTAGTCTAAAAAAGCCTTAACACCTTTGATAAATCAATTTGTTTTGCTGTGTGTGTGTGTGTGTATGTTGTGCTTGTGTGCCTGACAATGCATCACTGACCCTTTGATTGGGGGATAAGTCGCTGCATTTGCGTCCATTCCTGATTTGATGGCCGAGAGAGGGCTGATTGACCCTGTGACCTTTCTGTGTGGGGCGAAGCTCCTCGATGTCCGGAGCTCCTGTCAGCGGGTCAATAAGCGACGGCTGCTCGGGGCACGCTAGGCCTTGGCTAAGTGACCGTGCCGGATGACCACCCTCTGCTCTGACTCTTATGCCTCTCTATGGCCATCAGTTAACCCCCCACCCCTCCACCTCCATCACACACGTGTTTCTCCTCCCTCTTCCTTCCTTCCCCTCCCAGAGTGAAGCTTGGACTCAGGACTTAAGCTCAGGTTTGTACAGCTGCTCTACAAGCTTTCACTGGTCAACAACGGAAATGTTCACTACCCCATCATCATGGCAGTTTGGGATGCAGCAATACTTGTCCCAACACAGCACACACACAATGCCACATTATAGTATACGTATACATACATTGCATAAATTATATAGTAAAAATGCAAACATCAATTAATCAATACAATCCCTGCAAATAAACTCTACCGTAATGCAAACTCACTGTCATTATCTGTATTTTGGCAATATAATATATAATTTTGGAGTAACCATTCAGTGAAAACCCCCTTACAAGCAGTGTATAAACACCTAATGTATGGTTTATAACAATATGATGTAGCTGTAAGCAGATATGTGTTTATTTAAGTCAACAATTATAACTCCTATGAAGAACTCATAACTTGTGTACAAACAGTTAATGAGTACTTGATAACACAACAAGGCTGTCATCATATATAATGACATTAGATCACACATATTTACAATGTGTTGTAAAGTATTTATTAATGGTTGTATAAATCTGTCACAGGTGGGTTTAAAACATGTACAAATACATGAGTTGACATATAATCTGTGATTACAACTACGTTATGTTATCAGGCATTCCTTATCTGTTTATACACAAGTTATTGATGCTTTATATGCACTTAATGCACTTCAAAAATGTCCTTAAGTCTGCTTACAACTACATTATAGTATGTTATGAGCCATATACTAATTGGTCATATGCTGCTTACAAACACTAAGTAGGTGGGTGGTTAAAATAATGTGCTGTTGCTATTGGTAGCCCCTTTCCAAAATGGCAAGGATTTATGAGTTGTAACTTGAAACAAGCCTCCCATTTTGTACATTGTATTTTTATTGTATTGTAGGTATTATGGCTGTTCAGTCATCAGGAAGTTTACGAGAGTTTACAGATTGTCATATGCAAAATGTTCTCCACCTACTGTGAGAAAAGTTCAATCTTTGTTTTTATCTTTTACTTTGAATCTCCAATCTTCAATGTGTGTGTGTGTGTGTGTGTGTGTATATGTATATATATATATATATATATATATATATATATATATATATATTTATCTGATGTGATTGTATGAATTTGTCTTATTCTGTCAGCAGATTTGGCCCAACGATGCAACAAATTTGTTTCTTGGAGCATGTAAAGTCTCGGGCCACAGCTGAAAGCAGCCCATCCCAGTGTGGACGTTTGTTAAAGTGAACAGGGTAATGAATTTTAAACTGCTATAGTAACAGCTCTTAGACATGTGGTTTTAGTGTGTGAGCATGGGTGAGTGGGTGGGCGTGTGTGTGCGGTTGGGATTTGCGGTTGTGTCTGTGTCTATGTATTTTCTATAAATGTAGAGGATATGTGCATTAATGGGGGTGGGGGTTGGGAGTCAGCCTCTGTGTACGTGTGAGTGTATGTGCTGAGGATAAAGACCTAGCAAACCAGCCTGGCTTAGTTGACAGGTGACAAGGGTTGTTTTGAATGGGGATTTTGTAATACCAACAGTGAGGAAAAAGCCGGGGTACCAAGGGACTGCTGAAAAGAGAGAAAGAGAACTTTTCTTCTTGCAGTGACGGAAGAGAGAAAGGGCCATGAAGGCTTCTAGGGACTTAGGGATCCCACTAATCAAACTGCTCCACCGTCTAGCGCACTCATTTTTATTCAAAACGTAGAAATGCTAAATCATTCCAATCGGATTGATCCCTGTGTCAGTGCCTGTGTGGCATTTTCATTCTCTTCTTTTCGCCGTGTCCTCAACTTTGACATATCAGTCAAGCAAGGACAGAACTTTTACAAATAGTACTGATCCAGAGCCAGCCTAATGGTTAAGAAGTGGCATTTTAAATGTTGTTTGTAAATTAGCATAAATTAACAGGCCCTCTTGAAATGAACCGCTTCAAATCGCTTCGTCTACATGATATTTTGTGTGTTGTTTCTCAAAAAGTACTGTAACATCGTGTGTGACATGAAAGAGTAAAGAGAGACAAAAGAGTACTGTGTGTGGATGAGGGTGTGTAACAACACATACAAACCATTGTATGTAAAGTAATACAAAAAGGTAATATTCTATTCTAACTGCTTAATTCTTAATAACACTTATTACACTCATATAATGTTGAATTTCAACTGCCACCACTGTTTACGCACCAACTGACCCATCCACTGATAATATTAGCGCTTTATTTTTTTACTCTTAAACTGGCAGTTTAAAAAATTCAACCCCTGTCACCGTTTACACACCAACTGACACTTTAACTATGACAGTATAACTATACAACTATATAACAGTGGACCCACTTCACACATCTTTAGGGCTTTAAGAGAAAATGCAATAGCTTTTATTGCTACACCTCAACTGATGATTTAAGTGCTTTAATCTCACACTTTCTTTTGACGGTTCAACTGCTTTCAGCCTCTACACCAACTGAGACTTCAATTAGGTTTTACTCTTCAACTGTCAGTTTAAACACTTCAGTTGACATTTACTGACAACCAACACTTCAACTATTTACGGTGCACACACTTCAACTATCTCTGATATTTCAACTTCAGTGAACATTTCAGCTGCTGTCATTGCTAAATGTTAACTGATAATTAAACTGCTTTCATCTTCCCCACTTCAACAGAGACTTCAAACCCTTTCAGTGCTTTAACTCAACTCAACTCAACTACAACTCTTACACATCTCACATGCAAACAATTAACATTTTAAGACATGTTAACTTCTTTACAGTGTTTGCACGCACAGTTCAACATAAGTGGCCACACTTAAATTTTACCCAGAAAATAAGATTAGATAAGATTCCTTTATTGCCATTACATTATACATACAGTGAGATTCAGGTGCACTACCTGAGACAGTGCTCAAAATGTAGCCTTTTCTAGTGAAACATTTTCTTATAAAATGTTCAAGACATAATAACTGCCTACACACATAAACAAACACACAACAAACTTCAGTCATAACAATTACAAAAATCATGCCAGAATTTATAGCAGAATTTTTCATTTCTTAATTAACTCAAACATCAATCAGTTTAGTTTAACTTGCAGTTGTGGAAATTGCAAATTGCACTTGGAAAATGTGGTTCAAATTTTTAGAATGTGTCTGTCTTCTCTTGTCTTGGTGTGTGTGTGTGTGTGTGTGTGTGTGTGTGTGTGTGTGTGTGTGTGTGTGTGTGTGTGTGTGTGTGTGTGTGTGTGTGTGTGTGTGTGTGTGTGTGAGATGATGGCTGTAGGGGAGATGGGGGGGGTGTGTTGTTTGTGTGAATGTGTGGCATTTGGGAGGCATAATATCTGCATGATTATGTCTGAGTCCTGCAACCTTTTGCTACTATATATCTTCACACTGGACCTGTCTGTCTCTGTGCTATCAACAGCTGCTCCAAAATTAATGTTGCTCCATGTTACAGTTGACACCTTTGACCTTTGCAAAGTTTTATTTATCTGATGTGAAACTCCTCTTTCTTCAGCTAAGTCTCTTGTTCCCCCACATAGTATGAGTATGTCTTCAGTGGCTCTGAAGGAACTTTGTAAAATGTCTGAGAAATATGTGTCAGAGTTATAGGCTTGGGCATTACAAACTGACTTTTAAAATTTGAAAGGTTACCAGGGAGGGTCTAATAAAAATATTGGTTGCATTTTGGGAAATTCCCATATCTTCACCCATATTAGGATTAAAAATCAGGATATCTTAGCTATTTATTCTGTCTTTTGTGATGGGGGACTAACACTTTATCTCTCTAATAAATCGGGATATCTGTGTGTGTGTGTGTGTGTGTGTGTGTGTGTGTGTGTGTCTTTGAAATATCTCATGAACCGTTTATTCAATCTACTTCATACTTGGTTTCCTGGGTACCCAATGAACCCAGGGTTTGGAATTTGGAGCAGTTTGGACAGAATTAGATATTGGATTAAAAAAAACGCTGCCATAACTTTGGCTCTTCCGTGTCTACCCTTCACAATAAAAGTCCAGCTTAAATTCACTCAGAGCATTTCGCTAAGAGGAAGTCAATAAAAAGGCATTTTTGCCAACACTAGAAATCAAACAAAAGCCAGACACTATATCGTATCCAGTTGCTGTGAGCTGTAAATTCCCCACTTCTAAGCACACAGCCATGAATCCAAATGAAGGCAAATGTCTGTGATTAGTCCACATTTTAATTGTGATATTTTGTGACTAAATCTGCTACGTTCTCTGTCAGGTAAATGTAGTAGTACAATGTTTTCCTCTGAAGTAGTACACAGTAAGTCAGCTATACAGTGGGGTTGCATATGAAGTGATTTGGATTCCTTTTGTAAGTAATTTTGGGGTACAGTGGTTCTGGAGAAAGCTGCAAGCAGCAATACCACAGGCCAATCAATCGGCCCGTTCCAAACAGGCACATTTTGAACGAGCACTGTACTTGTAAAGTCTAATGCTAAGGCTTATTGCTTGCATTCAATTCCCTGTGAGGTCCATACAGGAGTTACTCAACACTAACCGCCATATCTACATGTAGGCATACATTTACCTTTTAATCTACCGTAGCTTATTCTTTATACTTGTTTTTTAATACTAAGCAAGCTTCACCATACTAATACCTACTTATAATAAGTTAGCTCTGTTATAGATAGGTGACCTGAGCTCAGTGTTGAAATTAGTTCACCTAATGCATGCTGGGATATTCTCTGTGCCTTTTTTAAGGAACAATTAGGTAAAGACAGCGAATCAATTATAAATGTACAGCTCAATAAATTAATCACATAAAGAAATCAAATGTAAATAAAAACACATAACATACACATAACACATACAACACATGCAGTACATACACTGTAGGTAGGACTAACTAATGTATAATTACTCGCATAATAGCAATCTACATAATCATTACATTTTACTTTTTACTTAAAGCTTTACTTTTAAAGCCAACTTTATTTATATAGCACATTTCAGCAACAAGGTAATTCAAAGTGCTTTACATAAAACATTAAAGACCAATCAAAAACAATTAAAATGTTAATTAAAGAGAATAGAAAATAAAAACTATCTAAAATAGAATAAGACGTCGAATAATAAGCATCACATAGACGTCTTCAGCCTTGATTTAAAAGCACTGAGAGTTGCAGCAGACCTGCAATTTTCTGAGAGTTTGTTCCATGCATAAAAACCGAATGCGGCTTCTTTATGTTTAGTTCTGACTCTGGGGACAGAAAGCAGACCTATCTGGATGGTTCATAATGTAGCAGCAGATCAGAAATGTATTTTGGCTCAGAACCATTCAGTTTTTCTTTTTACAAACCGACCGTTCTAAATCAGTGGTCTAATTGATTTTTTAGGAAGACCTGTAAAGAAACAAGAATAGAATCACATTAAATTACAAAAGTTTAAGACAATATTAAGTATGTTTTTGAGCTGTTAAAATGGACAATTATTGCATGAGTTGCAACATACAATGTAATCTGTTGGTTTTAGCACAAACATGCATGTTATTGATTTAATTATTCAACTGATGCACATTGTTTCTTTACATAATGTTATTACTTCATAAACACTTCATTATGCACAGTTGTTACACTCTAAGTGGGTTCCCCTCAGTAACTGGACTAACATCAGAGTGGATTAATGGCTGCAGTGAACAGAGAAATTGGTAATTGTATTTAAAAGAGACAAGTTTTTAGGGTTAAACACCCTGCTGTGACCCAGCCTGTCCAACGGAGAACATTTACCCAGGCAAACAGTGGCCTCTCCCCCACCTCCACCCCCACCCAACACACCCACTATAGTGGCCTGTAGCACCCCCCAGGAATGAAAAGAGGAGCACTGACTCAACTCTGATCCTCTCTACCACTGTCCGAGATTAATTCGTGAAATCATTTAGTTTTTGTGTGGTCTTCCCTGGCTGTGAGGAGAAAGGATGGACCGGGTAGAGAGAGAGAGAGGAGGGATCCAGCTCGAGTCAGTGTGGGAACCACATAGGGAGAAATCCCTGGCTGATCCTGGCCAAGACACTTTGTTTTTCTCCCATCCGCTCCCACCCCTTCCCTCCCTCTCTTTCTCTCCATCCATTTTTGGGTTTTCATTTTTATTCATAGGGTGATCGGGGTGGAGGGAAGGGTGTCAAGAAAGCAGGGGGCAGTGTGTGTGTGTGTGTGTGTGTGTGTGTGTGTGTGTGTGTGTGTGTGTGTGTGTGTTGGTCGGCTGATGCCAGTGGATATAGGTGCAGGCCTCAGACCAGGCCTGCCAACAATAGGGCAGTGTTGTTTGGGTAGTTGCGTCCAGGACTCTTGGACATTCTTCCCATGTCAGTATAATCACTACTGGGAGGTAGCTCCATTACGGATTACCATATCATTAATAGTATCCATGACTTTTGTTCAAAGGCTACTTGTGTAATGTTGCCTTGTGGATGACGGCTAATCCGCTGAGCTGCAGCTGTAGGAAAGAAGAGGGGTAGATCCCACCATCAGTCTCTCTCTGCCTCACACACACACATACTCACTACTCCACACATGCTAACACATATAGAGGCATCTCTCTGTCCAGGCCCACGGGGATCAGGCCCCTGAAAGACAGATACAAACAACAGTCAAATACAAAGTTCCCCCCATAGAGAAAAAGAAACATCCATTCTACACTTCCCAACTGATCCCCTCCTTAAAGCCAAAGACCAACCCCCTGCCTCCCCTCTTTCTCTCCCCTTCTCCTCCCCTGTCCCTGAGTTGGCTCTCGTCCTCCCATTAAAGCCCCTCACTCTTTAGCGCAGCCCTCCTCTCAGATGGTGGGCCAGATTAGGAGGGGAACAATAACAGTTTTCAATGTAAAATGTGCATCTTGTTAGTCCTTTTTCTCTCCTCTCCTATCTTATGATGGGGAGAGAAAAGGAGAAGCGTAAGCGGCCATTCAGAAAGTTATCTGTGGGTGTCTTCTCCTCACAAACGATGGCTTGTTCTGTGGCAGTTTTTAATCCTCCTATTTCGCAGTCTACTGCTGGATTTTAGCAGAGAATACACAACCGAAACCTACAGACCAGGGTTTCCGTTGGCATTTCAGATCAGCATTCAGTAGATACAAAGTTTTTAATGGATGTATCTTTATGCATTATCTTTATGCATTTTCTTCCCGACACTATTATGGAATGAAAAGAGAAACTTCTTGGCACTGACTAACTTAAATGTTTTGAATTTGTTCTTACTTTATGATGATTTGATGCTAAAAATTAAATTCGAAAGTACAAATTATTTTAGCAAGCCACTCCTTATGATACAGATTTCTTGGGAAAAAGCAGCATCACTTAGATATGAAATCAAGCATTTGGCATGAGACTGATAATGTAATGGGAGCCTCTTTAAATGTCCTATTTATTACACAGAGCAGAGATAGAGTGTCTGCAAATAGTGACATGGTAATATCTCTATTACATAATGTATTTTTACCCCATAGTTTAAATTTATTCAGAACTTTGCTGTATTGTCTTTACAAAGCAAACATACAGAAATCATGTACTTTCGTTCTGAATAGTGACATTGAAGACTTTTTTTTAGATTAATGTCTGATACCAAACAACGTATAATCTGTTCAGACATTCACAGAAGCAGTTTGTTTGATCGTTGTTTGAATGGATCCCTGCCCCGCCTCAGGAAGTCTGAGAGTCACCGCCGATGTTGGCATGCTAGTAGGGCAGAGCTGCCAACTCTGAGTGCAGCAGATAGGTCTGAATAATGCACTCTCAAGCCCTTGTTTGTTTTCCTAATAGGTATTAATGTTGGGTATAAAAAAAAACGCTCCTTTGTGTGTATGTTGGCTCTGTGCTCATAGCGGGAGATGGAAGGGGTCAGCAGGACTGACATTTTGCAGCAATGTCAGAAAAACTTATTGACACAATAATAATAATAATAATAATAATAATAATAATAACTCTTAATATTTTTGTCCAAAGCTTTCAACTGCATCTCACGGTCTCAGTGAATGGAGTTTAAAATATTGAATTTGCTAATAGAGGATGAGATTGGGTAAAAAGCTATTGAGCAAACCTTTAAATTAAGGTTATTTTGCCATACTACTATTCCCAAGGTTATGATTAATCTTCCCCATTCACTATCTATGAAAAAATGATCACTGGGAACAATAGGCATTACCAATTCAAATTTATGACAACTGAACTCAGAGTATAAATTAATCTAATCTGCATTAGTTTATATGATGGTTCATATCATTATGAACTTTTAACATCAGCTGTTGGTCCAGTTGGAAAAAAGTGCACCCAAAATGAATGTACTATTTTTAAATTTGGTGTTAAAAAGAAACTATTTAATTTTAGTTGTAGAAAAAATAAACTACAAAAGACATTATTTGATAATTACATTGGATCCCTGTGCACAGTAAAAAATAAAACTACTGAAATGGGGTTTTTTCACATACATGTTGATAAACAGCACTAACAAAACAGATACAGCATATGTAATAGAAATAACTTTTTTTCCTTGGTCATTTTAATGAAGGTTATAAGCGACTTGTTTAACTCTGTAGACTGTACCACGACATTTAACTTGAAATAAAAGCTGTTCTGACATCCACATACTGTGCCCAGGGATAGAAATAGGGTCTAGGTTAGATAAGTTAAGTCTCTTTTCATAAATAGCACAATTCAGAGTCACGAGTGCACCCTGGTGGCCTAGTGATTTAAGACTGGCCATGTCATCACAATGTCTCCATTCTGAGTCCGGGTGAGGACATTTCTTGCATGTCATCCTCCCTCTCTCTTCTCATGTTCTGTCATCTCTCTACTGCTATAAACATAAAGTCAACAAAGGCATAACAAATAATAAAAAAAAAAAAAAAAACATTTCATAATAATGGAGAACTGCCTCAGCAGCACACAAGCAGAGCCTGCTTTTGGTTTTTCTGATTTCTGCCTTTAACAGTTGGGTACATACTATAAAACACCCTCAAACTTATGAAAAGATAGTAAAATATGTATATATACATAGACGATATATTTCAAATGATCAATCAAAATCCCTGGTCTTTCTGGCAGCTCGGTCTGTCTCATTTCATGAGTGACTTGTATTGTTTCAAACTGATTTACTGCCTCATGTGGCTGTTGTTCCATAGCCTGTGTTGTGCTGCATCATGTTCTTGGTGTCGGACATGGGTGCCCTGCTGTGAAGGTCACAGTGAGGTCACTGAGGGTATGACCGCTTCGCCCACCACCATGATGACCACTGACAAAAACCACCAATCAGACTGTTTAAACACTGTAAAACCAAAAGGAAACACTCAATTTACAATATTGTTTCTTATTTTGAAAACCATGTGTCTCTCCTCTCAGTCTGTGGATTTCTTTGGTTCTGCTTTATCCTCATTTATCCTAAAAACTAATTAAAAAAAAGCTCTTTCAGCTCAATTAAAAGCATTCAGTCATACTATCAACATTCACATGAGAAAATGTATTTGCTGGATCTCATTCAGTTTGACCGCATGCAGTCACTTGAGATGAAGTCTTCAATACTCACTGGCTGCCAGTCTAATTTCTTCTTTATTTCTCTTTCTGGATTGGTTACTCAGATCGTGACCTCAGAGGGTGACCTGAGAGGGTGACCTGTGGCGCCCCGGGGTCCCCCCTCGCTGGCCCTACGCTGGCCCTGAACACAGCTAAATACGGAGGAGCGTCCGGACAAAAGGGCAAACATAGCATGCTCGCCCCTCATAAGTCCAGCCAAGCGCACAGGGAGCACATTAGGACCTCTGGGTTTTATTTACCCTTTCTTTTTGGCCCTGCAAAGAGTTGACTGGGGCGTCAAGTTTGTCAGGTGCCTCAGCTGTGACCGTCTGACCACATCACACACACGGTCTTTCACATTCCCAATGAGCTTCATGTTGCATTCTCCTGATTCACGTTGTCGGATTCCATATTCTCCGTTCGCCACTGAAGCGTTATGTTTGAGAAAGATTTCTGGCAGGAATAAACCAGCTTCAGTACAACCTATAGGCTTTCTCATAGAAACCTTCACACGTGAATGCAGCCTCACAAGCACGAGAGTGATTGAAGCTGAAAGGACAGCGGCTCTTCTCATTGAATCCCAAGATAAGAATTCCAGTGCTGCTGGAGATCTTGAGCTCTTGCTGAATAGAGGAGAAAGAGGCGAGTTAAGTGTGTGATGCTGGGAAATAAGAAGTGAAGTGACGAAAGACACAAGAGCGGTTTACAACTCAACAGGATAATTGAATTATTTCCATTTTGAGGCAAAGATAAAAGCTTTGCTTCTAGTAAAGTCCTTCAGGATTTCACTCAAATTATGCTTGACCAGGAACAAACCCTTGTTATATATCATTTAAAGGACAGGTTTACCCAAATTACAATTAAGCATATTTTTTTCACTTACTCTGGTGTTATCCAGCCATGCTAATAATTTTGCTTTTATCTGGTTACTTTACTGAAGTAAAAGATATTCATTAGTGCATTACTATAACAGATGTATTAGCATGTTAAGTGTTATAGGTCATCTCATCAAAATGAAGCTAATTTAATAAGACATACTTTATCTGTGAAGTAACTACTAACTACAGCTGACAAATAAATGTAAAATCAAACTGTACTAATGCAAATGTATTTAGTTATTTTTCCACCATTTGGGATTTCTTACATTATACCCTTATACTCTGGTTCATCCACAGATTTGGGCTGTCAACTATTTTCATTTCATAGCGGCTCTTTGGTAGACAGTAGTTCCAATAACAATTTTGAAGTTGCTCCTTAATATGGAGACATTTTGGGTTTCTATTTGGGCAAGCCAAAGAGGGTTACATTAAGAACTTTTAACTCAAACAGCAGGATTGTTTTAAGAACAACAGGAAATGTATGGGTTAAGATCAACTGCAGATTGGCTTGTATGATTATCCATTAACATTTAGAAATTGAAAAGATTGTAGTACTGTGTTTTAAAACATTAGGTAGATCTTAACCCATCGATGGGTTGAGATAAAACATTGTAAAAAAATATTTTGAAAAATTAGTTATGGTATGTATATATTCATGACTTGTAAACAATGTCAGACATCCCCCTGATAAAGGGCCGGTGAATGAAGCTTGGTGAACTGGAGAGAAGTCAGAGCCTTGACATCCTAACAAAAGCAAAATGTTGCAAAAAAAATAAATTTGAAATGGCATCTTTGCTGTTTATTTTTCTGAAGGAATGCAAAATAAGGTAAATATCTTTATTAAGGGTACTTTCATTTAACATAGTCTTACAAATATGAATAATTTATTGATGTTGTCCAACTTAATGCCATTAGTCTTTAACAAAAAGGCCTTAAATCATAAATTATGCCACTCTACTGGAGACGTCTTGTGAAATTACTCACATGGTGTTATTGTTATATTTGCCTCCTCTTTACACATACTCCCTTTATAAATGCACACAGGAACTGGAATGTATGGCACTCTTTGTCTAACTACCATGCAAAATTACCTGATTTATCTCGAGCACTTTCCGATGTCACACTGTCTGTGCTCGTGACAAAAGTGTCCCTTGTTGTGGCACACCAGATAACCAAACCCACCCTCGTGGAACTCGCAGCACCACATCTAAACACGCTCTCTCAACCTTTTGTCCCCCCAAAAACAAAGAACTGCACTTTCTCTTGGCAAATGATGCCTTAATTGTGCAAGTTAACAAGCTTGCTCTTTTTCCCATGAATAACAAAGAGTTTGCTCCCAGTTTGTTTCTTTTTGTTTGTTGTTTTTTTTTTTTTCTTTAACTCTTTTCTATAGTGTGTTGTTGCACGCTTGTTGGACTGTTCCCATGCTGCTCTCTCTGCCTCCATATTTCTCAGATCACAGATGTCTGTGTGCTCTACACGAGAAAAAAGTAACAAAACAAGAAGAAGACAAAGATCAAGCAACACGTGGGTATGACTGCAATGATGGTCCACAGTGGGATATTATGTACAGTATTCATTATGTTTTCATTTATATCAGAGATGTCTTTGACCCTTCTTCTGTTCTCACTCCTTTAAAACACTGCTCCTTTTATCACTCTATTCATTTTTGGCTCAAATATCTCAGTTCTAAATGGAGGTAGTGTTGAATGGGACATCTCCACGGATTTGCATAATCTGATGCTATTGCTGGTGAGCACATAGAGGGTTGTGCCAAGTGCAAGAAGGTGAAGCCGTCATACTTTGGCAGGGGGAAGAGAAGACAGTGAAAAAGCAACTTAGTCAGATTATCATTACTGATATGTTCGACCTAACAAAAAATTTGCCTTGAACATCATGATTATACATTCATTTTCTTGAATTATCTCTAGAAACGTACCTTTCTCTATGAAAACCAAATCATCACATCAAATGTCACTTCTTACACTCTGTGTGAGCTCAGTGATGTGCTCTCACCAGAATCACTCCCAGACAATCAAAAGGCATTGATATGTGCTGTGTTCTTTTCTCCTAACAGACTCCATTCATGTCTGCTCTCTTCTTACAGCGGCCGTCATTCTTCACACATTGCTGGTGCTAAGGCAGTAGGATGGCTGCCTCTCTCTGATGGGAAACTGTTGCTCATGTGCTCTGGGTTGGCTGCCAAGTTTTGGCATTATTGGTAAGGAGGAGGGTGGGGTTGGAGGGGGGAGGTGTACAGAAAGGAGGCCCTTTAAACCCTGTGAGATAGTGGTATTTGTTGTGGGAATGATCTTCATCCCTTTCCCCCCTTTTCTTAACACTCCCTCTATCTCTCACTGTTTCTGTTTCTCTCACTCTCTTCTGTCTCCCGCTCCCCACCTGCTCTGTGTCTCTGTCTTTTCATGCTGGGGATCAGACGACCATCCTGAGGTGAGCCGTCAGAGATCCGATGCCACTGGAGGACTGTAATTACCAACCAGCACTGTGTGTTGGATTTCTTACAGCTTGTGTACTTCTTCTTTGGCTTCGCTCCCAAAGCTCAACTGTACCCCTTCTTCACACACACACACACACACACACACACACACACACACACACACACACTCTCACACACACACGAGCAACACAAACACACTACACCATGGTAATGGAAACGAGATCTGCTGTTGCACTCTCAAGAAGCTTAGCTAATCGTCTAAGCCTGGCTTCAGTGTTCATATGGGTGCAAAAATCAAAACAGGAGCTGTCAGACAGGGCACTTATGGGTCCCTCTTTGTGGGACAGCAGCTAACCTGTTGGACGTGTGACCCCTTAAAGGAATAGTTTGACATTTTGGGAAATACTATTAATTCACACGAGATAGAGAGGACTGATACCACTCCCATGTCTGTTCATTAAAGCAACAGCTAGCATGTGGTTAGCTTAGCTTAGCACAAAGACTGGAGGCAGGGGAAACAGGGGAGGGGGGGAGGGGACAAATAAGATATATTGTGTTGATCAGTGAGCTTTAGAGGTGCTGGTAGGCAGATCTTGTCAACTTTGGATAGAACCCGGCTAGCTGTTAGCCCTGTTTAAAATGAAGCGTATTTCTCAAACTCGCAAAACTATTCATTTTAAATGAATGAATGAATGAATGAAGCCTAAATTATCCAGGCTTTAAACAGAAGATAGAATATTTTGTGTCAGAGTGTCAGAAAAAGTCAACAGATTTTTTGTGTTTTCCATCCTGACTCATTTATCATTACTGTTTAAAATCTCCTTATTAAATCATTTCTGTCTACACTTGAGTCTGTAAAACCTTTTTCTTAACACATGAAAACAAATTTGCAGGAACCGTGAGAATTTCAATCGCTTTTCATAGGTATCAGCTTGTTTCAAACATTTATCATCACATCTGTGTCTTGAAACCAGACAGAGGCAGGTCGCTGCACTACAATGAAGAACAATGAAAACTGATTTTAGAAAATACAAACGAACAAAGATTTACTTTGGGGGGAAAAGTAGAAATATTCTCACTGCACTTGCAAATGTCACTTAAAGACAGGATTGTAGGGACTCCAGTCACAAGCAAAAAGGACTTCATAAGAAGATTTTTCCAGTGACCCCTTAGATTATTCGTAGGGATCCTTTGGGTGAGAGAAAAACTAAACCAGGAGGGAAGAATTTATTCATAATATTCCTAAAAATGCAGACAAATGTAACACAATAAAAATGTTTACCTTTATCAATGAAATCATTTTGAAAAAAGTGTGCACATACTTTTAGTATCTCCGTTATAAATTGTAAACCGTAAAGCCGTTTTATGGTTCTGCGGAGGCTCCACGCAGAGCTTTCGCCGTAGCCTACGTAAGTGGCCTGATGTTTATACTTGTGCGCTGGTGTGTGCGTCGAGCCAGCATGTGTGTGTGTGTGTGTGTGTGTGGGGAGTGTGTGTTAAGGCCTTTTTATAGCTGTGCGTCGAATTGACGGCGGAGCCGTAGCCTTACGTGCACCTCTCGAAAAATGTAACTACACGTCGCAGCGACGCGCGTCGCTCAGCCGTGGCTTGCTAGCGTTGCATTTCTCCCGACTCATTTCCTGGTTCTCCTTCTCCAAACAACATGAAATCAAGGAGAGGGTTAACTTTTCCTGCTACAGATTTCCCACCGGTCAGAAAGCACAGGGGAGACACTTTGTTTCCCTCACTATGACTCTAGAGTAATCGCCGTCACTCTGTCACTTCTCCCTCTACCACACACTCCCCACACACACACACATGGCTCGACGCACACACCAGCGCAAAAGTATAAACATCAGGCCACTTAGTAGGCTACGAAAGCTCTGCGTGGAGCCTCCGCAGAACCATAAAACAAGCTTTAGAGCGAGGGAGAAAGTGAGAGAGAAAAGGCGATTAGCGAGTACCGACTCTAGAGTCATAGTGAGGGAAACAAAGTGTCTCCCCTGTGCTTTCTGACCACGGTGGGAAATCTGTAGCAGGAAAAGTTAACCCTCTCCTTGATTTCATGTTGTTTATGGAGAAGAAGAACCAGGAAATGAGTCTGGGAAAATGCAACCCTACCCGGCCTTTACTATGAAGTTGCAATGCAGAAATTAAGCTGTAGATTATCTGTTTCCTTGTGAGAGGTGGAAGAATGTAGATCTTTCACCAAAGTACCTAAGTAGCACAAGTTTAAAATACTCCACTACAAGTAAAAGTTCTCCATTCAAAATGTTTCTTAAGTGAAAGTACTGTAGTGTTAGCAGCAAAATGTGCTTTAACGCAGAATTCAGTGTTATATTGTTAAATATTGTAATATTTGATTATTATTAGTATTACTTATGTTCTAGTTGGTCGAGGTGGCGCCAACGTCAATGATTTTATATACTGCTGGGTCACTTAATCTGTAAAAAAGCATCATATTTTATAAACTGATTATACAGTGGGACATCATCACATACCGTTCACCATACCTATAGATTGGCATGGGGTACTTTCCATAAAATCATCTCTCAATGCAAATCAAACCAGCTATGAGGCTAACTGAAATAAAACCATGCCAATCTCTAGGTATGGTGAAGGGTATGTGATGATGTGGGGCTATTTTAATTCCAAAGGCCAAGGGAACTTTATCAGGATGCATAGTATCCTGGATCCATGAAATAACTGGCCTAAAAATAAAAATCTGCCTGCCTCTATGGGAATTTAACATAGGGGTGTACTTACTTATGCCCCCTGTATTTTAAGGAAGAACATTTATTTATTTACGATACATTATTCATTCACAAAGAAAATTGGTGTCCTTAAAGGTCGAATTTTTCCTAATTTTTTTAATTAAGGCATTAAGATCAATTTCCAAAAGATGATTTTTTTATTCCTCTTTTTAGTCAACTTTAGAATGGGTTCATAAATGTATGAGCACCACTGTATGTTTTGTTGGTAAAATCCTAATCTGCAAAGTTACTTTAACTGTCTGATAAACTGATACATATAGTGAAATAAAAAGTACAATACTTCCCCTCTCAAATCTAGAGCATAAAATATGAAATTAAATACAATGATTAAACACACAACACAGAACAACAAATAGGTTATATATGGGCGCCTGGTTAGCTCACCTGGTAGAGCAGGCGCCCATATATAGAGGTTTACTCCTTGACGCCGTGGGTTCGATTCCGGTCTGCGGTCCTTTGCTGCATGTCATTCCCCCCTCTTTCTCCCCTTTCATGTCTAAGCTGTCCTATACAAATAAAGGCCTGAAATGCCAAAAAAGATCCTTAAAAAAAAAAAAAAAAAAGGCTATATATACATTTATAAGATACAGATTATAAGACTTATTCCCATCATCGTCCCTCTTTCCACACAGTGATGAAACTTGTTTTTTTCCTCATAAACTGGCCTGACGATACTCATCACATTAAGTATAGACTTTCAGCGTGAATCGCATTTTCCACATTCAGTGATGAATAATTTTTCTAAAGAGCGGATTGTTAATGTTCAGCATGTGATATTAATGCGGAAGATAAACATACTCAAAGTGAAGCTTTACCACTGCAGCTCAGTTTACATGACAATAAATGGTCCTTTTTTATCCGTGCTCATTTTATTATTATTCATGTGATGTGCTGCAGTTAAATCTTTCTCATCTGGCTGAACATGAGTCTTTTTCCCTGTTTAGAGTCAGGATTTAAACCAATATTGGAGCTGTAGGGATCCATGTATTTCCTCAAAGCCTTTTCTCTTTTATGGTATTGTCACTTTTCCATCTGCGTGGATGCTTGTCTTTCATTGCTTTCATTTGCTCTCTTGTTGCTTGTCTTTTTGGTCAGGGGCTGGTTAATGTGGGTTTATCCAACCATCCAGGCGATTAATGTGAGCTTATCCATGCATCTGTACCCATCCACCCTGAAACGATTCTTCTGTCCATCATATCTGTCCATAGGGGTGTCTACATACACATGCATCTACAGCACACCTTGCTTGTTGTCTTATAGGAAGGTAAAGTATTATGGCCTACGTTGACACAGCAGAAAGGTATGCGTAATGATTCTCAGTTATTTGTGTAAACATGTCATGTGACTTCTGCTTCTTAAAGGAAAACTGGAAGAAAAGGGGTTTTCTGGAACCCTCTCAGAGAGAAACTTTGATTTCATGGTGTTGATTATTTTTCTTCGCAATCACTCAAGGATGAAGCACAAGAGACGCAGAGATTGTTCCCCTTTCAGATGCACCACAATGGGGCTCCTTGGTTAAAATAAAACACAAGCACAATTACTTAAAGAAAGACAGAAGGAGCCTAGAAGTAGTTTAATGCATTGAGTGAGACTCTGTGGTCACATATAGCAGACACAAGCTTGGCAAAAACATTTCTCTTTTTTTAATCAGAGTAATTCCTTATTCTGTTGGAGGCAAAAGGCCCTTACAGTAACTTTACCAATATGGCTTTCCTTTAGAGAGTGAGAGAAAAGTTTAAATGGCTTAGGAGTCACTGTTAAAACAGTTTTGTTGCAAATCTTACAGATTTCTTTTCCTGTTAATAAAATTGTTCAGGGCAATGTAATGCTGCTCTCAAGGTTCTATGTTTGAATGAAGAACACATTTTACATTAAAAAAAATAAGCGCCAACTTCCCTGCATAACATCCCTCTTTACTCCTGATGAATAATCAACCTCATTTCCATAAACAGATGGAAATAGTCAAACTTGGCTAGTTCCAAAGAAAAACAACTTTTGTCAACACATCACAGTTGCTTCGGTTTCCTTCATTAAGAAACTGTGGTCCTTGTATGAAAATCATAATTGAATTACTTTGCCTTATTGGGTTCAATTTTGTTTTTTGCATTCAATCACAGATTTGAATGTTAAGGAAGGGGGAGTGTTGAGTGAGTCAATAGTTTTGTTAACTGCTGTTTGTTTAAGTCAGGAGCGGGTGGCCCAGTGGGAATCTGGCTCATGTCTGCACCCTGAATACCTGCTGTGACACCCATTAAACCCACAGATCAGCCCATCAACAGGTCTGTGGACCAGACTGAAGAAAACTAGTACAAATAGTGAGCCTTTTGTTAAAGGTTGAGCCCAGTCTGCCTTGTCCTAATGATTCATTTTACTATGAAAAATGACTCCAAACAGATCTAATTTACTTTAGAATTGTCTTCATAAAAAGACATGTAAGCTCTTGGTCAGATGTTAGTTCGTTTTCTGTAGCCTATATTTTTACTCATCAATAATGTGTCAGTAAAAATCACAAAATCACTACTAATTCACTGAAGATTGAAAATATTTTTGAAAAAAACATTTCGAAATAACATTTCACAAAGTTGCACTCGACATATTTTTACTTCTCTCTTCAAGTCGTTTGTGTTGCTTTTCTTTGCACTTTATTCCAACAGGAAGGTAAGGATTGTAATTTTCGAGATCAATGGATGTACGCACAGAGCGTCACCTATACGCACCTAAAACTGAGTGTAAATGATCCCAAAACAAACTGAGATTTAGTCAGAGATATTTATTCACAACATGTACAAGATCTATTTCCATCATTCACAAATATATAAATTAAAACAAAACATAGCAGAACTATTTACATGGCATGTTGCGCACTGTGCAAACTAAACGTGTTTGGGTGAGTGTGACTGATAAAGTTGAAATAGTGATGATCGAGTCCCTGCACCGGTGACAAGTATCCACCGTGCTGCTGTGTGTGCGCAGAGAGCGGCACTGTTGGGTATGAGATGCCCGGGCTGCGGGTCGAGCTGTGCCAGGAGAAGTGTCCCGGTGGACTCTGCTGGTACACGGAGTCAGACGGACTGTGGCTTTGGTGCTCCGGAGAGGAGTGCAGCTGGCTGAGGTAGTCAGACGGTTCTGGCATCGAGGCGACGGAGCCGAACACAGGCTCGGTGACCACACGGGATTTAGACTGTAAGAAGGCGAGGATCCGTGCGTACTTGATATCTTTGGTTTCAGCCCTGTCCTCTGTGGTCAGATAATGAACCAGGTTCTTCATACACTCGTGGTATCCGTAGTGGAAGTAGTTTGCAAACTCAGCCAGCAGCTCACCTGGAATGAATCACAGTAAACAGCGATTACAACCCTGCAGATACGAGATGATTAACAAGTCTGACTGACGCAACGTAGTTTTTGTGCGTAAAGCTGGACTCGCAACAAAATGTATACATGTAAATCCGGTTAAACTAAAAATGACACGACTACACAAAGAACTCAGAGTTCTACCGAATTAGCATTGTAGAAATTCTCACACTGTCTATTAACAGACATGTGGGGTTGAGATGCGTAAAGTCGGAGCTCTGTAAAAAGTTGACTCACCTTTTTCTCTCCCACGGGGGAAATCCGCTGAGTGGAGCGCTCGCAGGTACTGAACTGTCATTTCCAAGATTTCAGCTTTCTCCAGTTTCCCAGAGTTCTATCAAAATATCCCAAAAAATCCAATATTAGAAATTGTTTGACTCCAAATGGCATGGCCAGATTATTTGATAAACATTGTCTGATAAACATGATCATGCTAAATTATCAATACTGTAGAATAAATAAGATATATCCAACACAAATTTTACATTACACTTTACAATACCTGTTTTGCCAGGGCCATTGGTACAGTTTTTCCTAATTCGTTAAGGCAGCGATTAATGCGGTCCCGTCTTCGCTTCTCAATGACTTTGTGGGAGATGGGAGTTCTCTGTGAAAACAGGGAGAGAGACAACATGAACACACAAATATAATATAAAACACCTCATTCGCAGCTATTGTGTTAATCAGAAATATGAACATAAAACAGCCAGAAAGGTATATATAAAAACAAATGCAGCTACGAAATATTTTGGAAACTTGATGATAAGATCTATAAATCCCGGAGTTTTGCGCGCCGCGCGCTGCTGCTCCAAAACGCGCGGGGGACAGCTGCGCTCCGAGCATTGTATAACTCTGACGCCTTATTGGAAATGTTTGAAATCTCTTTTAGTAAATTTAGAAAACTGTAAGTGTTTGTAACCCAATTAATTATATTATAACTGCCAAATATTCCGTAAGTGTAAGATAAGCTATTTACACCTGTAGCGCGCCATGGTTATCCTGTAACGCGTGCCACAGAAGTGGTGGACATTAGATTTCCCCTCCACAAGCATGAAAATTACTCCATGTTGTAGTCGAACAATATTCGATGTAAATACTTAAATACAAAATCCCATTAAGTGACTCAAAAGTGTTAAAAGTGCAGCGTTGACAAAATAGTTCAGTCCTCAGAATGCAGAACGCACATGGAGCGCGTACCTTCCTGTCTTTCATTTTAGATGCCATCGACGAGTGTCTGACAAACTTCTTAAAAAATCAGTTCAGCTGGAAGTAGGAGAGATGTGTTGTTGTGGCAGGAGATGAAGCAGACTGAGGTTTGAGAGAAGAGCTGGTCCTTATAAAGGGATCATCCAAGGGACTCTGGCATTCATGGTGTAAATTATTCCATGGGATTAGAGCCATGCATTGGGTAAATGTGTGCATTTAGGATCAGTTAAAGAAATAGTAAAAATCTAAAGCCATGGGCTAGCAGGGGGGCAAACCTGCTTTGTTAATCCACGTGGCTGTTCAAAAGACACGTGATTACTTTTGGAATATTATTTGCATAGTAACAACCCAGGCGGGAAATAAGAAGTGAGCGTTGGGATCGCTTGATCCGGCGGGGCGCACTGTGCGCACTGAAAACAAAGCCGGCGAGAAAAGAAACCCTCTTTCTTCCAACTCGCGTTTCTCACACGATTGCCTGTTTACAAATCCCAGCAAGCGATCTTAACTCTCATCCAAGCCCGGTCCGAGTTTTAAGGCCTGTCCAGTGTCATTAGAGTAATTAAGTAAGCCTTTAATAGGCTGTTCCGCCAAGTTCAGGGGAGATCTTTTGGAGACGGAGTCCCCCCGTTTGTTCTCGGCGTTTCTCACACGACTTGGTGACACGTCCATCTTTTATGAGAGATGGCAAGCTTTTTGTTTACATTCTTTATTTTGTTGGACTCCTCGGCAGGTGTGTGATTAGCCCTGGCACACGAGCGTCGTCTGCGTCAGGGCCAGCGTCTCCAGCAGCCTCTGGCACACGAGGGTTACCCACCACTGGAGACTCTTTGGAGAGGCTCAATTTGTATCCTATTATCCTATAAGAAAATGTCTATTCAGTCGAATGAATAGTTTCATTGGCCTAAATTTTAATAATGCTGTGAAAGAAAGGGAGAAATAAAGAAGAATGCAGCTGGTGTGAACGCGCATTATTCCCCGTCACCTGCAAGATGGGTAGCCTGGAGACCCCTATTCATTTGCCTAATTTCGGTCAACTTAACAAACTTTGGGAGAAATTATACTGCCATTGTTATGAAGGGTGAAGCTTTCTGATCGAATTAACAGCATGTTTTGATCCGGTAAATGTCATTAGAAAGAAAGAAACAATCGCGTTTAAAGGGGCCTGGGTAATGCGCCAAGTGGAGACGCCAAAGCGCAAACTGCACAAAGGGTGCTAGTAAATGCCACAGGGGACTTTTGTACCCTCACATTGCTGAAGTTTTTCCCCCCAAACAAAGGGCATTATTTTATACTTGAATACATTTCATACAACAATTGGCTGTTTTCTTCAAACATATTTTCACAGCAAGGTTAACAACAGGTTTATTGTGTGCGCTCCTCACAGATTCAAACTGCTCTCATGCGCCAAAACAGTTTGCTCCGATTCTTTTATTTGTCACTGAGAACGTTTTAATCTGGAAACTTTTACCGTGCTTGGATATATTTGATCCTGTGAGCGATGTCGAAGAATAAAAAGCAGCGGAGGTTGAGAAAGAAAGGCTCACAAGACATCTGAAGCGTTTGGAGAGTTTTCAGAGCACCATGGAGAGAAAAGCGAGCGAGCGAGACGGGGCCATTAAATCCAATTACTTCACTGTGCAGTTTTAACACTTTTTATGTGTTTGTCCTTTGAAATATGGAGGGACTTGTGTGCTGTTGCTTTTTTTAAACTGAATAAAATACTGGAAGTTTTTGCTGACTGACTTTGTAAATCCAAATCTTGCGTCAGTAGGTCAAACGATGCGTCAGGATTTACTGTACAACTGCGATATGAAAATATTTGATTAAATAGTCTGACTACTATCTGATTTTATAGATGCAGTCATATATTTATATTTCTTAATCCACTACCTATCCACATTTTTACATTCTATTTTTATATTCATCTTTTCGCAACCATTATGAAATGGTGCCATTATTGTTTTATTTTAAAAACTGCTTGTAGTTTGGGAGTAGTTGTTTTATGAGCAATATTATTCATCGTATATAGGCCTACATAAAATATATTACATTTCTGCTTGAATTTGACTGAGTTATTGAGAATTGCTGCAATGTGTAGGGCAAATTAGTATTCATTCTTTATAGATTTTTATTTATATGTCTTGATTGCATTGGTCTAATTAGCCCTCATAAGCACTAATGTGCAGTATGTTATAGTAGAATATTTAATTACATAATGAGTCACTGCTGTATACTTTATTAATGGAAATAACTATTTATCAGGTCATTAAATGATGCACAGCATAGCTACACGCAAAAACAATACAGTTAACAATATGATGCAACACGAGCTTTAAGGATTGGGCGTCACTGATATGAGACCATATAGAAATAATGTGGGCATAAGCATTATGCTTTTCCTTTCTGTATATAGATCTGCTGCAACTGGCTGAATAAAACCGGGATATGAATCCCATTTATTTTTCTTTGACGCATTATTCTCTCTCTGTCTGCACATTCAGTTAGACTGGTCCTGTTAGTGCGTGATGTCACTGTCATGTCTTTATTTTCTGGAAAATATCTTATAGGCCTATGCTAATCAAAACACAGCATCCAGTCTAATGTATCACTGTCTATTTTCCATGCAGCCCAGAGCAAGGGAATATTCAGATCCGTTAAAAGTTCAAATGAACTGAAAACAATCAGGTGAGAGCAGAGATGTGAACATGAAACTGAAGATAGCAGACCACTAGATTGTCCTTAATGTGTATGGTATTTACGTTTACAGTAGCCTATCTACTAATGCACACGTATGTTGCATACGGTTTACGGTTGTGCCCAAATAAACTGCAGTTTTTGGTTCTGCGTGAAAAACAAACAAACACAACTTATCGGCTGCTGTAATATTTTATTGCAAGTGTGTCTGCCCAGTGAATTTGTGGTGACTTAATCGGTCGTTTGCAAGTCTATTTTTAATCTCCGGTGGTATCACTACCATCCGTCATATAATCAATCCTCCAGCACAAGCCTAATCTGTACACAGCAGCTCAGTGTGTGTGTGTGTGTGTGTGTGTGTGTGTGTGTGTGTGTGTGTGTGTGTGTGTGTGTGTGTGCGCGCGCGTTTGTTGTCAGGCGCTGCGCTCTGACCCGTGGTGACCTCAGAGGGCCCCGGACACAATCCTTTGGCTTGGGGCGCCACCCTCCGCCTGAACCGGAGCAGTTCACACGGTTCCCGTTGAGCCAGCTGGGTTCAGACTAGCCTACATGGTTCAGCAGCTACAGGCCCCTTTGAAAAACAAATACAGCAGCAACAGATGCTGAAGATTTACTCATTAAAGCGTGTAAACATGGGAGCAAAATAATATTATAGTGATCGTCCAGAAGGTAAAAGTATTATAAATCACTATAAACCCCTTAAATATCAATCACAATGGTTTTTGTACCTTAGGAGATGAAAAAATGAATGATATAAACTCACTTTTTATCCTCCAGACATTAGAATAATGATTTATAATAACAAAATAGTTCTTAAAAATAACTGAATTGCGACAAACCAATGTTTAGTGGGGCTATTTGCAATATTTAAATGTGTCTTTAAAAAGCGTTTACACATTAAAGCTCTATGATGCTCTCTTTGTAAAGTGCAAAACTGCTCCCTCCAGTGGTCCATTTTGGAAACGCAAGTGGCCTGTTCACTGAAAGATATTTTAGAGATGAGAATCTACACTGAGACTTGTTACAGTTTTATACAAACAGACTTCTGCAAACTGTTATCTCCCTTTAAACTATATATATATATATATATATATATATATATATATATATATATATATATATATATATATATATATAGTGATATCTTAAATCATAGATTAAATAAATAACTCACATCTGACAATCAGGAGATTAACTATACTATAAACAAATTTGAGAGATACAATAATACTGGTCCTGACACACATTTTAGGATATGATTTGAAAATGTGATTTTGGGTTTGTAGCCTGCAGTGAGGTTTATAACTAACAATAATCTTAGTCTAAATCCAGATAAAACTGACAGACAAGATAAACTTTAGATCTTCAATGTGTAACCAATGATTTTCCTGACAAAGAAAACAGAAAGCAGAGTAGGGATTTTCAAGATGTATGGAGAAAGGATGAGTCAACACTCCAGCAACACTAGTTGAACATTTTATTTTGATGCGTTGGTCTTACAATAAAGTTGTTCTTCATAATGAAAAAACACACTTAATATGTTTTGAACTCAGTTTTGCAAACATGTAAGTTTGGTTTAGTGGTGGAAGATCAGATCCCTTACTTACTAAAAGTAGCAACACTTCAACATAAACATACTGTTAGTAAAGGTACTGTATACTTGACGTACGTGAATGTACACAGGTAGAGTAGGCCTATTTAAAGTATCAAAGTTAAAGTTCTCATTATTCAAAGTGGAACCTTTCAGGGTGTTCTAGTATTATATAATAATCGGAGCAGCATTTAGCTAGGATTGAAGAAATACTAAGCTCAAAGAAAGAAAGTCTCTAAAAAAAGTCACTTATTGTAGTTATTAGAATAGCTGTTCAATAATATTTTCTGCAAGTTTTATTTAAATGTATAGCTGTTGTATTTAGGAAATACCTTTGGAAATCAGCAGCTGCTTATAACCTCGCTACCAAAGCTGTGACTAAAAAAAACGGTCTCAGTATTTGTGTCCATTTTCCCTATCATTTGTAACCGATCACATATAGTTCTTTCCAGGAAATCTTATATGAACATTTAAAAAGCCCTCTCCATGTTGACAGGAATAAAAGTCTGATGGAGAAATACTGAATCCTTTATTTATTCGGTTCTATTTAAAATAGTCAAATCTAAACGTAGGCTCATTAGTCATAACTTATTGGAATCAGCCTGAATACTGTGTCATGTGTACTTCTTTAACTGAAGAATATAATAGATTTCTTTTTTTTTTAAAACATCTCCATCTCAAATGTAGAGTCATAATATACCATAAATACTAAAATAAAAGTATCAAAACATTTTTTCAATTCAATTTAATTCTATTTATAATATCAAATTGTAACAAGAGTTATCTCAAGACACTTTACAGATAGAGTAGGTCTAGACCACACAATTTACAAAGACCCAACAATTCCAGTAATTCCCCCAAGAGCAAGCATTTAGTGTGACAGTGGTGAGGAAAAACCTTTTAGGGAGAAACCTCGGACAGACCCAGGCTCTTGGTAGGCGGTGTCCAGTTGGGGGTGTGATGAACAGTGGCAATAATAGTCACAGTAAAGATAATGGAACAGTGACTAGAAATAGTAGTTGTAGTAGTTCAGGGCGTAGCAGGTCACTGCAGGGCATTACAGGATGTAGCAGGGTGTAGCAGGGCACTGCAGGGCATAGCAGGGTGTGGCAGGGCACTGCAGGGCATAGCAGGGTGTGGCAGGGCACTGCAGGGCATAGCAGGACGTAGCAGGACGTAGCAGGGTGTAGCAGGGTGTAGCAGGACACTGCAGGGCGTAGCAGGGTGTGGCAGTGCATAGCAGGGTGCAGAGCAGGATCACGATGACAGTTGCAACCACGATTTAGGTGCCATCCTAATCCAAGGAAATTGCGGGGCGAAAAAACATAAGGACTCCGGGGAAAATCTCCCCAGAGCATTATGAAATACAATACTTGAGTTAAAAGCCTACATTACTCTCATTTATTGATGTTGCTTATTTGTTGTTTCTCTTTTGCTTATCAGATTGCCTACATGGGTCTCCACAGCTTAGAATATCAATACTCATTATGATTAATTTGACTGAAGGCTCTTAATAGTTTATTAGTCAGAGTACATGTGTGTGTGAAGTCTCAGTTTGTCTGCTTTCAGCTTTTCTGGTGTTCAGCCGAAATCTGTGACCCAACAGAATGCGTACTCTGAGGCGCCGTCTACATGCCGTAAATCATTTTGTGACTTTGCGGGAAAAATCGGACCGGGCAGAGGCACTAATAAATACTATACAAAACTAGTGTTCTTTTCACTGTTAGTCTTGTTTGCTATTACAGGTCATTTATCATCATCAGATGGTACATTACACAGTTTCAGAAACGTGTAAAAGTTACATATAGCCACTTTAAGTAAATGTACATAATCAATTAAAAAATTCTCTGTAAAATGTAATTCAAAAGAAAAAATGGCCCCTGTGACTGATGTATTTTTACATATGACATGACTATTATTAATACTGATGCATCAACACATCAATAGCATTTTAATGATGTAGCTGGTTGAGATTTAGCCAGTTTTTAAATATTTACTACTTTATATTCCACTACATTTATTTGATAACTTAAGTTACTAGTTACTTGCAGATTCCAATTTATAATACAAAATATAATTAACAATTAAAGCTGCAAGCAGCGATGGACGGGCCCTCGCGCCTCTGCGCGTGTCTGGGTTACTGGTGGACGCCACTCCTTGCGATCGTGCATATGCGCGGCACTCAGACACTGCAAAACGTCACCAATGAAAAGGGAACTCCCTGCCGAGTTCAACGATACCTCACACAAGACTCTACGTCATACAGTTCATTAGCTGTGAAAAGGGGCGTGGCTTAAACATAGGGGGCGGGCCAAACCATCACCAATGAAGAAGGAAGTCTCTGCTGAGTTCATTGATACCTCACACAAGGGTCTACCTTAAACAATTCAAATGTTTGGAAAGGGGGCGTGGCTTAAGCATAGGGGGCGGGCCAAACCATCACCAATGAAGAAGGAACTCTCTGCTGAGTTCAATGACACCTCACACAAGACTCTACCTTAAACGGATCAAATGTTATGAAAGGGGGCGTGGCCTGAATACGTGGGCGTGGTTAAAGTATAGGGGGCGGCTCAGTATCACATGTCGACCACACATTATAAGTTTCATGTAAATCGGATGATGTTTGTCATATAAGGCGCATTTCCTGTTGCCAGCGGGGGGTGCTATGACCAAAAGTAAATATTGGCCTGTAGATGTCCTCAGACCTGGACCCTTGTCAATCCTGAGAAATTTCGGGCAGATACGACAACGTACACTCAAGTTACAACAATTTCTTTGTTCAACGCTAAACACTCAAAATGGCCGCCACGCCACGCCCACACCGTTTGACGAAAAGTTTTTCTTTTAATAACTTTTCATCTTTAAGATGTTGAGGTGGTACAGACCAAATTTGAAGTCCGCTGGATGAAATCTCTAGGAGGAGTTCGTTAAAGTATAGCACCTTGACTTTTTGGTTGCCTACTTCCTGTTGCCACTAGGGGGCGCTATGACTTTGAGCCAATATTGGCATGTAGATGTCGTCAGGGTTGGACTCTTATGAATCCTGAAAGGTTTTGAGCCAATTGGACAATGTACACTCAAGTTACACCCACTTCCTGTTTCGATGGCAAAACGCACAAAATGGCTGCCCCGCCACGGCCATGCCCTATGACGAAAAGTTTTTCTTTTAATAACTTTTCATCTTTAACTTCTTAAGATGGCACAGACCAAAGTAATGGTAGTAGTAGTAGAAGTTGATCGGATGAAATCTCTAGGAGGAGTTCATAGTCAGCTGCAAAAATGGCTTGACCCCAAAAAAATTCTGACAAAATATTTCTCAGTGGTTTACAGTAGTATCAGATGTACTTAAAAACATACTAAAAGTTTACCAAAGTTTGACTCCAAGAAAGGCCCCATTTTCAAAATGGCGGCCGTCAGGTCCTTAAAATGACCATTACTCCTTTGTATTCCTCCTAGACCAGGAATACTGGTGCCTATTACGTGTTTTGGCCATCTAATATTCTAATTAGCATATTTGCATGATAGATAAGTGATTAAAAGTACAATTTTATATTAAAGCAATTGGTTACAAACATATTTATGTGAAAAATAAGGGTGAATACAATTACATACAATTTAATAATACAATTTCCCTTAAGTAACTGCATATTTCTCCTCCTCCTCATATCATTTGAATAAATTCATTAGAACTGTGTGGTACTGTAAAATTAGTCAAAACAGGGTACCGCTAACCCCTTTTATTTTTTGTGTTTTATTTTTTTACAGATTTTTTATAATGCGTTTTGGTTTTTTTGCCTTTTGTTTTTTATACGTTTTTTAATACTTTTCTTATTTATACATATCTTTTTCCATTTTCTTCAGTTGTTTCCTCTTATTCTGGTTTATTTTTTATACTTTTTTTGCACTGTGACCTTCCCATTAGTCGTCACACTCTTCCTCCCATAGAGGTTGATTATAGTGATTCTCACAATTCCCAACTTGACATGGTCCACAAGCAGGCATGCATGGTAGTCCATATATTAGAGCTGTAAT
Organism: Sander lucioperca; assembly: GCF_008315115.2. NCBI lineage: Eukaryota > Metazoa > Chordata > Actinopteri > Perciformes > Percidae > Sander > Sander lucioperca. The sequence continues at coordinate 30,805,197 of NC_050176.1, forward strand.
CGGGCCTTAAAAGTTCGGCCCGAAAAGGACCGAGCCCGACAAGTATATTTTGATTGACAGTTTTTTAAAAGCCCGAACCCGTTTACAGCCCGACAGTACAAAAGGCCGTCTATCAGCAGTGATTAGAGTAGGCTACATGTCGGAGAATAGTGCGGACACGCGCTTCACACAGCGAGCGGGCACACGCACCACTCGGCGGAAAGAGGAGAGAAAGCACGCAGCACACAGCTATTTTGTCTTTCGTCAAGAATGAGTCATTTATACATTTATTCGTGACTAACGTAGGCTATAGGCCACTTGGACGTTGGAACAAAGAAATAAAATAAGTCCTCCAGAGGCCAGCCTCTGTTTCACCTCTTCAGCATCACGGTAATCGAAACGCATCACCTGACCGCTCATTTACCGCGCAACCTGGAGCGCAAGCCCGAGCCCAACCCGAGCCCGTGTAAAATGATAGAAATTAAGACCGAACCCGACGGGGGCAGAGATCTTCAGCTCTAGTCCATATGCCCTGCAACTGTTGTTGTGTTTGGCAGGCAGTTGTGCAATTGGATCATCTGCAGGAGGCTTTCTGGGGCAGCAGTCTTACTGGTCATAACTGGCAGGAACCGGTTGTCCACCAGTTTCCATCCCCAATCCACTGTGTTCATGTCACCTTCCTTTCCAATCCACACCATGATCTGGAAGTAAACTCTTTGGCAGTGGTATTTGGTTGAGGACTCAATTGGAGGCAGACGTTATGGGGTAACAAATGATTTGGCGGTAACAATTTTCTTGCTAAAAAGGTTGTAGCGTAAAGAGGCAAGTGAATCAGTACTCTTTCCGCCAAACAACACTGCCATTGCCTTGGTCCCATGGTCCTTTATCACATTCCTTGCTTGATGTAGGAGCAGAAACACATTTGCACAGGACTGGATGGTTGATTCACCATTCACAAGTTTCTGGAATGCTGTCTGTTTGCCAACACTAGAAGTTGTATCACATCCTGTGAAGGCATGAATAAACAGCAGCTGGGAACACAATTCACTACCCAGGACTTGTTTCATCTCACTGATGTTGTACACTTTGGTAGCTTAGAACGAAAATAGAGGCCTCTATTGTTCATCCCAGCATAGTAGAGGAGAAGAATGAGTAAGTCTGTATCCTCCCCTATCAAGGTTTTGGGCTGATGTTTTGAGGCCTTGACTGCAGCTTTGACAATGTCCACGTCTGCATCACCTGATGCGGTCATAAGATTGATAAGTCCTTGTTTGTTGCAAGATCTGGAAAGGAAATCATCCTTTCTTCCCACAAACTCAGTCTCTGCATTGAAGTTAACGATGGGGTGAGTGTTTTCACCACGTCTCTGATGCGTATTGTCTTTGATGGAAGGACCTTCGCTATAACCAGTGGTGGAGGGAGTACTGAAAGTAAAAGTACAAATAACCAGAGACATATTTACTTTAGTAAAAGTAGAAATACCACAATGACAACCCTACTTAAGTAAAAGTAAAAAGTAAATGTACTTTAAGTATTAAAAGTAAAAGTACTTGCATAACAATTTATTCTCAATCTTATAAATAAGAAAAAAAGTTGGTTAGTTCGTTAGTTTGCACCTTGGTCAGTGAGGGCGCTATGTCTAGCGACCCGTGATTTACAAAGGGCTGGTTCAGTTATTTTGATGCTGAGCTTCGACAGTATCCATACTATCTACTACCACAAACAAGGCCTGGCTTTTTAAAAAAGTCCTTATCCTAACCAGCATAAAACGGAAATATTTTGTTAGAATCGGAATGCGGTTGGTTTTATTCACGGATGTATTTTAAACGCATCTTACGAAGCCTGGCGGAGAAGAAAACAACGCTGTGAAGAGAAATAGATGGCAACTATGATTTAAAAACAGGAATAATAATTAAAAAAAAAAAAAAAACATTTTCATTTTCACTTTTACCGGAGGCTGTATTACCGAGAGTCAGCGGTGCTGCGCCCAGGCTCTGGAGCACCGGAGCCGGCTTGGAAGCTGATGACGGATCGGCGGTGCCCCATATCTTTGGCAACAAAACTTCACTAGTGAGACAAACGTGTGACGGTCAGGAAGCCGTTTTGGCAGGGGGGAAAACTGATCAGAAAATGTAACGGAACGTTGTAGAAATGTAGTGGAGTAGAAAGTAATTGCTGCAAAATGTATGCACTATTGATTCTACTTAAGTAAAGTACAGATACCTAAAAAATGTACTTAAGTACAAAGTATTTGTACTTCGTTACATTCCACCACTGGCTATAACCATCATAAACGACTGTTGCTTTACCATATGGCGTATGGCAGGGATTCCCAAAGTGTGGTACGCGCACCCCCAGGGGTACGCGAGCTGCCACCAGGGGGTGCGCGAGAGGAAAAATGTAATGGCGGTCTGTTTTTTTAAGTGGGATTTTTCCATACAATAAAAAAACATGAACAGTAAACATTTCCTTTGTAATCGCTTTTATTTTAAATAAAAAAAACTATAATTTATTAGTTTTTGATAGAAACGTACGCACTGCTCTTCTTTTATGCACTGCAGCCGCTAGGCTACATGCGTGCCAACTCATTTCATTCATTCCATATATATATTATAAATATGCTTAACTGGCTGAAATCAGGGAAACTGTCAAGTGGGACGTCTTATGATAAAGTTGTTAGTCACAAAGGAGGAGAGGGACCAAGAGAGAGTGAGGAAACCGAAGAGGAGGGAAGGAGATGGCAAAAAAGAGGTGATGAGGGTGAACACCAGACGGGGAAAAAAAAGAAGGAAATATGATGACAATTATCTGGGTCTGTTCTAGCAAACAGCTGTCTGAAGCCGTCTTATCTCCGTCGTCACCTGCACACGAAACATGGCAATTTAAGTCAAAAGCCCCTTACATTTTTTAAAGCAAAGTTGGAGGAGTTGCAGAAAAGCCCAAAAAAAAAAAGCAGTTTCATTCATGCGTTGGGTCTACGAAAGACGCATTACGGGCTTCATATCTGCTCAGTTACAGAGTAGGGAGAAAGGGGCTGCCGCACACAATTGCTGAAGACGTGTGTTTGCCAGCGGCCAAAGAGATGGTGGAGTGTATGATTGGAGAGAAAGAGGCAAAAAAGTTGGATGTGATTCCTGTGCAATTTTATTCAATGTACTGTCGTTCTAATTTCCATAACCGTTGTGTTATGATGATGATGATGATGATGATGCTAGCTCCACGGTCATGTCTCCCTCGCTCTCAACCTCTTCTCTCTACGCGCTCAACTCTAGACACGCTCGCTCAGATTTTCACAGCGTTACAAGTGTGCCACAAAACCAACCAATCGCAGAATCAAAAGGTCAATTCTGATTGGCTGTTCGTTTCCAATTAGATCGCAAGTAGCAGGAAACAAAAATCTAGGAGGAACAGTCTTTTTCAGTTTACACCTGTTGGTACAGCAAATACTGACTACAGTGGAGCTGTTCGACTAATGTTACTGGATTAAAACACATTTCGGTCAGTATTTTGTATTATTGACTTATATCACAGAAATGTCTTAATATTTGTGTGTACTATAATGCCGTTGTTTTCTTTGACTTATATCTCCTTGTGTGTTTAACGTTAGTTTGACTCATCCTTCACAAGCAATCTAGCTCACACACTGCAGCCGACATGTCCTCTGAACAGGCCTCGCAGCACTGTAACTAGCTAAGTTAGCTAGGTCTCGCAATGCGAGACTGAACAGCAGTAGACCTGTCACCGCCACATGTAGCTAAGTAGTTTTTAATACTTTGGTTACATTACCATATTTTATTAACCTGAATTATGTTGCTATATTAGCTTGCGAAGGAGCTATCCGTTGCTAACGCTAATTTATCTCAAAAAGCAGAAACGTTAGCTAACTACTGCCAAGATATGATTTCACTAGAGACCAGAGAGGTGTTGTAAGACTCGTCAAGTGTTGTCATGTGTTTACACTGTCTTACAATGAAACCATATCTTGGCAGTAACATTAGTTAGCTACTGCTTTTTGACATAAATTAGCTAGCTAACGTTAGCGTTAGCAACGGATAGCTACTTTGCAAGCCAATAAAATATAGCCTTGGCAAACAGAATTAAGGTTAATAAAACACGATAACTATGTAACCAGTATTACAAACTTCTTACAAGTGGCTGGATTGTGACATTTTAGGTGTGTTCGGATGAATACGTTGGATGCATAGCTGGACTTTATCCATGCTGGGCTAATGTTAGATTGCTTGTGAAGGATGACGTTAGTCACACACGGAGATATGTAATTCAAACAACGGTATTGACCCTTTGCAAACACGTCACACGACCACGTGACGGCGCCATGACGGACGGCGGAAGCACAGGCTAAACAGTAGTGGACGAGCGGAAGGTTTCATAGTTTCAATCAGTTTGAAATACATGACACTAAATAAACTGTATTTGTGGCTTTATATGGTTTCTTCTATTGAACAACAAGTTGTCGTGCCGTTATCGGTCGAGGTAGGGCATCTGGTAGGTGCTCACAAAGAGCAGTATTTGGAGATAGCAGGATTGGATACCGACCCTTAATTCGTTCTCCCTCCGTTTTCACGGACCTCATTAAATCACAGAGTCTGCCCGACTTCAAGTTTTAGAGTGCCTTTGTGACTCTTAACAGACACAAAATGCAATTAATATGTCTGAGCCACATGAACAGGGCCCTTACGTGTCAATAAGATGCGTTTTCAACTCAGACATTGTTTAAATTCACCTACCCTGGTCCCTGTCTCAATCCTGCTGGTAGCTAGCTTGCCCTGCTAGCTGATAGCCGTTAGCTGCCGTCCGGTGAGTGTATTCAGACAGGCTTCTGTGATAATCATCCCAATAATAATCCGCGGAGCGGCGGTGGTGTGGCTATGTCCTCCAGAGGACAGGTCACGTCACGTCTTGAAGTTTATTCCCCCCTAAAAAAAACAGTAGTGTGGTAGTAGCTGGACGGCACTCACCGGACGGCAGCTAACGGCTATCAGCTAGCAGGGCAAGCTAGCTACCAGCAGGATCGAGACAGGGACCAGGTTATGTGAATTTAAACAACGTCTGAGTTGAAAACGCATCTTGTTGACACGTAAGGGCCCTGTTCATGTGGCACGGACATATTAATTGCATTTTGTGTCTGTTAAGAGGCACAAAGGCCCCGACCACTGCCATTTTAGCTCAGTGGATGCTTGTAGTACGTTACTGCAGCTTCTCAGTGTTACCTGCACTGATTCGGGTCGGGGTTTTTTCTATCGAAAGTACTCGCGTAGCATAGCGATCAAGACTAACGTAAAAATTGACCGGAATTCTCCTTTCAATTAAAAATTTATATAACACGTAGCCCATGTTTTTAGAGGACATGGTCGGTCGTGGCTACCCATACCGTTGTTCACTGGGTGTGCCACTGCAACTTCCTAGCTAATGGATGCCTGAACACATCCCAGCTCTTGGAAGTGCAGTCATTAATTATCTATCACACGTTAATCCATGCAGTAAATCACGGAGTGTCTATGATCAGTAGTAACCACACATAATTGTAACATCTAGCCATCTTCTTATCTGTGATTATTTTCGCTGCGTAGCCTATGTTTAGATTTGACCAGTGGATATTACGACGCGATCGGCAGCAGCTAGCGAGCCGTCCAAAGCTAGCTGCAGCTAGCTCGTCAGCTAGCCGGGGTAGGAGCTCCGCAGACCCGCATTTAACTAGTTTTTGAAGCTAGTTTCCGTGCTATGTCATCTTTAATTTAACCGATATTTTTTGTATGTGTGTTAAGTTAAATGATCAATGGAACGGCTTTCTTTTTTGGATATGTAGCTAGGTCAGTGAATAACCGGTTAGCTAGTTATGTGGGTCATCATCGGCTTGGACCTGTTAGCTGGTTAGCACGGCAGCTAGCTGGTTGAGGATCATTTTATTTATCACTCATTTCCATTTGAAACAGAAAGGCAATACATACACATGCTTGTGTTGGTGAGGATTACTCTGCACATTGTGAATGTGAAAACACGAACGAAAACGTACGAGTTTAGCTTGCCGTCCATCTACAGCATAGCTCTTCCGCCGTCCGTCATGGCGTTCATAATTCGCGCGAGTGGAGCGTGACGTCACTTGCAAAGGGTCAATAGTGATTAACACAACTATTAAGGCATGTCTGTAATATACCGGTCGGTCAATAATATAAAATACTGTAGATCAGTGCTTTCCAACCCTTCTGGTCTGAGTTTCCCCCCACAGCCCTGTCATATAAACTCACATACCCCGCCCTATCAATTCCCAATGTATCCACACTATTTATCATATTAAAGTGAATATTCTTACATTTTCATGCAATTGAACTGTAAACATTTAGGTTGGTTTGGTCAGAAATTCTACTAGCTAGCTAGGCCTTTTACTTGAAGTGTGGTTAATGTTTCAAAATTCATCCATTACTTTTAGCTAATCATTTCAACTGTTAGTTAAGTCAGTAGGCCACTTTTAGCTGTTTATTTCTACCATTGATTACTTCGCTATATGTTTAAACATGTGTTGAGCTGTTTTAGCTGATATATTGTTTTAAATCAATCATAATTCAATTATTTTAATTAGTTAAGCTGCTCCACAATCTTTCCAAGTACCCACTGGCTACAGCAGAGATACCCCTTGCTGAGGCATCACGGCAGGTGTTGCGTCAAAGACTGTTTCCCTGTAGATGTCTTTCCTGCTACTTGCGATCTAATTGGAGATGAACAGCCAATCAGAATTGACCTTTTGATTCTGCGATTGGTTGGTTTTGTGGCACACTTGTAACGCTGTGAAAATCTGAGCGAGCGTGTCTAGAGTTGAGCGCGTAGAGAGAAGAGGTTGAGAGCGAGGGAGACATGACCGGAGCGCAGCAGCGTCTACCTGTGAGCAGAGAAAGACATGCAAATACATTTATTGTGCACGAAATAGGCTTTTGTTTACTCAAACTGAATTGTTTTTTGCGAGTGTACATTTCTGTTCAAAATGCAATGTAATGCACTTGCAAAATATAGTTCTCTGTGCTCAAAACATACAATTACTCGCTCAGGAATGTGACACATATATAACGCCATAACTGTCACCCTTTTTCCATGCCAAGCGGTGAACCAGGGAGCCATCGTCAAGAACATAATACTCAGTTGGTGGGATGGAATCCAGGACAGTTTTGTTAGATTTCTTGCTTAAGAACTCAGTGACTGCCTGTGCTAGTTGGGGCTTGTTGGCTTTACAGAAGATTTCCTTGCCTACGAACAGGGCTGCAGGAAATGAGCAGAGCTCATAACTCATTACCTCTTCCAGTGAAAACCATCCTAGATGGAATCCAGGATAGTTTTGTTAGATTTCTTGCTTGAGAACACAGTAACTGCCTGTGCTAGTTGGGGCTTGTTGGCATTACAGAAGATTTCCTTCATTGGGCAACTTTGATGGTGGAGTCATCTGCAAGGGTTTTTGCCCGGTCTTTCCGTTTGAAGGATATTCTAAAACAGGTTTTCCAATCATCTTTTCAATGATCTCATTGCCAACAGTCTCAAACTCATGCACATTCACCTCCTCTTTGGCAACAACACCAATTAGAATGTTTCTCAGAGATGGGTCTGGAGAGAATGGTGTGCAAATGCTAAGCTTTTCCTTGATATTTTCTAGATCAGAGTGATCTCTTTTCATCCTTGCTTCTGAGGATTCTCGGTGCTGCTCGCTGGTCGTATAGGTGAAGTCATTGAATTCCTGCATGGCGTTGTTGTATTCAGATGTGATGGGTGTAGACATGGTCCACAATGCTCGCATTTCTTCAGTCATTCCACTTCCATGGGTCAAGCCTCCACTGCTTTTCAAGGATTGCATCAATGTCTGCTCGATGACAAGGTCAGTGCTAAGGCCTGCCCAGTACTGGTTAAATAACTTTTACATTTAATGTCAAGTCTGTTTTTAAGCAAAAAAAGGGTATGTCCAAAAACACATACTGAGTAGGAGTTACATGACATAGGCTAAACCCTTTACATCTCTGGTTCACCCCAAACAACCTTACAGTAATCTCACAAAATCATGTATTCCATAAGTATTTAATCATGTCAGTGCAAATTAGACAAGTCCAATGGATTCATAGACCCAGACAACATAGGGTTAGACACCAAGATTACTTGGATAGGTCAAATATTGAAGGACTTAGGTAGATTTTTTAAGGGTGTCCTGCCCATCTTGGACGCCATCTTGAAAATTACACCTTTCTAGTGGTCAAACTTTGGTAAACTTTTAGTATGTTATTTAGGACACCTAATACTACAAAACCAGCAGAGAAACCTTTTGTTAGAATTTTTTTAGGTTTATGTGTTTTTTTTTCATTTATGCAGCTGCCTAAAAGTACGACATGTGGAAATGGCCAAAATCGCACTAATTTCGAACTTTTAAATAAAAATGGCAGACTTCCTGTTGGGTTTAGGGTATGGCTACAACGACGTTTTTTGTATGTCTTGACATGCTACATATGTGTACTAAGTTTCGTGAGTCTACGTTAAACGCACTGCAGGGGCTCAATTTTTTTAACTTTGTTCTAGTTCTAGTGAGACATTTTTGTGCACCTATTCCTGAAACCCTTAAAATACGTAAATTTTCACCAGACTTGATGCGACCGCCAATTTTGGTGAGTTTTTGCATATGTTAAGCCCCTCAAAAAGCCAATTCATTTGCTGGGAAAATAATTCCTTCAGTTCCAATAGGGCCTTCGGCGCTCGGGCCCTAATGAGTACTTTACTTTTAGAAATTTAAGTAGGCTAAATTAATTGTTAATAATTCTGTACTTTTACTTCAGTAACATTTTGACTGACGGGATTTTAACTGTAACAGAGTGTTTCTGCATTGTGGTATTGTGCAACTTTTGCTTGAGTAAGATATCTGAGTACTTCTTTCACCACTGTTTTTTTAATTTAGTCCAGTGGTTCCCTACTTAAAGGTCAGGCCCCTCCAAAGTGGCACAAGATAAATTGGATGGATTGTGAGATGATTAGTCTATAGCCACGACATTCCACTTCCGGGATTGCTCCAGTGCTACGGGAAATTCCGCCGGATGTCACTATTTTCGGCCAGATTCCGCTTTCTTTGTGTTGTAATTTAAAACTCTGGTTGATTTACGAGGACTATGGTTAACTGCTCCTCAGTTCTCTGCAGGGTAAAACCAGACAGCTAGCTGGACTATCTGTCGAATCTGAGTTTTCAGTTCCACCAAAATAAGTTCTTCCATTGGAGACTGAAAACTCATCTGTTCATACTGCTTGCATGATTCCTGCACTTCTTGGGGTTGTGCCCACATGGTTGAATGCACTTATTGTAAGTCACGTTTGATAAAAGAATCAGCTCAATAAATGTAATGTAAACTTTGGGTCTCAAATAACCCTTTCAATTAAACTATCGGGGGGGGGGTATTCAGATCCTTTATGTAAGTAAAAGTAATAATATATCAGCGTAAAAGATACTCTGTCACAAGTAAAGCTCCTGCGTTAAAAATCTTACAAAAGTAAAGTATTTTCAGCAAAATCTACCTCACTTCAAAAGTAAAAGTACTGTAGAATGGTCCATTTAATTAGTGTTAGCTTAATTTGAACTATTTTACTTTGGGCAGTTCAATCTATAAAGGAAATGTAGGCTATAATTGGGTCCTAAAACCTTCAAACAAGTTAAACATATGTTTGTGCAATTAGTTCAACCTGTTTTTAGAACTACCTAAAGAAATGACTGTATCGTGAAACAAAAAGGCATGTCGCTGCACCAGAATTATGAAAAATGAACCTTCATTTTAGAAAATACATGAAACTATATACTAACTTTGTAATGCCCATATTTAATGCTGTCTTTTTTAAAGTTTATCCTTGCACTGCTATAGTTTTTATATTACTATGTTTACATTATTCTCTTATATTGTCCATATTTAATGCTGGTCTCTAGACTGTATCCTTGCACTATTGGACCTATTTGCACTAGCACCATGACACACACTCTCATACTGAATCACAGGGTCAGTTGCTGCCCTATCACTGCAAGTGTCTCATGCTTATACATCCCTTAGTACATTCATGTGGATTTTTTTATTTTTTATTTTATTTTATTTAGTATTTTTTAATTTAATTTCCCATGCTATTCACGTGGATTTGCTTTTTTATCATCCTGTTTGTGATGTATGTGTATGTTGTGTGTGATGTCTTAAGCTACTGGGACCTTGAATTTCCCCTTGGGGATCAATAAAGTATCTATTGTTATGGTCACAGCAAACAAACACAATTTAAATGTGACCGTCAACATATTGATAACACCAAACCCGAGGATAGTGAAAGTAAATCAAAGTTTATTCACAAATTAACTACGATTAATTAACCAAAACTATGGGAGTCTGGAGGTCTGGCCAAAATGAACAAAAGAAGGGAAGAAGCCTAGGCCAACCCATCAAGGGCCGTCGGACCCAGAACTTCCCCCCCTAAACTAAAAAGTAGACTAACTAATGAAAACAAAGCCGCGAAAGCTAAACTACCAGACCTCCATCCTCAAAGCAATAAAATAAAAGAAAGACAACAGAAGACAATGATGATCTGTGCTGCTTCAGTCTCTCCCCAATTTCTGTCTCCCAGCCACTTATATCCAGGGGCGGGGCCACCCTCAATCACAGATCAGGAACACCTGAGATGAATAGAGAGGAGGAAAGAGCAGGGCGGGGAGCACATAACACTATCTATCTATCAACTAATTGATTTGCATTGAAAACAGGCTGGGATATTCTTACTGCACTGGCTGACTTTTTGTTTAAGTGGTGGTACCGTTAGTACTGTAGTTATTCCTTCCTGGAATGTATTGGAGTAAAAGTACAGAGTAGCTCTACAGTATACATTTATATTTTTCAATTTTTATTGAAAAAACATTCAAATATAGAAACACTGCAGACATGTACTCGACATAATGGTACAGAGAAACAAGAATGTCTATTTAAATAAATAAAAATAATTTAAAAAAAAAAAATAAATAAAAAAAAAATTATTTATATATATATATTTATATAATTCGGATAAATAAACATTGACATCAACATTAAACTCACATAAAACTCCAGCGAAATTAGAGGTGACTTTTGTTATTTTGCATTAACGTTTACTATTACAATTAATTAAAAGTTATATTTATCAAGTTCAAGATGTATAATGACATTTTTACACTCAATTTTAATTTTATGATTAGTTTTACACAGTAGCCTATAACATCTTTCATTCGAGTCAAAGAAGTATACACACAGGCTGTTATTGTACGTTAGATGTACAGGGATTGTCACAACATATTGACCAATGACAGCACGCCTCTCAAACTTTAGGTAAATCAACACGTGTGGTCGCTCCTGATTGGCTGAGTGTTAAACGCTGCTTGCTCTGTTGCTTCCTCAAGACTCTCGATAAAGCCTCCGGATCTGCTGCTGCTTACAGGTCAGTGCGAATGTTTCCCCACCTTCAGCCTTAATTGTCCACGCGTACATTAGCGTCCACTAGTTTAGGCCTATGTTGTTGTTTTTTCAGAGGTTTGTTAAAAACGTAATGCTGTAACGAGCCATCGGAAAATATGCTGCTCTTCGCTTATTGTTGCGTTAACATAGACCAGAGTCAAGCCACGTTTTGTATATTTTCTCGGCATCATATCTTTATTTCCGTTTAATCTCTTATGGTTACATGGACAGCGTGTTCAGTCAGTATTATGCCTTTAATCAGAATAATGTGTTCGTCTCTCTTATCTGTCGTTGTCGCTGAGAAACTCCGTGAATGTCCAAAGCTGATCCTCTGAAATAACAAGAGATGGACACGTAGCATCTGATCAGACACCGTGTGTGAAATGATAACGATACTTTGTTTGGAAACTTGTTTTGTTTTGTTTATCCCCGCCTCACCCACTTTGTGTGCAACATGGCCTGCACACTGACGCCATTGTTATAAAATAAGATTACGACGAGGATAAAACAGGAACAATGTCACCATTATCAAGCGCAAGTAGTGGCATCCCCCGCCATAGCTTCTTACTTCATATGTGTGCGTGTAACGTCTAGAACACATGCACAGCACACTGGTTTTTCAGGTTTTAGCCACTCCTATTCTCTCATTCGAAATGTCATTGGAAACTTGTTTGAGTTGTATAATCCATCAGTGAACATAAAGTTATGATTTATTTCTTTAGGAAAGGTTACTTTAAAAGTATAAAGTATCGCGGTATAGGCTTTTCATATGAATCATGCATTACTGGATTTTTAAAGATTGACATATCAATATTTGGGAGTTTGAAAAATCTGATCATATCAGCTGATGTTCATTTTTTTTAAACTTTTTTTTACATGGACACATAAAACAAACATGCTTGCTAAGGATTCCTAAAATTCGTTTTTAAAGGAATTGTAACAAGGATTATATGGGGATATCAGAATCCACTTTATTGGCCAAGTATGTGCACACATACTTGGAATCATGGAAACAAATGTCTGCCCGAGGTGTAAGAAAGTACATTCAAAAATGTAATTTATATGCATTTGATCAGTAGAGTAGTAGACCTAGCCTATATATAATTTGTGTAATATACATATATAATGTATGCAGTGAATTTAAAAAGTACTGCATACATTAGAGAGACAGACGTTATTAAAAAAGTTGGACTTTTTCTGCTATTTACTATCCAAGTAAAGTCAGAAAACAGATACTGGCCAGACACGTCTTGTATTGTGAAGGTTTAGGAGCCTCGACCTGCTGTAAAATGAAGTGTAGGATGTTGCAGCAGATCATAACTGAAGACTTGAGGCGTTTTTTTTGGTAAACTTCCCCTTACTGGAGTCTGTGGAATGTATCTCTAGTGGCTGTCATTTCCCTCCTTTTATAAACCACATTTTTAAACCACTAGGTAATGCTCTTCTGGCAATGCTGTGTGCAGTCACATGCGTATTTACAGTACAGACACGGGATGATTGAAGTGACCGTGCAGAGACTCAATCATGTGTTTGCCCTTGAGTACAGCAGGAGCTTTCATTACAGCAAACAGAGAGGGTGGTTTTGTGCTTTAGGAGCTGACTGGCACCCTGTTGTCACTCTGGTTTGGCCAGTTGAGAATATCAGTACCAGCTTGTCTGCCTGTTTTGGGGTCGATGGCAAGCAACTTGATGTTTGTTTACACAACAATCTGAGTGAGACCTTTCTAAAGCAGAAATTTCAGCTCAGGGCAGAATTTGGAAAAGTCATCCCAAACAACTTTCACTGATGAGACGTCATTTACTGACTAAAGTGTATTCAAAAGAATCATGTGAGAGCAGCAAGTTGGGGTTCCGGCTTAATGAACCAACCTCAAATTATCATGCTTCTGCTTGGAGTGTTAAGAAAAGAATGAATTGCTGTGTGAATGCTGTTTCTCTGAAATGATTTTCCAGTGGAACTTATTAGAAAATATCAGCTAATTAAAAGAAATCCTCCCATTCCATTCTGGGAAAATAAAATGCAGTTAATAACATAATTCACCCCAGAGTATGATGATTCATATCTTGAACCATTTTGTACAGTATATTCAAGCTCATCCAGTCAACAATGTAGTCCTGCTTTTTTATTTATGTCCGTTCAGATGCTAATATTTTACTGTGGTTATCACCAAAAGTACCTCTTGTTTCATTTAACATGGCTACTGTAAAACTAATAGATTAGCTCATCAACAAAATAATAATAATAGGCAACTATTATAATTGATTAATTGTTTGTCATGTTCAAGCTAAAATGCCAAACATTCCCTCAGCTGTGAGGATTTGTACAGTATGTGTAATGGTACACTGCATATTTGGGTTGGTCTTACGAAACACACAATAGGATGTCATAAGATAAGATTAACCTTTATTGATCCCCAGCAGGATGTTCGGTTTTTGCAGCAGTACAAGGACAGAAATAAATGCAGATATGTATAAATAAGTAACTAAATAACAAGAGGTACATAAACTTAAATAAGAATAGAATAAAAATAGAAACTATGTAAGAGCATTTGTAGACAAAATAACAGTGGTGTGACTATTAGCTGTAGAGTCAACAGGTCTATGCAAACAGTGTACACAAGACTAGACTATGTCATTCTGACATTTTTGATTTGCATTCAGAGTCACTGAAAATGACCTCAGAGGAAGAGTGAATGGCTCAATGTCACCCTGTTTAGTTTGTGACCACTAGTAGAGCGATGGTTTTTACAAGTTGGTCCTCACTGTTTGTTCATGCGCCTGAGGACACGATGCATATTCCTTCTGAAGATGTCATTCTATTTAGCTGATTAACAGTTGGTTGTGGTGGTGGTGGTGTAGAAGTCTAGCAATGCAACGCAAAAAGGCAGTAAAAAAGAAGACTGCTAGCTAGTAAACGGTGCACTATTTAAAATGTTTTGAAAAATCTGCTTTGCGAATGTTTTCTCTGTAATGTAGATACAGAAGACATTTGTAAGATGTTAAGGAAACGCATAATGTAGTATCAATAAATCTAAAGATCACTTTTGTTTCTGAATAAGTAAATACTCTTGAAGAAGGTTCAGAGGGACTGAAATGTTAGTTTTCTTTAATAAATGGTGATGCTATAAGCAAGAACAGAGTGCGGGATTTTCCTTTTTTTCCAAGTTTGTGATATTTTCCAACGAACCTGCACAGAAGAATTGTTGGATGTGCGAATGTTTCTTCGAAAAGTTTCCGAACAAGAAACGGCCGACCTTTAATTTAGAGTTTCTGCCCAAATTTTACTGAGACTCGTGCACAATAATTTCAAAACAACAGCACGTTTTCTTTCACCTACAGTGTAGAGGTCATGCGCCTGCTTTGTTGGTAGCTGTTGACCTTTGTTCCACTTCACAAATCCCGTCCTCCACCCTCCCACCTCTCCCCTACATTTCTCCACTGTGAGACCATGTGACTGGGAGTGTGCGATTTCACTAGGGAGGTCTGGACCTGCAGTCTTGTGCATGGTATTCTTGTGCAAGGTCAGCCTTTGTGTTCTTTGGGTTGAATGTTACTGGAGGAGGATGGACACGAGGCAGGCAGAGGGGTCAAGCACATGAAAGTTGTCCCACTGAAGCCACATGAGCTTCAACAACCATCAGTTATAGCCATGCATTGACAAACATATGCTCTCAGAGGGTTTTGGTTGTCTCTTCCTGTTCACACTTTTACAGCTTCCCCCACCTAGAGTGTCGCTCATCCACCATACATATCAGCAGAAAGTGGTCTATCGGTTGTCTGAGAGCATCCTCATGCTATATCTCTGTAAACCTACACAGGAAAATATTGAATCATCCTTCGATTTAGATTACTACCCTCAGGGCGTGCTGTACTATTTTGTAAATCTGTTGAATTATCAGTGAGGTAGTGGCAGCTGGACTGAAGCAGATCCAACAACAGGATCCAATAAATCAATAACGCATGATTTTTCAGTTGTCAACATTTTGCATTTTTAGAACAGAATCAATAGTGAACTGCAGTATGTGATTGTTGCCTGAACACATTTGGTGTCAGGTAAAAAAAAAATGGTTTGGCCTTCCATTTTTATGTATTGGGTGGTGGCAGTACGCTGTCACGCTGTTTCTCATTAATGAGATCCTTTTCACTACATACCCAATTATTCGGAACTTTCTTGCTATAACATATTTATTCTTGTTAAACACTAAACTTTCTCTATATATCATCTTGGTTAAACAAGAGTCATTTCTTGCTCTAACATGATAAGTTGGTATGTTGTTATAACCATAAACTTCCACATGTTTAAATTAGGAAAATGTCCAGTCTGTGACTAAATTGAATACACTGTGACCTACATCGGCTTGACAAACTGACATTAACTGATAAATACGGTTTGATTACATTGTATTTCTTAATCTGGCTGAGACGAGTATCTTTCATTATTTATACTTTCTGATCCTCGCAGGTTATAGTCCAAAACACAAACGTACATAAGACAAAAAAAGTGTTCTATTCAGCTGTTTGTGACCAGTTCGTGCGGATTCATCTAACAGTTGAGAGAAAGCTGCAGAAGTGACCGTCTTGTCAAAATGGGATTAAGTAAAGTTTGTTAAAGGGCTCCATGTGTTAATCCTCCTGTGATTAGATTGTAATAATGAGCTTAAATCATTTAACCTAACTCTTGCTGCTCAGTGTCTGTTTTTTTTTTTTTTTTAGCTTTTTTCTATGTGCGCCATTCCTCGAAGAGGAACTTACATTTTTTTAAGGAAATCAAGTGTGACTGACCAACCATGTGTTGGTTTTTTTTGTGTAACTTCCTGGCTGTGGTTTCAAAACTACAGCTGTAGTCTCTCTCAAGCTGCAGTCTTGATGTTCTGTTATGTGTCAAATGAACCAGCTGCCCTCTCCCCCTCTTTTTTCCAGTGTCTTGTATGTGCTTGGGTGTGGGGTGACTGGCGAGCTGGCTCTGCCATTGGCTTATCATCTTCCCAGTCCAAGTATGGAGAGCAGAGGTGGTGTTGGGGGGGGGTGGGGGTTTGTTGCATTACCTTTTGCCTTTTTAACAACACTCTCTCTAACTTCATAATGCATATAATTGTTAGTTTCAGCTTTCAAATTTTGTTCATCTCAAACAGAGAAACACAACACATTCTGATATTTATAAAGCTGTAACAAAGTTGTAATTTGAAAAATCCATTATGAACACTTTATTTTTCATATTAATCATCTATTTCTGTAGATTTTAGTCGTGTTGAGCGTTATGACGCTTTAGCATCAATGTGATGAAATATCTTGATTTGTCAATTTCATTTGCTGAATTAACCAAAAACTGACATGCCTTTCTGTTTATAGTATCCATAAAATCCAGATAATATCCAGAAAATTGTCTTAATGGACATATACATTGATAACATGACATAAAATTACATATACCAGGATATCATTTAAACAGGATTTTTCTACACCACCCTACCACTGTTTCAGCATTGTAACATGTTTCTGTTAAACTCCACAAACATCCATGTGTATTTTGCTTGATACAGCCACGGCTGATTACACTTGTTCACTTTTGGGCTTGCTACCTTTTACCTTGTCTTTGTTGTTGCAGACACGTTCAGCAGGAAGTGTATACATCCACATGTCCACATTTTATCCACAGTTTACATTAGTCTCAGTTGAAAATGCAAGAAAATAAGGTGTAGATCGTGGAAATTATAACTATTCATCTTAGACTCCAAAGAATGTGCACATACGCTCAGGTTCAGTTTAGTCAATGTTAGTGCACACATAACTCTGGAATATCAGTATACAAGTGCAATTTGTCAACATATCTATTATGTAGAATACAAAGACCTTCTTGTAATTAGTGTGTAATTCTTTGTTTGGCTATAGTTTCACTAGTTTGGATGCTCGGCAACACAAGAATTGCACACACTGTGAAAAGATAATGTATGATAAGATATTAGTAATTTTGTCTTGAATAAACATTCCTGAAAAAATGTTAATATCACTCAGATCGGCGATGACTTCATTCTGAATTCTGATTGGATTTGTGGCCACCATTACCTTTAAACTAGTTTTACGCATGCAGACAGACACGTGCACTAAAAGCTTAAATGTCTATATTGCTCCAGTGAGTGCGTAGTTTTGCCTCACACGTCTGTGTTTCTGTTTGAGAGGGGCAGGTTTCAGCTATTCATAGTTGTGAGAACCTCAGAGGTCTATTAGAGGTCAGTGGGAGTCCTTCTAATAGCAACTGCTGCCTGTCAGGGCCTGTCAGATAACTGTAGCTCTCCGCCCTTGGACACAGTCTGTACTTTTCTTCATATACACACTGTGGGACTGTGAGTATAGAGATTTATTATATCTTCATTTGTCAACAATCATTGCTGACGTTTTTGAAATATCCATTTAGCTTCATTTACGTTTATCCTGGTGCTGACATACTGAAGTGGGCGATCATCTTGTCTTTCATAATGGTTAATAGGAATACCTGTAAGACTTACTGTAGTGGAGCATTTGTGAGGTTTAATGTGGAGTTTTTGATTTGTTGTATTTTATTTTTTATAGAGTATAAATAGAACCAAACGGCTTTAATGAATCTTTTTGTTTTTATATTTGAATATATAAATTAAGGAGATCATGTCATTAATCTCTTTTGACTGTCTTTCATCTTTCTGCACATTCAACAATTTACTGCATTTACAGTAAGTTGTCATTAAAAAAAGTAACTTGTTTGGGAGCTTTTCTACAAAACTTTGGCACTGGTCCCAGTTGTCATAGGCCCTGTGTTAATTATTGAAGTAGGTGAGAAGTCAATTGTTACCTACTGTACTGTGTGTGGCAGTTATTTACCTACAGGGCAATTGCCGTTCTATCTACAGGTCAAAGGAGTTGAACATGTACATAAAGCCGCAGAGTCTGATAATAAATAAAAATAAACAAAATATTAAATGTTGAAAGTGTGAGTTACTAATTTATGTATTTCGGTATTCAGATGTAATAGCCTCATTGAAAAATAACTGCTGGTTAGATATATTAGCTGGTGAGTTTAAAATTGGTCTTTCTTGCCACAGGCTCATCTAATCTTTTACATTAACATGTAATTAGAAGTCATTTGACTGTTCTATTAAAATTTTAGTGGAACAGAGCCATATGTCCAAGACTTTGAAGTTTGAAGTTTCAGCCCAGTGAGTCATTTCTAAAACATACCAGACCAGAAAGTCTCACTTCCCTTCAGACATGAGTAGAGTAGCATTCATTGTACAGCGTCTGTGGTTGTTTCCAATTTCCATGGAGGCGCGTGATCTTTTAAAAGTGTGCGTGCAGTCATATTTCCTTCCAGTGTCTTTGTTGCCAAAGCTTTTGAATGGGATAGCACATCTTCCTTTTGTATGCATTGTTAATGGTAGTGCAGAACAAGAACAATGGCGAACGTAGAAGTATTTTCAGCAGCATATTTGACCTAAATGTCTAGTTCTTTTAAACAACAGATTTCTGCTACTGTAGTATTTAATTTTGTGCTCTGAATGATCATCTTTATGCATATCACTTCAGTAAATGTATACTACTTTTATAGGAAGGCGTAAAACAAGAATAGCTGAGCATGAAATGAGATACCCCTGATAAAAGGAAATCAATTAATGATTTAAAAATACGGATAAACGGACGTATCGGCTGGACATCGGAATCGGCCGATCTTTGCCCTATTTACTGTCATCAGCCCATTGGCAAATAAGGTGACGGGCACAGATGGCAGTAGCTGATGTTTATCTATTTTGCACTGCCACAATGTTGTGTTAATTGGTCTGACTCATACAAGAGTAGCCTATACCCTGCTTCATTCATTTGTTTCATGTCATGATTATTTGAATAGGGACAGATGCTTAGACATAGACATTTGTGCAACACATCTCCAATGTACAGCATCACAGCATTTATAGCTATTGCTAATTTCCAATGCCCGTCCCAAAAAAGAATGTTCCTGTGACATTTCAAGTGTACACCGATTACCTTAAAGCTAATAAAAATCAGAGAGATGACCTGGAGGCCAAGAGAGCACAGACCGACAGAATGACCCAGCCCGTGTTAACCACAGCATTCGAGAAGGTGAAATTCCGTGGACAGCGTACCTTATTGACTTGTAGCATGCAGCTAAAGACACAGGTAACGTTGGCTTACCGGTAGCCTGCAGCTTGACTATTCTAGACCCCATGCCACTGTCGGAGTTGGAGATGATGGAAAAACAGAAAATCCTCCTGCTTCCTGAGTGAGTTATAATATATAATATATTTTTTTATGATGAGATTTATTTGTTTACCTGGCTCAAAAGAAAACAACAAGCATCGGTACTGACATCGGCCAAATGAAAATTTTACACATTATCGGCTGAGAAATTTGCAATTGTTGCACCCCTAATTACATTTTATTTTTTATAAAAAAAATTATTAAAATCAACTCAAAACTTTATGAATTTTAAGGAGATTTCTGACCTATTTATATTATATACAAGGACATATTGTTAAGATCTTTAAAGCCAAGGTTTCTGCGGTTAGGAGGGTCGAATGAAATTGTCATATCAATGTTTAAGGTCTCAAATCTTTTGTTATCTGTCAAAGCCAAAAATAAGAAATAATACTACATAACATGTTTTTACATGTGGCTCTAATTGAGGATGAGATTTTCTTTTGCTGGGGCAGCTGTTGATTTGAAATATGCTTGATTCTTGGGTGGTAACAGTTTTAAAAAATGTGTCGTCCTGGTGGCCTAATGGTTAAGACACATACCATAGAGCTTCAATATCCCCTGTCTGATTCCAGCCAGGGACCATTACTAAATGTAAGGGCTGCAACTAACGATTATTTTTGTAATTATTTAATAAGAAGATTATTCTCTTGACTAATGCATTAATCCATATGACATCAGAAAACTGTTAATCACAATTACCTAGATCCCAACAAAAAATTAATTTTTTTTTTTTGTTAAACCAGCAGAATAATCAGAAATTGACACATTGTAGAACCTTAAACAAGAAACAGTTGATTCTTTAGTTAGAAAACGACTTAAACAATTAATTAATTATCCATATAGTTGCTGATTAATTTCCTGTCAATGTACTGTACCTTTCAAGCTTTTAAACTATCAATTATAGACATAAATAATCTTTAACTAATAAAGAACAGTACAAAATGAGTTAATGTAAAAAACAAACATTTATTGGATGGGGTGTATTCACAGATGGTAGAAAATTGCCTGTAACTCTGAATGGGACCACTATTCTTCTTCTTCAGTGTGAGCGGACTCTCATGTTGCTGTGTAATGGTCTAAAACAAGAGACCCATTAATAAAAAGATAAGTACTACCTCCTGCTGTATCACCACACATCCCCATTGTAGACAATTTCCTTTTAAAATTACATTTTAAATTGCGCAAAATGACACCGTAAATTTACAGTAAATAAGTAAGTCTCTGATTACACTCAATGGTAATTTTATGTTAAAATAAAACCAATATTTTCCAAACATATCTCTGACCTTAATTGGAACAGAGATACAAATGCAGTGGCGTAAGGTAGTTACGACGGGCCCGAGTGCATGCTGGTTACTACACACACACACACACACACACACACACACACACACACACACACACACACACACACACACACACGGCGTTCAGCTTGCAGATGAGCTCAGCATGACAGTCTTCACAGATTTTGCACCTAAACTAGCTACCATGTAGCTAGTCGTCACATGATCAAATCGAGACTTGACATCAACATATTACCCAGCAATCATCATTGCGTATCTGTATATAATATTTACCAAAGAAAATAAAATAATTATTCATTTAATTTAGTAGTTTTTTCATAGTTCATTTATAGTTTATGTAAAATAAGTATATTATTTTGTTATTTTTCACTATTTTACAAACCATGATGGAAATGGTTTTGCCTTTTCGAGGGCATATAACCTATAGCAAATGGAACTGATTTTCAATGATCGTGAGATCTTCTTTGGGCATAGGAGTATTTCCACGGTGGCAATCTGAATCACTTGCAAGGGCCCATTCTCACGCCCCTGCACACATGCAGAAGAAGTGTAGACTAAATGTTTCAAATGTAATATGGTCCTGTCTGTGTTTCCCTGCAGGGTCAGTGCAGAGAACAGTCATGCAGGCTCAGGAGGTCCTGAGACAGCTGCGGATTCCCGAGTTGGAAGATTTTCGGCACTACATGCGCAGCTTGCCCACCAATGCACTCATGGGCATGGGTGCCTTCGCCGCCATCACCACCTACTGGTTCGCCACCCGGCCCAAAGCCCTCACACCCCCCTGTGACCTCGGCCTGCAGTCAGTGGAAATCCCAGTAGGTGTTCTCTTCTCTTTTTTTTTCTGGAAAAATCTAATATCCTGAATGAATTCATGCAATGTGGATCCAACAGCACAGAAAACAATGACACATTGGCCCGTCCGCTGTCTTGTAATCCTGCGTGTTAGAGGAATAACTGAAGCCATATCCAACTACTGGAAGGAAACCAGTCAGCAGACCTCATTCAGCAGGAATGTTGATGCAATCCTTCCCAGGAACTTTAATACCAGCTAAAGTTGTTAAAAGTCTTTTTGAATTACAAGCTTTGACATCATCACTGTTTGTCACACTTAGAGTACTAAAAAGTTACCAGCACAGTCAACTTTACCTTAGCTGGGATTACATTGGTCTTTATCAATAGTGTCAGAGTTGTCATTCCTGAATCACGTTTTTAATGGCACCCTTTTAAAGGGTTTATTATGTATAATTAATTGTATTTGTGGTTAAAAATCAAAAAAATCAAAGCTTAATTTAAGCCACTGATACAATGAACCTGGTTGTGAAAAATGGGTTTGGTTGATATGTATCCTCCTTCAGCAGGACACTTGCTTTGTCTTTTCAGCTTAAGTTCTTTAATTAATGGACAATTGACCACCGATCATCTCATTTACAACTGCATGGATTTAAAACCCATTATTAATAACCTATTAACATTAACTGCACAGTTATCGACGTATTAGAAATTAGTGGGTATTGATTAGTGGTTTATGAACATTTATTAATTTAAAGAGGAATCAAGTAGATTTTTCACAGTCTAGCAGCCCAGTGGTCATTCTTACAGAAGGAATGACTGATCATATCGGAAATATTTCAGGAGACACAAGAACCAGTCAATGGAAAGCCTGGCTTCCATTGAATATATATGGCTTGCACCAACTACTGCTGCCTTTTGTCCCACAATTTTCTGTCATTACACATTTCATCTTAAATTCTAATTGCTGCTGCATCATCTACTGTACAGGATCCATGTTTATATCAGAGGAACCTCCTGGGGTCTCCATCTTTTTATCTGTGCTTACGATCAGAGAAATGTGTCCTGAGGTTGAGGTGTCAGTGCTAGTCGTAACTTTGTGATTTCTTTTGTCGTAGGGTGGAGACCGTGCACGGAGGTCGGTACTGAACGACAGCGACGAGCCCATGACACACTTCTACAGCGATGCATGCACGATGTATGAGGTGTTCCAACGCGGGCTCAAAGTATCAAGTCAGTATATCTCTTGCACCAATTACGTATGATACAATTCTTTCAGTGAATGTACAGTAGATAAAAGTGAGCTTTTATTTTCTTTCACAGATGATGGACCCTGTCTAGGATCGAGGAAACCAAACCAGCCGTATGAGTGGCAGTCTTATAGAGAGGTAAGATGTGGATCACAGACATTGAACATTCCACTTGTATGTATAAATCCATAACTAGCCGAGTCACAATACATTTTAAAAAAAAAACTGACTTTTGTTTTGCACAGGTGGCAGACAGAGCAGAGCACATCGGCTCTGCTCTCCTTCACAGAGGACACTCTCATACAGGAGACAAGTTCGTTGGCATCTTTTCCCAGAACAGGCCAGAGGTACAACACATGGCATCATCCGTGCGCTAACGTTGCACAGTTCTGACTCTGATCATCACACAATGAAATGTAAAAAAGTTTTTACAATCAATTGTCACCAGCCGAGAACTAATTGCCATCATGCATTGCAAATACTGAAAAAGGTACATTTAGATGACTGCTGGACAGGGGCACTGTATTCAGTCAGAGTTGGGGGTGCTACGAGAAGGTCAGTCTATATAAGGATGTCATACTACAGTAAATGCAGAGTAGGGTTGGACGATGTCCCCTAAATTGGCAGTTGACGATGCTCACAGTAAAACATGGCGATGGATGATGATATCGTCATTGGGGGGGGCTGGTAGGGGCAGTTTTTTACAACTTCACCTACTTTCACTTAACTACGGTGCAGTAAAGTCAATCAGATGTCCGTGATCTGCGTAAGGACAGTAAAGTGGGACGTTTGCGTTTTTTTCTGTCTCGCTCGAGACCGCTGTGTCCAATGTTACTAGCAGGTAGAGGGGAAAAAAGTAGCTTCCACTTGAGGGGCCCATCTCGCACCCGTCTAGCACAGCGCAAAGCCTGACGCAAGTGTCTTTGCTAGTTTAAGACCGACACACTTGTCAATTTCCCATCCAGTGCCCACGACTAGGATTAGTGTGTGTCTGACAGGGTGGGGCGCATGGCATCACGATGATATCATCCGTCGGCACAACCCTAATGCAGCGTGACATTCATGGTTTTTGAATTAATTTAGATGACCAGGATTATTTATATTTCATAGTTATTAACAACATTTTAGACTCATTTTAGAATGTTTTACACTATAACAGACAGCACAGCAACACAACTTGAACACCAACATACTGTTGGCAACTGTCACAGCAACTATACAGTCAACAACACGGAATGAATGCATGAGAACTGCAAGGAGAAGAAGAGGGAGTGACTCAGCACCGTTGCTGCTGGATGAGAGTAATGACCTGAGTCGTGTCCAAATTTGTTTATTGATTTTGCCATTTGACGCACTAGCCTGGTTCCACACCTCTGAATCGCTGCTCGCATTATATCAGTGAGTCAAACATACTATCAAATTAATTTAGTCTGATAATCAGGTGCCTCTCTACTACAGTATATAGCCCTCCATACAGAATTCTCGTTTACATGCACACTAGTATCCTGGTTTGGAGTATCCTGGTTATGTTTTGTGCATGTAAACAAATCCTGGTTTCGGAAGTTTGGATGTCCTGCCTGTAGTACTCCTGCTGTAGCCATATTATGAGCATTTTCTTATTTTGGTGGGTGTTGTGAAGTCATTTCCTTCAGATCATTTTTTTTTTTTTTACCATTAGTAATTTTGATCTGTTTTCTGTGTTTTTGTCTCTTAGTGGACCATTTCAGAGCTGGCCTGTTACACATACTCCATGGTGGCAGTTCCATTGTATGACACACTCGGCACAGAGGCCATCGGCTACATTATCGACAAAGGTACACAAAAGTTCTCTTTCAAACACTAACCACACACCACCTGCATTGTCATCGCAGCGCTCTAGATGAAGGACACAGAGTTGTGATACTGACACAAACTAAGTGGTTAATTTGGTGCCATCTGTTTTCCAGCCTCCATCTCAACAGTGATTTGTGACGTACCCCAAAAGGCTCGGTTGATTCTAGACTGTATCAGTGGGAAAGGACGAACGGTGAAGACAATTGTGCTCATAGAGCCCTTCGACAGCGAGCTGGTGTCCCGTGGACAGGAGTGTGGCATTGAGATTCTGAGTTTAAAGGAGTTTGAGGTGAGAATAACAACCTGATCTTGGGCGTCACTATCTACTGAGCATGAACCATCAGCAGATGTTCATGAAACTTTCTCCTGTTGCTTTTTGAATCATACTGTTTTCAATTATGTTCTGGTCAGAACTAAATGGAAATTAGGCCGTGAGGCACTGTGTTTTTAAAGTATGATTGTTCTCAGCACTTCCCGCAAACATGCTATGTCTCACTGTACGGTTTGTAATTGTTCCAGGCCATCGGTGAAGCCAATCTCCAGAAACCAGTGGTGAGTAGGAATAGCACACCTCATTTGACCTGTTGATTATTACGTGACAAAAAAAGCTCCTAATTCTTACTAAATTACTACAATTACAATTATTTTGACTTAGATAATTCACTTGTAATCAGCAGAATTCTTTCTGAAAGGAAGATTTTTCTTCTTTTTTGCGCTGTACTAAAACATAGCATCTTGCACATTTTTAATGCAATAGCAATTCAGGCTTCATATGCATGAGTGTAGATCTGTGATCTGATTACAGCTCCCTAAACCAGACGACCTTGCACTAATCTGCTTTACATCCGGAACCACAGGTAATTACACAACTTGTTTGCAACTTTAACCTTTTGAAAATGTTATTTTTTTACCCCATGTATAATCATGATCATTATTTTCCTTTCAGGAAACCCAAAAGGTGCAATGCTTACTCATGGAAATGTAATCTCCAACACTGCAGCTTTCATTAGAATTACAGAGGTAAACAAACACACCAGCTAGACTTGGAAGAAATTGTCTAACAATGTATGTTTGATTGTAGCCCTCTTGTTTTAAAGGTGGATGCTTCTGCTTCTCTTAATTCAGAAATATTCCCTTACATTTTTTTTATTCATTTATGCATTTAAAATGATTTTCAGTCTCAGCATGAAAATACACTAGAACTGAACATCAAAGATAAAGCAGTAAAGTACAGTAGTCTTTCTAGTAAAAAAAAAAGCAAATACTATCTTCTGTCAATTAAATGAAATGTGATTTTGAGTCTCTCAAACTCTCCATCCGATCTCGCCATGACATAATACGTCACAAAAATGTCATAGAAGTCATATATATATATATATATATATATATATAGTATGTCGTAAACAAGTCATGAAAATGTCATGAAAAATATAAAATCATAAATCATAGTGTAGGATGTTATAAAATATATAAAAAGTCATAAAAATAGTATAGTATGTTGTAAAAATATAAAAATTCATAGTAGGTTGTAAAAATATCAAAATTCATAGTATAGAATGTTCCTCTGTCCTGCTCCTGTGTATGTTGTCATCCAGGGCAAGCTGAAGCCCAACAATAAAGATGTGCTCATCTCCTTCCTCCCTTTGGCCCACATGTTTGAGAGGGTGGTGGAGGTACAGTACGCCATGCTTGACCTGCATGTGTTTTGTTTTGTGTTCTCCACAGGTACACTGCATGCTGAACCTCCATGACATTCATGTATCCTATCTCCCCCTTGCTCACATGTTTGAGAGGGTTGTGCAGGTATGTGCTGGACATGTTAACCTTCAGATGTATTGCACAATGAAATTATAAGTGGCGTTTAAATAGTCATAGGACTACTGTCAGAATTATTATGAATTATTAAATGATACACTTAGAAATTCATCTTTTTTGTAAATGATCAAAATGATGATGAAATGATCATGATTTCCTTCAAACTTAACTTCTTGAGCTTTGGGGCTGAAACTCGTGTACTGTATTGGCACAGGTACCAAAAGATTTCAAATGATACCCAGCTCCCTGCAGCTTTAAAGAAAATGAGAAACTGTGTTTGGTGTTATGCAGTGGCACCAAAAATGCCACGCATGTGTTGGTCAACTTAATGTCCTCCTTAGCTGTTTTGATGAATTTGTGATCCATAAATGTTCACGCATCCTTGACCTTTTTAAAGGTGCTGTAGGTAGGATTGTGAGGATCCAGGACTTAGCCAAAAATGTGAACATCAACAACTTCTCAGTCTCTCCCCCCTTTCTGCTAAAGCCCAAAACGGTCTCCTAAGCCCTTCCCCCCACAATGAATGAATGTGTGTGCATGAGCAGTGATTAACACGCAGTTAGACACCAACAGTTAGTTTCAGCAAATATGACAGAAAGTTAGTTTTATAAGTCTTACCTACTGCACCTTTAAGATAACTTAGTAGCATGACCAGTAACACCTTCTGAATTTGGAAAATACAGTGGGTTTAAATAACACACCTTGGATATGGAGTGAAATGTCCACAACAACACTTCCCCTCCCTGTTGTTAAATTGTGAACGATTTAACTTGCAACACATATAAATAAACAGCTCTCTCTTCATCAGTGTGTCATCCTCATCCACGGGGCTCGAATCGGCTATTTCCAAGGCGACATTCGACTTTTGATGGACGATTTGAAAATGCTGCAGCCTACAGTGTTCCCTGTGGTTCCACGTCTACTCAACCGCATGTTTGATAAGGTCAGAGTTTATCTAATGTTACTCATGTTAAAGTCTACCAAAGTCAGTTAAGAAAAGAGCCAGCTGACTCATGATTTTCTTTTATTTATTTATGCAATGTTTAGGCCTTTTTCAGGCTTCTTCAATGTTTACCAGGGCTTTATGTGTAGAGCTTGCATGTTCTTCCAGACTTTCTTTGACATATTATTATTATTTTTTTTTATGACTTTTTCATCATACTACACTGACTTTTTTCAACATACTATACTATGACTATTTTATCACTTTTTTTCGACATACTATACTATGACTATTTTTTACATACTATACTATCACTTTTTTTTGACATACTATATGTTTTTAAATACTATACTATGACATTTTCATTACTTTTTTTGACAAACTATACTATGAATTGTTTCAATATAGTATACTATACTATAATTTTTTTCAACATTCTATACTATAACTTTTTTTTTCATGACTATTTCGACCAACTATATTATGACACTTTATGACTTTTTTCTACATACCGTACTATGACTATTTTTGACATACTATACTATGACTTTTATCTTTTTTTTTCTATTATTCAGTGGCATGGTAAACTAGCACCAGCAAGTAGGCCCAATAGACTCTGACCCTTGGATCGATTCCCTCTGGGCAGGGCCTTTTTGTGTGGGGTTTGCATTTTCTTCCAGACTTTCTTTGACCATACTATTCTATGACTTTTTTATGACTTTTTTCGACATACTATATGACTTTCTTCAATATATACTATGACTTTTTTTTTTTTATCACTTTTTCCACATACTTTGTCACTTTTTTTGACATGCTATACTATTATTTTTTTCAACATACTATACTATGACTTTTGGACATACAGTCCTATGACTTATTTAATAGTTTTTTTCAACATACTAGGCAATGACATTTTTATCACTTTTTTCGACATACTAAACTGACTTTTTTTCCCGACATACTATCCTATGACTTTTTATCCCTTTTTTTCGACATTCTAACCCATTACTTTTTTCGTCACAATATACTATGGGCCCTATCTTGCACCCAGCGCAATTGACTTTGTACACTGACGCATCATCATTCCTATTTTGCACCCGACACAGCGGACTTTTCCCTCCACAGACTCATGTCGGTAAATTAGGGAATGAACTTGCGCACCCGCGGGGCGGTTAAGCAAAAAGAGGAGGTGTGTTCCGGCGCAAACGTTCCCTAGTGCTATTTTGCAGTTTCAGAAAACAATTCCGCCACAGACCAGGAAAAACCTAGTCTAAAGTCAGTGGTGCGTTATTCAGATGCTATTTTAAGGGTGCATGCTTGGCCGTAATGTAGAGTGTGCACACCGCCCATACACTGTGCTTCTCTCATCTCACGGACCCAGCAGTTCCCATTTTTGCAAACAAATAACACATACATACATAACATACATAAATACAAGGAAAAATATGACCTTGTTTTACACAACATTTCCATGACTCATGGATGACTTTTTTTCGACATGCTATACTATGACTTTTTCAACATACTATACTATGACTTTTTGTCACTTTTTTGACATAATATACTATGACTTTCAGCATACTATACTATGACTTTTTTTCTACATATTATACTATGACTTTTTATCACTCCATAAGGACGTGGAGTGTGGACTTGTAGCTGTAGAGATGCCAGTTCACCTGCTGGGCACTGCCAAGGTGCCCTTGAGCAAGGCACCAAACTCTCTGTACCGCTCAGGGCGCCTGTCCAGCAGTGCAGATCACTCACTCTATCTCTCCATTTGTGCATGTGTGTGTACTATCACTTTTTGTCACTTTTTTTTGACATGCTATACTATTACTTTTTTAACAGTTTTTTCAACATACTATGACTTTTGGTCATACTACACTATGACTTTTTTAATAGCTTTTTTTTAATCACTTTTTTTCCAAATACTAAACTGACTTTTTTTCGACATACTATACTATGACTTTTTTGACATGCTATGTAGAGGTCGACCGATAGTGGATTTTACTGATAGCTAGGTTGGGCCGTATTTGCCGATAACCGATTAATCGACCGATAGTATTTATAACTTATACAGTTGACAAAATACATACATTGTTTAAAAAAAAAAGTCCAGACGCTTTTGCCAATAATCAAAATAATAATGTCATATTTATTGATATTACACCCACAGCAATGCTACACAAGCATGTGTGTTGTCTAAAACAGTTCTCCTACATATTTGGAGTCATCCAGTGCAAAAATAAACATAATGAGCATTATAATTCATATAAAAAGGACAAACTATTTACATTTCTTCAAAAAATGCCCAAATGTATGCCAAATCTCAAAACAGTGACGCCATTCTTCTCTGTAGAACGGTTTAGAACGGTAACAGACGATCTCTGACCTGGAGGGATCTATCTTTCCCACTTTATTCTCTTTGTTCTCGCTTGGATGCCCATATAAGGCGTAATGTGTGACGGATCTGCCTTCCCATTGGTTGAAAACATAAACAAAGGCATCATGGGAGATTCCCTTGTCGGTAGCACCTACTGTCTATGGGTAGCACGGAGTTAGCGGCAGAAATGACAGAAAACGTGATGAATTATGGACATCAAGTGGATAAATCTCGGATGTAACCGTTTGGATTTAATGCTCAACAACCCCGAAAAAAGGCACAAGTTCCAGGCTGGATAGAAAATCACCTGTGAAGGCTAGAAAGACACCCCCGTGACGGCTAACTCGTTGGCTTTTAGCTGCAGCAATCAGTAAGTGTCTACGTTTAACTGTTATTAAATTATCTAAATATGAATCAGAGGTGCCGTTTAGGATCGTGGACGATCCTTTAGGGTTCTGATTCTGACATTTGGGTCGGATTTTTGTCAGTGTTTTAACCGCTTGAGGTAAGTTAGCCTACTACTAATGTTTAACGTCATCTCAGCCTCGAAAGCAAACAAACTGTTGTGCTGTTCTTTCTCTACTAATGCAGCATCTATTCAACAAATTAATAACTTTATAATGATATGACAAAATGTACTGTATTACATACCTTTTTGCTGTCGATGCTTTAAACGAGCATCTGATGTCAGCCTTCTCCGCACAGCATGTGCTCTCCGTGCAGCGCGCAGTAACACGTGTCGAAAATAAACAACACGAGGCATCAGTGATCGCCTCTAGAGGCCGCTATTGTAATGCATGATGCCAGCAGACCCTTCTTAGCTCTCGCGTACTGTGTAATGAATGACATCGGCAAAACCGATGAATCGGTCGACCTCTAATACTATGCTATGACTTTTTGTCATACTACACTATGACTTTTAATAGCTTTTTTCAACATACTATCCTATGACTTTTTTGTCACTTTTTCGACATACTATATACTATGACATTTGGTCACACTATACTATGACTTTTTAATCACTTTTTTCCCCACATACTAAAAAGTATTTTTATCTCTTTTTTTCACATTCTAAACTGATTTTTTTTCAACATTTTCAAGTATGACTTTTTTCGACATACTATACAATACAATAGCTCAGGCCGCAGGGAGTTGGGTTGGGAACCGGAGCATCGCTGGTTCAAGTCTCCATAAGGACGTGGAGTGTGGACTTGTAGCTGTAAAGATGCCAGTTCACCTGCTGGGCACTGCCAAGGTGCCCTTGAGCAAGGCACTGAACCGCTCAGGGCGGACTTTTGGTCATACTATGACTTTTTTAATAGCGTTTTTCAACATACTATCCTATGACTTTTTTATCACTTTTTTCGACGTACTATACTATGACTTTTTTTATCACTTTTTTCCGACATGCTATAATATGACTTTTTTAATATACTATACTATGACTTTATCATTTTTTTTCCACATACTGAACTGACTTTTTTACGACGTACTATCCTATGACTTTTTTATCACTTTTTTCGACATTCTAAATTATTACTTTTTTTCGACACGCTGTACTATGACTGTTGGTCATACAATCCTATGACTTATTTAATAGTTTTTTTCCAACATACTGTCCAATGACTTTATCACTTTTTTCCACATACTAAACTGACTTTTTTTCGACATACAGTTACTATACTATGACTTTTTCGACATACTATACTATGACTTTTTTTATCACTTTTTTTCCGACATGCTATATTATGACTTTTTGAATATACTATATGACTTTTTTTTCCACATACTAAACTGACTTTTTTACGACATGCTATACTATGACTTTTTATCCCTTTTTTCCACATACTAAACTATGACTTTTTCGACATACTATATGACTTTTTTCGATTTACTATATTATGACTTTCTCTTTTTTCAACACAATATACTATGACTATTTTTCGGCATTCTAAACTATGACTTTTTTTTCGTCATACTATGCTATACATTTTTTATGACTTTTTCCGACATGCTATATGCCCTTTTTCAATATATTATACTGACTTTTTTATCACTTCTTTCGATATACTAAACTACTGTATGACATTTTCATCACTTTTTTCGACATAGTATACTGTCTTTTTCATCACTTTTTTCGTTATACTAGCCTATGACTATTATGACTTTTTTTTTATCACTTAATTTGACATACATATGACTATGACTTTCCTTTAAAAAAAAAAAAAAAACTTAAAATATTCTACTGTTGTGTAATACTTTATTGGTATTATTCAACATTTTAATGAAATTCTTACTAATTGAAACTATTTACACTTTTTCAACTATTCTCACTACTTCACCTTCTTCTTACCCAATTATGCCAGCAATCCAGTCTAGCTTTAGCAATTTAGCTTCTCAGCATTCACAAGCACTTTCTGCAGGAAATATTCTAGTTTACTAATTCTCCAATTTCTCTGGTCTGCTGCCTTGTTTAATGTTTGATATAACTTTTGATTTAAAATTAAGCTCAATTCTTCACAGGTTTTTGGTCAAGCCAACACGCCTCTGAAGAAATGGCTGCTCGATTTTGCTTTCAGGAGGAAGGAGGCAGAGCTTAAATGTGGTGTGGTCAGAAAGGACAGCATGTGGGACAAACTCATCTTCAAAAAAGTGCAGGTAAACATTGCATCTTTTGTTTTTGTTTACTTTTTCCACTTACTTTAAAAAACAAAAGCCTACTTACATATCACGCATACTTTGCTTTGAATGAGGCTCGGTCCTCTGTTAGCAGGTACTTCTACCGAATGATAAATACCTATTTCTACACATTTTGTATTTCTTGATATTGTTTAAGTTCCTTACAATAATCTTATTATTTGAATCACCAGTGGGTTTAATGATGTGTATAATAATGTATGTTATGTATAATAAACAATGGTCTTCCTGTTTGTTTCACACTTTGCAGGCAAGCCTGGGTGGTCGTGTCAGACTCATCATTACAGGAGCAGCACCGGTGTCTCCAACAATCCTCACTTTCCTACGAGCTGCACTGGGCTGTCAGGTGAGCCACATCCACTCGCCCATCTCATTGATTGTTTGGCCAGTCTTTATCAATAACTGTGTTCGTTTTGTTTTCGTGAATGCCACTAAAAACATGCTCTACGCTCCAGTTTTATGAAGGCTACGGCCAGACTGAATGTACAGCTGGGTGCTCCATGACAATGCCCGGGGACTGGACAGCAGGTAACGACTCTTGTCCATTCTCATGTATTACAGCCCATGAGTGACATTTGGTTTTTTAAATTTGAACCATGAAACTGAACTGTGACTATTTTGTGTCTTCAGGTCACGTTGGGCCTCCTCTGCCCTGCAACGCTGTTAAGTTAGTGGATGTGGTAGAAATGAACTACCTGGCAGCCAATGGAGAGGGAGAGGTGAGAAGTGTTTTTTTAGTAACAATCAAATACATTCAGTGGGTGGGAAAATGTATGCACTTGCTTTGTATTTAACTAACAGTACTTTGTAGAGATACTTATACTTAAAGGTTAATTCTGGAATTGTTTTAACTTTTTATTATAAATCAAGACCAAAACCAACAGTGAATTAATCTCATCAACCGTCAGTCTGTATATACACAGCCCAATAAAACCCATGCCAAGAACTAAAAGCACATGAAGCCATACTGTTGCATTTGTGGTGACATACAGTATTTCTTCATCACAATTAACATGGCCAGTGTAGCTTATTCTAAAACAGCTCCATGTTAACATTTGCTATCTCTGAACAGAAGCTTGATATCAGGCATAGTTTATGAAAAGAACCAAAAGAAATGAGAAAAACTGTATGATAAATCTTTTATTACAGTGTAGTTTGGGTCAGAAAACACACTTGACTGCAGAGGAAAATAAAGAAAGCAAAGTAAATCATGATGAACACAATGAACAAGTTAATTTTCCAGCAAGTTAAAGAGTCTAAATGCTAAAGTCGGCATGCTAACATACTCACAATGACAACAAGCTGATGTCTAGCAGGTGTAATGTTTACCATGTTCACTATCCTAGTTTGCATCATATATTTTGCTAATTAGCACTACACACAAAGGACAGCTGAGGCTGATGGAAATGGCATTAGTTTCTGACCAAATATCTGCAGTATTGGACAAATATAAACCTTTGACCTGCTGGTGGTGTTGGAAGAAAAGTCAGAGGATAACCAAAGTCTGATTCGTTCTCTTGGCTATCATGAATGTCTGTAGAAAATGTCATGGAAATCCATGCAATAGCTGTAGAGAGAGTTCAGTCTGGACTAAATTGGTGGAGCAACTGACTAACCTACATTGCCATCCCTAAAGCTGCCCCCCTACAATGGATAAAAATGGTATTGTCTGCATATGTGCCAGTTTCTAGAAATGGGATTTTTGTCAATGTTATCGTCTCTCCCTCTAGGTGTGTGTCAAAGGACCAAATGTATTCAAGGGATACCTGAAAGATCCTGAGAAAACTGCAGAGGCAATCGACCAGGATGGATGGCTGCACACAGGAGACATTGGGAAATGGCTTCCTGTAAGTGGGGCAGGCTATTCATCGTTGATTGTTGTGGATAGATAGGGATGTCCCGATCAGCTTTTTTGGACCCCGATCCCGATCAGATGTATTGAATATCTGCCGATACAGAGTCCCGATCCGATACTTGTATTTGCCTAAATAATAAAATTGCACACCGTTTTTTTGTTTACAAAAATAACTAAGTAAACTAAGTAACTAAAAGATGTCTTCAGCTTAATACACTTAACTTAGTTCATTTTTGTCTGCTGACCCCCGATCAGTAAAAATAAATAAAATAAAAAAGCCCATATCGACTCTGGTCGGGGCATCCCTATGGATAGATGTATCAAGTGGAGTGGCATAGCATCAGTTGCAACCTTAATTTCAAGTTGTGTTTTTGTTCTGGTTTGTTGCAGAACGGCACTCTGAAGATCACTGACAGGAAGAAGCACATTTTCAAACTGGCACAAGGGGAATACATCGCCCCCGAGAAAATAGAATGCGTGTATAGTCTCAGTGATCCAGTGGCACAGATATTTGTTCATGGCGACAGCTTACAGGTTAGTAATTAATGTGAAACTGGTTCTTATCATAGTGAACAGTACAGTTTCTAGTTTGGTACAGTTGTGAGGCACTGATCTTCATGTTATCCGTGTTGTATTTTCCAGGCATGTTTGGTGGGGATAGTGGTACCTGATCCAGACTTTTTACCTATTTGGATCAAGAAAAAAGGGATTGAAGGCTCCTACTCTGAACTGTGCAAGAACAAGGTGAGAGTTATTACTATAACAGACTCAAATACACCGCCACACTTGTTGCTATGCATGCTAACATTTTTTTTCTGACTGTTTAGGATGTGAAGAATGCCATTCTAGAGGACCTTCTGAGGTTGGGCAAAGAAGCAGGACTAAAGTCTTTTGAGCAGGTGATTGTTTGACTTAATCAAAATAACCTTCAAGTTCTAAATCTAGCATTCTGCTGCATTTGGTCAGGCAGCAAATCTAATTTAAATGCAAAATGTTTGATTCAACATGTTCAAATTAGAGCTGAAATGATGAGCTGATTAATTGATTTCATTGACTGACAGAACAGATCGGCAACTATTTTGATAATTGATTAAGGCCATATTTACATATCATATCAGTTGTAAGAATGTGCTGCTTTTAGTATAATTTCATGGTAAACTGAATATTTTGGGGCTTTTATTTTACTTGTTCATTCTTTTTTTGCTCTTTTTCTCTGTAGGTGAGAGAGATTGCGTTACATCCTGAGCTGTTTTCTGTCCACAACGGCCTGCTGACACCCACCCTGAAGGCCAAGAGAGCTGAGCTCCGGAGTTACTTCAGAGAGCAAATTGATGAACTCTATGCCACAATTAAGATATAAACTTGGAATTGGGGAGTACTGTAGTGAAGGTGACAGTCCTATAGAGCACACAACCAGAATAAAATTGTCAATTGAGGGGGCGGGGGGTGGGTTTGCTCGATTTGTCTGCCAGTGCCAATTTGAGAATCTCAGTTTGAGGTATGTATTGTCCTGCTTCATCTAGTAATTGTACAAATACATGTTTCCCACTATCACTGGCTAATTAGTTCAGAATATGTCATAATGATGTTAAAAAACACAAAGGCGAAATGTGACCTGCTCATGCCTGAAACTGCCATTAAGTCTGACTACTTCCAGGTCAGAAAGGGGAAAACATTTCTTGCCGTTTTAATTCTTGGGAGACAGAAATGGATCCCATGAATATGATTTCAAAGTGACTAATATTGACTATTTATATATATATATATATTACACCAGACTATTTAATGTTTTGTTCCATCTATTAAAGTTGGTTTTTAATGTAATCTTTAAACCTGTAAATAGTGTATCTGCTCTAAAGTCTATTTGTATGCAGAGTATTGTACCTGATACTCTGTAGTTGTAGTTCCCTGCATTCCCATGTTTCTCAATGCTGAAGGACTGATAAACCTGTGTTAGTCCACAATTTAATTCATGGCCTTTTGGGAATCCTGTTGCTTAATGGACGTTTTGTGCCTTTTTTGGTCGTTTTTGTTTTCTTTTAACAAGGCATGGTTTATTTGTTTCAGATTTCAGTGCCACAGGTTGCAGGATAAAGCTTCACACTCAATTGTATTATGCATTTCAGTTTTCACGGTAAATATTTTGAACACTGGTATCACGGTTTCTATTAAAAGAAGCAAGTTTTTCCAAATTAATTCCATGAAGCATTTCACATTAACTTTTCTTATGTAAAAACGGAGCAACATTTCAGTTGCGACTAAATATTTTGTTGTGAATTCAGATGTTTTAACTAGATTATGATCTTCTCAGCACGTCGAGGCCTCCTTGACTGTTCAAGCCATATTGTTTTTTTGTTTTTCTTGAATGACTTATGATATGAAAAGGGCAAAGGTGCAGTTTTGTGCTCAAGTTATAAGTACAGTATCTTTATTTCTCAACTGATCCAAATAAATACTTTCTTCCAAAACTGGTGTTAAGTTTCAGTCTTTTATACTGGAAAATGTTTTTATGGATCCATGATTTCTTAATGTTTTGGTAGCTGGAAATCTATTTTTGTTAGAGTGCATAAAGTGCATTAGTGCATGCATTGGTGACACTTTAAGTCTCGGTTTATCATTTATAAGCACTATTTAAACATTTAATAACTGGTTTATAACACACTGATGTAGTTTTAAGCAGTTAAGGATATTTTAAGTGTTTTTTATGAACAATTATGAAGACTACCTATTATTTTACTATATTGTCATTCATGATCTGTTTATACACCAGCCACCACTTATGGGTGTACATTGTACTACATCATAGTGTTAAAACCTATTTATTACATGCTATACTGCTTGTAGATGCTAATAGGATGACAAAGTTTTGACTTTGATGCTGTCCAGCCAGTGCAAAATAACATAAAACTCACCCTCTACTGGGAGTCGAAATCTGCCATACATTTGAGCAGAAGCTGATCAGAGATATCTCCGCTGTTTTGTTCAAAGTCGTCCAGGCTTTCTAAATAGTCCTGATCATCCTGTCCGTCTCCCCAAGCGTCAGTTGATTCCTCCTCTGGACACACTGCCCTCTGTGGGGCCTGGTTTGGTGCCTGGCTGGGTACAATGTTGCCAGCGTCGTCCATTAAGTAAGCTTGGTCTTCCTCATCCTGTAAAGTGAACGGAATACATTATCATACACCGTGTCTTTGAGCTTTAATAGAAGACAACAGGATTTCTGGCATATTTAGTTTAGCCCGTCAGGATGCTAGTTCAAGTAAAGCAAACCAACCAACCAGAGTCATGATGTAGCTGACGCAGATCTCCTGCGGCAGTGGGTAACCTGTTAGACATTAGAAATGTTTATCTCAGACTGGTCGTGCTACCACCATTGTGCACTTTATCACCCCACAGACAGATCATGTGCCCTTGAGTTGTTTGTGTAAAAAAAAAAGTCACAATGGCAGCTTTCAGGGTCATAACTTACTTGGGGACCTGAAGTTCCTGCATTCAGGGTCATGACACTTCTGGTACCACTCTTCCTCTTTGAGGTCCACAACAATCCTACAGAGGAGGATGAGACCAAATCAGAAGGGAAGTGGAGCATGTCTAAAGACAACAAAAAAAACATGAATACGTACGTACATGATGTTGTTGCTTTTATGGAACCTTTCCACGTTTTCACACCAGCGGTATTTTGCAATGTCGTAGACGAGCAGCTGTTCAGCAGCAAAGTAGTTCCACCGTCTGATGCCTGTTGAAGTAAACACTGCTTCATTGATTTATTGAGAAAATAATCAGCAGCCCTAAGGTCCCGAACAAGATATGTAAATGTTTTGAAAGTGACATCTTTTGCAAAAGCATATATTTTATAAGCCCAAACACTTACTTCCATGTACGCCATCCTTTTTAACCACAGTTAATACAAAGTTGTCCACTTCTTTATGAGGGGACGACAGGCAGCCAGAAATTAAGTCTGCAAGTGACGGATGGGGAAAATGAACATTACATAAACTTAAGGTATTTATGTTGAACAATATTGATAAGCTTACTAATTATATAAAACATTATGCGAGTATGTCTGTTGTCAGTTCAGTGTTACCTGGATTTGTGGCTGATCCCTGCTGGCAATCAGACCTCAAGGTTTTGGATTCGTTTGTTTCTGGGGAGTCTGACGTAAGAATTCTCTGACCTGTGAAACTAATAAAACACATAAATGAGCTCTAATGCTGTGGCTTGATGAAGGTAATATTTTCAGCACACAGAAAACGTTTTTTTTTTTTTAAAAAAGGTGTTCAATGTACCTCACATTACAGACTAAGGAAGCCAAGAACACACTCTGCTCGGCAGACATTCCCTTCTTAGGTTTGTCAATAAACTTGTTGTCGTCTGCCAACGTGAATGCAGCGTTCTTTCCCACTTTTGATGACTTGTAAAGGCGGAAATTTCTGTTTTTGGTGTAAACACCTGTTTTTGCAAATGACAACCATAATTATCTATTCATACGTACATACTGGCAATGTTTACAAAGAATCTGTGTAAAAGGGGTGATGAATGTAATGTAGGGTTTCTCTTACCAAGATCAACAAAGAGACACACTTGGCCATCCTTGTTTTTCACCTGGAGGAACCTGAGGTCTCTCTCTTCCTGCTTGCGCCTCTTGGCCTGTGGACTTTCAGCCATCTCATCAGCCTTTGCTGGCGTCTCCTCAGAAACAGCATGCGTTCCGCTGTCAATACATCAATACGAGAAATTAAAACACATTGATGATAGCAAAGACATTTAAATATTTATTTTCATAAGTCTGAAAAACTAACCGTGTTTCACTGTTTTCTGCCACTGAATTTATCCCAACAGCCAGGCCACCGTTGGGTGTGCTCAGGACTGGGTGAAGAATTGCATGGACAAATCTGCCTAAACAAAACAGAATATATTAACTCAGAGGTTCTCAATCTTATTTCTGCCAAGGACCCTTACAAGATAGAGAATATACCAGGGACCCCCTCATGTATGTCCCTTGGAATAATTCGACGTAGCCTATTTTTTACACTTATATAGTCCTTGTTATGTGAAAGAACACACTGGGGGAAATGTATCAGAAAGAAAATAAACATGTAGCAGATTTTAAGAGTTATAGATTTGTTGGATTACACAATTAATCCATGAGCTATTGTAGATTTAACAATGTAAATATTATTTGTTTAACTAAGGAACCCTTTTGTAAAAAAATATATTTCTGTTTTGTTATCATGATAATTTAAATGAATGAATCTAAAAACTTTTCACGGACCCCCTGGTAGAGTGACACAGACCCCTGGGGATCCCCGGACCCTACTTTGAGAATTATTGTATTACTGTATTGTTGCCTCCATGCAACTCTGAACATACCCATATGTATGTTATCTTTGAAAGCTGCATTCTGGAGATTGAAGATGAGATGTCGACTGAACTTCTCTTCTGTGCTGGAGTCAAGATTGAGGACATTTTTTGCGGAGCATTCAATCCCATAAACTTCCATTAGCTTGTCACAAACATACTGTCAACACACAAAACACAGACAGGTGAATATACTGTGTATCATACAGCTTTATGGTAAGAAAATAACAAGATAACTACTACAAATAATCTATCCAGATGTTTCTCCCAATGTAACCAATTCCAGTCTCCAGAAGTAACTTTAACTACTACCCCCCTCATTAACCCTTGTGTTGTCTTCCCTTCGACCATGCAACGTTTTGTTTTTTGGGGTCAAAATTTAAAATAACATCTTTCAACGTTTTGGTCGTCTTTTTCGACACTTTTGTTGCTTTTCTTGATGTTTTTGTCACTTTTCCGATGTTCTTGTTACTTTCCCCAAT